>NW_020174705.1:2310031-2316290 GCF_003031525.2 Neophocaena asiaeorientalis asiaeorientalis | reverse complement strand
ATCCACTCACCCACCCGACCTTCGCTGAGCTATGCTCCAAGCTCGGCTTCTGGCAACACCGCAGGGAGCACTGGCCAAAGGCCTGTCCTAATACAGCTGCCGCTCCAGCCGTTACACAATGTGTCAGTGATAGGGTCACAGCTCGAAGTACACGGGTCACCACACAGCCCAAGTGCTTTCATTTGTGAAACAGTGGAGGACACTGAGCACTGCTCAGCCTGAGCCTGCTAATCCCCTTGCCAGCCTGTGAGGGGGCCTCTCCCACATTCACCATGCAGGGGGGACACAGGCACAGAGGGCTGGTGCCAGCCCAGGTCACAGGGTTCGTAACCAGGGGGGCTGGGCGGAGGGAAAAGAGGCCTCAAACTGGCCAGAGATGACTGGGGAGCTCGTGGCCACATCTCCTGCCCCCTCCCCAGGCCCCTCCCACTGTCCCGATGGCCCTGTGGCTCCTGCAACAGGGAGAGGGTGGGAGCTGTGTGGTGGGTGGTCCCAGCCTCCCACGCCGTCACCCCAGTGTGCCCTCCCCTGGCCCCTGACCAGCCACTCAGAGCGGCCAGGCTGTCAGCAAGCCTCTTCACAAAGGCCAAGAGCTCCAGCTCTGGGCCTGCCGGGTGCCCAGCGGAAAAGCCCGGGGTGGGTGGGGGGCAGTGAAAGGGTTTTAAGTGGACGGAGACTCTTCATGTAGTCTGGCATGAAGCTCTGAGAGAAAGTGCACTTCACAGCAGCCTCCTGGCAGAGGGAACCCGCCAGGCAGGGCCTGGCGCTCTACTAGCAAGTGCAGAGCTGGCACTACAACAAAGACTAATGCCTAGACCCTCTGGTACCTCCCTTCGTGGGAGGTGCTAGACACAGCCCATCTCAAACAACACTGGCCTAATGGGCAGCAGAGTGGCCGTGCTGGCCCTGGCACTGCTGACCGTGCCCAAGTGCAAATGGGTCCCACATGGGGCTCTGCACCATTGGGGACACAGTCCAGCACAAAGAGTACCTATTGAGCCCTTCCTTCCTGGTAAAAGCCAAACTCTCATCGTGCCTACACACACCTACAGGACCCCCACCTCATCCGTCTGTGCCCAGCTTGCCGCCAACTCCCCTGTGCTGTCCCTCCAGTCACACTGGTCCTCTGAATGGGTTGAGTACTCAGCTACCACAGGCCCTTTGCACTCGCTGTGCCCTGTCTGCAATGCCCTCCCTGAGACGGCCACACACTCAAGCCCCACAGAGGCCTCCTGCTCTCCCTCTGCCCCCTCCTCACCCTCACTGGACCGTCCTCCTCAGCAGCTGCTCATCGTTCCCCACTGGAGTGGGGCCCCCGAAGCATGTGCCCTGTGTGCCGGTCAGGGCGCCAGCTGACAGCACCGCGGGAGGTGTCCAGAGGGCGGGCCACAGGCACCAGGACAACTCCAGAGGAAGCCAGTCAGCAAGGAGGGAGGGAAGTGAGCCGCGCCTTTATGCCAGGCCTCGGAAGGTTCCTGCACCTTAGTCACCGGTCTCACCTGTGATGTTCTGCTGTCTCGTTCTCTAATTTTGTCCTTTACAAGTTTTATTAGTGAGGTGATATTGTAAAATTCTGCTTCCTCCAACACCCCTAGAATAAAGAAAAACAACTATAATTCCCACCAGATCAAAGAATAAACGTTGTGCCTCTGCCCCTCAGTGGACCGGTGGCCCGTTCTCAGCCCAGCCCACCGGAAGCCCCCGGCCCCCGTCCTGCCATCCTACAGACTCTGCAGACACTGCTGGCTCTCAGGGCCCCCAGGGTGCACACGGAGAAAGGGCACGTTTGTGGACACACGTCTGGCCCGCGTCCTTCCAGGTGACCTGCTGGGTGCTGAATTCACGCCAGGCCCCCGGGACGTTTCTCGGACAGACCCCCTCCAGAGCCTGCGGCCGTCTGTCCCGGGCTAGCGGCCACCTCACATGGGTCCCTGTGTCACTCAGTCAGAAGACAGCTGGTTGAGAGGCTGCTCAGCTGTGGAACTCCTGCCAACTTAGGAACCCTTTCCTGCCGTTTGCAACGGCCCCAATTTAGGGGCTCTGAACGGCCAGGTAACTCTGAAGAGCGGATCGGAGGGGTCCTGCCTCGGGGCTCCTCATGGGTATTCCAGAAGGTCAGGCGCATGCCTCCTGCCACCATGCCTGGTCGTCCCAACCAGTCTGCACTCTGCACAGCGGGCCCCGGCGCTAGCGGCACCGGAGACTCGGAGCCGTGGACTCTGTCTGACCCTCAAGCTGCAGCCTAATGAGGTCTCAGGGACTCAGCAGAGCGGGTGGTGGGGCTGCCACCGCCCAGGCAGACGTCTCTCTCTTCAAGGCCCCAAAGGGAGGTGCACCTGGCACGTCCCATCTCAGGATGATGCGGGGCGACGTCCTATCAACCCTTCCCTTTGGATCCAGGGGTGGGGACTGTGGGGCTGTGAATAAGCCCTGGAAGCCTCAGGATAAGCACTTTGGCCTGAAGGGCCAGCCTTCTACCATCCAGACGCTCCAGGCGCCCCTCGTGCTCTGAGGGGCAGATGGGAAACGGCACCCGTGGGGGCCTTTCTCCCGAAAAAAAGCACTGCATCTGAGGCTGACGGAAGACAGGTGAGTGAGGCCAGGCAGCAGGGGCTTGATCTGTGGCAAGTACCACATTTGCTTTCTAAGCAAGTCATGCTGGGAACAGTTTGCCTAAAACTGTACAGCTGCACACACAGAACACACGTGCGTGCACGAAAAAGACGCTGCAAAAGAAGATGCAGACACGCAGTCGGAGGAGCAAGAGGGCCCGGAGAGAAGGAGGGAGCAGGCTCAGCTCAACAAGCAAAGGGGAGAGAGCCCTGGGCTCTCAGCACCGACCGGACCCTGAGCTGGGAGCCATAGCACAGCAGGCATCTGGAAACGCAGGAAGAACTCAGAGGGGGTTCTGCCAGGGCTGCCCCAGAAGGAGAGCAGACTCGGGGTGACCGACACCAGGGACCCCCGGGAAGTGGCGGGCCCCAAGCTGTGTGAATCAAGGCAACCAGAGAGCAGCGGGCCCCAGGGAGGAGCCCCACCCTCAGGGCACCACCAACCGGACACCTGAAGGAGGGAGTGGGTTGCAGTCCCAACCAGCCCCCACCCAGCTCTGGATTGTCTCAGCTTCCTGGAGGAAGAAAAGGGGAAGAGGCAGCACCGAGCAGCCCTGTTCCCTCTGAGATAAGCATCTGTGAGGGATGGAGCTGGAGAGCAAGGGAGGGCCCCCCCCACCTCCCCGATCCTGGTCCTGCCTGCGACTCACCTTCCTCGGCAATGTCTTTGTTAATGACCAGCTTTCCGTGTCTCAGGTAGTTCAGCACAGGCCCAAAATAGGTGGGGTCTCTGTCGATTAAATAGGCACCTGTTTCATCCTACAAAGAACAACACACCAAGGTGAATCCCAGACAAGAAAGCGCAGTTCCCACAGCTGGCCCACAGCCCAGCCACAGCTAAAGGGGGTTTTGGAGGCTTGTGGACTGTACGTGTCTAACACACAACTGGAAGGATCAGCATTTATGGCACTTTAGGGAACCCCTAAGCAGTGTCGCCTGCTTCCAGCCACCTGCAGCCGTTGACCCTGATCTGTCACCACTGCAGGTGAAGCCAAGTTTAAGCTCTGTAATAGGTGACCTCCCTATTTACTCTGAGGCAAGGAGATTGTGTACAAGGCCTCTTTCCTCATAGCTCCAATAATTCCTTTCTTTCATCCTTTTCTCATTTCAGCAACCGTCCCACAAGAGTAACCTGACACACTTTTCCCCATGGGATGCTCTCAAAAGTGGGACTGATGCCAACAGGTCAGCATCTGAAAGACACCGCGACCCAGGCCGCTGCTGCTCATTTTGGGGCTCCTCGCTGGGCAGGACTGGGTAGTCAGAGGCTCATGGAACACAGCTTCATTTTCTGTTGCCAAGTGACCCTAGAGCTCCCCTGAGACTGCTGACCACCGAGGAGGCCTCCCCCACAGCAGTGCCCCCCCGGGGTCCATCTACAGAAGGCGCTCCCTCCACACCTGGGCAGGCCCTGCTTCGCCCCCAGGGCCAGGGCCTTTCTGAGTGTTAGGGAGCCTCACTGCCCACAGCACACAGCATCAGGCATCTTGGCAGGGAGGTGGTGAGGCAGAACCCCCTGAACCTCTTGGACATAGTGAGCCCATGGGCCCCAGAGCTCACTCCCACTGGGAGGAATCTCATCCGTGAAGCGGAGTGCTGTGTTAGGGCCCCCTTCTCACTCATAAGCATCAAATCTGGAATTTTGTGTAATAAACCTGGTGGCTTCAAGGGTTTCCTCCTGAGTCCACAAAGCTGTAAAAACCTGCTCTCCTCAGATCAAATCCGGATGTGGGGCCAGCAGGACCCAGAGCCTCGCTGATGGGTGGGCAGGCCCCGCTCAGCCCAGAGCACCTCTGCCCCTTCCTCTCTCCCACAGGCCCTGGGTGCTCAACCCAACCTCCTGCCTCGATAGGCCACTGCCTGGTCCCCCCATGGGCTTCCTGTCCCCCAGGGCAGCATCCAACCACACATAGATCCCCAACTTCGTCTAAGGAAGCACTGGTCAGATATTGTCCCAAGGGATCCTGCCTCCTGGCCTGGCTCCTCAGCCCTTTCTCCAGACTCCCTAGACCCCTCCTCTTCTCCAAGCAAGGCCAGAAGACCCCTGGGACAGGCTTCAGGAAGAATGATGCTTCAGCAGCCTCCCTACTGGTGAAAAACAGCCGCCATTTCCTACAAAGGGGCCGAGGTCTGGAAAGAAAAGGATGGAGCTGCCACAACACGGAATCCAGGGGCTCTTCCCTGCACCTTGTGGATGAAAAGAGCCCAAGTGTGACAAGTGCAGATTGCCAAGCTCAGGAATTATTCATCGGCTCACTGCTACCTCCACAGACAGCTGGCAGAAGGTCGAGAAGGAAAGATCAGACAAGGACTGGGCTCATCTCCGCCCTCAGGACACCCCAGGGAGCCTCCCTTGTCACACGGGGCTGAGGCCCCACGACGGGGCTCAAGGCCATGCCACCGACACACTGGGTATCTCGCTCAGCACTGGGAGTGGGCGGGAGAGGAAAAGGAAGTGACCCAGGCCTCCAAAGCCTGGAGGGATGGGGGATGGGACAGAGAAGGAGGGAAAGGAGGTGAGCCCACAAAACTGTGGTGGTGGCACGCCCAGGGCCAGGTGAGAGGGCCACCGCCCAGATGCAAAGGGACCCCAGACCAAGCCCTGGAGAGCACTGGAGAGCCAGCGATGGGGCTGGGCCTCCAGACACCAGGCTGACCCGTAGAAGGGCAGGGGTGGGAGGCCGTTGAACAGGGGTGGCTTTTTCACTAAAAGGCCACATGGCCAATGCTCCGAAGGAACTCCTACCCAGGCCCAGCCCTCAGCTCGGCGCACACCAGGCCAGGCTCGTGGCCCCATCTTAGGGTGCCTGAGGTAAGGCCCTCTAACCCCGGGGGGCTGAGGACTCCCCAGGAGGGACTGGGGATCCAGCACCCAGGCTGGCAAATGCAGAGGTAGCAGCAAGGGGCGGGGGGACAGCACGCCCCCAGCAGCCTCCCTAACATGCTCCCACCCATACCCTGTGCTCAAAGGCAAGTGGCCTCCGTGCTCAACTACCCAGCCATCCAAGGGGAGGGGCAGGCTTGTCGCTGCGTGGGAACCCCTGCCTTCATAAAAGGAGCAGCCTCACGGATACATCCAGAACAAGGCCAAAGAGTCCAAGGTGTTTGCTGCTAACTGGGCTGGAGCCCAGGCCCAAGGGTGGAAGAGCAAAGAGGACCCCACCTGCGTCTCAGGGTCTGGAACCCAGGCTTTGTATCCACCAACAGACGTTCCTGGTGGCCCACCCGGAGAACAAGAGAGGCACTGGTCCCTGGAGGTGCTGGGAGCACAGCTGGGAGAGAGCTGGCACCACGGCGAGGGGGGCACAGAGCCACAGTTGGAGGGAGCATGGAGGTCAAACCCCTGGGGTCCAGGCTCACGCTCAGCTACTCAAGGCGCATTGCTCCTCTCTCCAGGCCTCAGCTTCCCCATCTGTCAAATGAGATACTCAGCCAAGAGGAGGCCGGGGGCCCTTCTGGCTCTAACGGTCTGTGTCTAGTCCAACGTCTCTTCAAGGTGACAGAGCTGGGCTCGTGACCTGTCCTGGGGGCTGGGACAAATTCCAAGGCAGAGGAAGCCACATGCTCTGGCCACAGAGATGGGGAAGCACTGAGCCAGGAGACTGAAGCACACACCTGGCCGGGCCCTCGGAGGCCTGAGCCTTCCA
>NW_020174705.1:2275344-2309815 GCF_003031525.2 Neophocaena asiaeorientalis asiaeorientalis | reverse complement strand
AAACCTTTGTGAAAACCTAGAGGAGGCCATCCTGGGCACTCAATCCACACATAGGTTTAGAAAGCTGGGGCCGAGCACCCCAGAAAGAGAGGCCTGGGTGCTGGGCATCCAGACCTGCACCAGAGCACTGGCTGCCCACAGCTGGGCACCATCCCCCCATCTCATGCCAGCTCCCTGGGTGTCCCAGGACCTGCTGCCTGAGCCAGCCTCCAGGGCACTGGGGAAGCTGGAATGGGCTTCAGTTGGGACCCTTGTCACCCCATGCTTCTCCCACGTGGTGTCACCAGCTGAGGGCAGGAAGCTCAGTCCAACAGCTGCCATGCTGGCCCCAGCAGTGTGGCCTTAGCACTCCCTCCCGGGAGGGAAGACCCACCCACCTAGACCTGGAAATGCAGGCCCATGGGGTGACCCTAAGATACTGAAGGTCAAGTGGCCATCCCCTAGCAGTGACAAGCCCACCCCTCCAGCCCTGCCACTGCTAAGCAGACTTCAGGAGGCTTCATGGCAGCTTCCTCCATGGACCCCCACAGGGTTCTCTGGCCCAGTTTCTTCCTGTGGATTTGTTTTGCTCTGATGGGCTTCATTAAGAAACAAGGACGAGGACTTCCCTGGTGGTCCAGTGGCTAAGAATCTACCTGCCAATGAAGGGGACACAGGTTCAATCCTTGGTCCGGGAAGATCCCACATGCTGCGGGGCAACTAAGCCCGTGCGCCACAACTACTGAGCCTGCGTGCTGCAACCACTGAAGCCTGCATGCCTAGAGCCCATGCTCTGCAACAAGACAAGCCATTGCAATGAGAAGCCCGCACACCACAACGAAGAGTAGCCCCCGCTCGCTGCAACTAGAGAAAGCCCACACACAGAAACGAAGACCCAGCACAGCCAAAATTAAAAGAAAGAAAGAAAGAAAGAAAAAGAAACAAACAAGGCTGAGACTCTAGGGTTAGGAGAGACTGGGCAGCAGCATGTTGGGGCGGCGCTCTCATCCTACAAGGAGTGCCGGGGGCCCCCAAATTCCACTGGGCTTTATCTTGGACAACAGCCCAGAGGACCGCAGACTGACTCTCGTTTAGAGGCACCCAGGCAGGAGCTCTGGAGGAACACCGTCTTCCAGCACCTAAGCCCGAGCAGCACTGGAGAGTGTACGCGTGCCGGCAAGGGCTGCCTGCACACTCGACTGTGACCAGGCTGCGACTGACACGGGCACCAGGGCCCTCGGCATCTCATGTTGCTTGTGTTTGTAAGTGGCCCTGGGGCCTCCATCCTAAGGCAGAAATAAAGAAAACTACAGAACACAGAAAAAGAGAAAATACCAAAACATCCCCAATTCAGAAGTCTCAGGCTCACTTATGCAAAAGCAAAGAGAGAATGGTCTCTGTGACACCCACACCAGCAGCGGAAGGGGACGCCCGAGGCTCGGCCACTGGCAGCTGTGGTAACAGCACCCCATCCATCACCTGTTCACGGGAGAAGAACCTTGTGATGTGCACTTGGCATGGTCACACTTACAAAAGGCAGCAAGACACGAGGATCTCTCTCCTCCCTCCCTCTGTCCTCTCCTCAATTTATATAACAAGCGTGTGCTACATTTATATAGTGGCAAGGCTTGAGGTTTTTGGGTTTTTTTGTAAAAGAGCCAGAATTAAGATTGCTTGCTTGACAAATCATTTTCCTCTATTGACTATCCCCACTTCTCACTGAATCTGCATTTGACCTACTTGTGCTGGCTTTTAAAATATATATCTACCGTAAAGGCATAAAAGAGAGAAATGCTGGACTTAGCTCTTGAATATTTAATGCAGGTCATGCCCGTCAGGTTACACACTGTTTGCTGATGGCTCACTGACACCCAAGTTGGCCGAATCCCACTCCAAGGGGGCCCAGTCTCTGAGGCCGAGCTGCTGGGCTCCAGGGAACTGTGAATCCTGCATCCCTGAGCCTGTGCCGCAGAGGGAACGCCCTGGCCACGGCCAGGAGCACCTTGCCCGCAGTCACTTCTCTGAGAGGAGCCAGCAGGCAAGACAGCCACATCACATGCTCTCTGAGGAGACCCCTGACCTGCAGTCCCAACATGGACAGAGGCAGAGAATACGATCCTAATTAGAAACCCACACAGCCCCACCCCGTCCACTCCCTTCCGAGCAGCCCAGCAGCCTCAGCCCTCGGTGGTGGTTAGGAGGCAATGCTCTGACAGGGCCGCTGAGGTTCTCCTGTTCGCCTGTGCCTGGACCTCACGTTCAAGACAGATTCGAGTGCACTGCGCGGCAAAACATCGTGGGTCCAGGGCGGGCCCCCCACCCCCTTGATAGAACCGTGCACATGGCCTTGAAAACAGCCATAAGGAACAAGGGTCGAGGAAGTCAGGCTCTCAGGCAAGGCTGTAGACGGAAATGCATTCTGTGGCCACGTCTCACTCCAGCTCCGTGCATTCTCTGGAGAGGCCTGCACCTGGCTCCTTTCTATCACATTCCCAACTTCCACAAACACACGAGGAAATGGAACACGAGAAACACACGGCCACTGGAGACTAGAAATGCAAAGAGTTGAGTGTCCCAAGCTAAACGCAAGATGTATTCTGTCAAATTTCCCCATTTGAAACCTGAACGCAAAAGCATAGAATTTTCTGTACACAAACATTTGCAATCAACATAATTAGAATTAATTTTCACTCTGAAATTATCCATTTCAGTGATTCTGTTTCACTTTAAAACCTTCACCTCTGCCCTCTTTTCTCTTTTGTTTTCTACAGTTTGTCAAATCCTTGACTTAGAAGACGCCTTAGACATCACCAATTACAAATGAGGAAACAGAGGCCCAGAGACCTGTCCAAGCAGCGGATGTGCAGAACTGTGCTGACGTGTGTGTGGCAGTGCTGGCTGCTTCTGACTTAGCTTTCCCCATATAAGACCCTACGACGCCCTGTGTACACCTGGAGATCGGAAACCCTCCAGCACACACAGGGAATAAAGGAAAAGCAAGAGCTCTGGGTCATTCCCACCCTCAGATCTCAACCAGCACCTAGCTCTCAGGGCTCTGACCCCCGGGTGCCTCCCAGTCCTAGAATGTGGCTTAGAAACAGAATTTAGGGTGACATAGAGGACTCAAACGAGGCTCACTAAGAAACAAATGCAAGAGGACGTGTGAAAGGACCCCAGCACATGAGGATCCTGGTTATTCTCGTAGAACAAACGTGCTTCAAATTCACCTAAGGTGGGGTTGTGGGGGGTCCCACCAAGCTCCACGAACAAGCGGATATGGCTCACAGGGACCGTTCAGCTCAGCTGGACCAGGGCCCACTTGGAGCAGATGCCACATCAACTGTGCAGGCAGAAACAGGCATCGGGCCACACCAGGGTGTGGGGCAGTCGTGAGCAGGATGCCATGGGTGGACCTGCCAGACGGAGAGCCACCCGTCCAGGTCTCAGTGCTATGAACATCTCTGTCACAAGGCAAGGGGGCAGCCATCTGTCCGAACTTCTCAGGTACTTCCCTCCCTACAGACACTCCAGTTACAGAACACCTGCACATAAATCCCCTACAGATGCCACACTACTTAGCTTGGTTGAGAGAGAGAGAGAGAGAGAGAGAGAGGTAGAGAGAAACTAGGAAGTCAACTTGACGTGGAAACAGGCAAAAACCACGACCGCCTGGGAGAGAAGCACCAGTAGGAAGAGCCCAGGGTCCCTGGCCGCAAACCTCCCCACAGTGGTTCTGCCAGCCTGGAGGCGAGGCCCCCTCCAGGCCCAGAGTCTCCAGTCCCCTGGACACCAGTCACTCAGCTCAGGCAGGCAGGACATTCTGCAGCCAGGACGCCCCGCCAGGGGTTCACACCACGCCCGCTGCTCCCAGGGGTGCCCAAGCCCTCCCCAGCAGCTGCCCCACAGCCACTGCCCTGCTGGCTCCAAGGCAGCCTCTGTTCTCTTCCTACGCTCGGCCCTGCCGGCAGACAGGTGCAGAATTCCCCCTTCCTTCTCGCTGGGGCTGAAGAGCAGGCCCACGGCTCCGCTGCACCCTCGCCCACCTCCCCTCCTCACCGAGGACTGCCTGGCGCCCAGCACTGCCTGCCTCTCCGTTACCTGTTTCGAAAGACCTACCTTGGCCTATGTAGTGGCAGTGATGGGCTGGCCCAGCTCATCACCTCCAGAACCAGCCCCAACAGAGCCTGACTTGTAACACCAGGCCAGGATCCTGGAAGTCCAACTACTGAGGAAACTAAAACCCACAGAACATAATTCGGATGACGAGGAAAGATGAACGGTACACACCCCTGCTCAGACGCCTCCCTGATGCGAAGAGCCCATCCCAGACACACATGGAGGATGATACTGAACTCTGGAGCTGTGTTCTCCAGGCTCGAGGGCATCAGGTTTCTTGTACAATAACTCGATGGCTGCCCAGGAAGCTGTGCCCCTCCCCCCTGGCACAGGCTCCAGTGCCCAGAGTTGGGAACCGGCCCTCCAGGGCCTGTCCTAAGAAGTGTCCATCTGGGAAGCAGGGGGCACTGAAGGGCCCAGCTTCCACACCCCACCCTCTGAGGCCGGCCCAGCAACCAGAGCTACCTGCCAGCAGCATGAGGTTTGCGGCAAGTGAGGGAGCGTGTAATAAGTGACAAATAGGAACAAAAACAAATTCTGAGGGGGACAAAAAAGCATTCTTGGTACATTCTTTCTAAAAACAAAGTACAAAAGTAAAATAAAGACTACTGAGAGCCATCTCTAATTCCTGCAACGATCCGGCACCAGGCACTGTGTGGGGGAGGGCTCATATTCCTCAGCTTCCTTAATTCTCACAACTCCTCCTCTGTGACTCTGCTCAGAGAGCTACATTAACTAACCCCAAATCGCAGGGCAGGTTAAGTTGTGGGTGGAGTCAAAGTCAGGCCTGAGTCCAAAGTCTAACTCAGCCACCATGAAAAATGCCCCGTACCCCCAACACCCACATCCCACCAACTCCAGACCGGAATGTGCTGGGTGCTCGGCAGTCTGGGGAGAGCACCAGTGCTCGAGGTGGCCTGCTGGCACCCTGGCCACACAGACCCCTCCCTGGGTGCCACACAGAGTCAGCTTCTCTAAAGGACTTTAAAGATTCCTGGCCCAATGAAAGCTGTCCTTGAGCACCCCTGGAAAGCAGCCATGTGCACCCACTCCAGGGGAACGCAGCCACAGATAAGCCATAAGGAGCTGGCATCTCTGGGTTCCCATAAAACTCTATTTGCAAAACCAGGCAGGTGGACCGCAGCTTTCTGACTGCTGCTCGAAACCAAGACCAGTCACTGTCCTGCTGGCCAAGAGCAAGTGAAGGTTGCCCGTGCGGTCGGGGGAAAGAGGAACTGCTCTTCAGTTGACGACCACCTCCTCCCAGCTACCCTCAGACGGCTGACAGGGGGACAGCTGATGGCTGTGTCCGATGTCCCGAACAGCTCTCCTCACTAAAGGCAAGCCCTTCCTCAGGGCTTCCCTGCTCAGGTCCAAGGGGTCCTGTGGAGAGGTGACCATGGCATCCACGGCGAGTGAACCCCCACTGCACTGGGCCACCACCTGCCCAGGGCCTGAGCCAGGCGTGGGGTCAGGGCTGAGAATATGCTCGGAGCCAATCCTCAAGTAAAGCGTGAGACAAAATGCACAGTGGCTCGGGACCCCCACTCCTGGCCTCAGACCGGAAACCAAGCCCTCTCACTGGGGCTCACAATGCTCTCAGCCTTTCACCTCTGACTTAGTCACACGGAACATAATCTGCCGTTTCACTCTAAGTAATCCCCACTTCTCCTGCCAAGCGGCTTAAAAGATAGTCCTTCCACCCACACCCCCATCACTTAGCCCTGTCTGTAAAACTCCTTTCACTATCTTTCTAATCCTGAAACTCTAGCCAATACCAAGTACGCTGGGGGTAGGCACAGGCAAAGAACTGCAGAGGACATGGCATGTCATCAGAAACACCTCGACGGCCCCACCCCTCAAAGACCCATCTGATGCCACCACATCTGCAACCCCCAAGCCAGGACAATGGCCCTGTTGAAGGGCAAAAGCTCATGTGAAACACACAGTTTTCTCCAGGCCTGGCTCAGCTGCAGAGACTGAACCCCCCCACCCCCATCCCAAATCCCACTTAATCTGAGTGGTTTCCAACCACCAAGTAGTATTTCCTGTTTCCCTTTTATTCCTAAAGCATCTCCACACTGAAACAGGGACTGATTCAGCTCTGAACAAACTCTAACCTGTTTTCAACAATGCCACTGGGCCAGGTACCATGGAATACAGAGAGATATAACCCAAATGAATCACATGTCGAGTATTTACAAAGCACTTCTGGGAAGGAGTGTTACACCTGGCCTGCCCCTGATGGAACAGGGGAGAGAAAAATGACCCAGGATACAGGTGAACAGATGCCTAAATGAATAACACAGACACAGCCCTACTGGGGAAGCACCAGAAGGAAGTGAGAATTCACACTTGGGCTATCTATAGAGAGAACTTCGTGGCAGCAAGGGCCCCGAGTCAGAACTGGAGACAAGAGGGTAAGGGTTTAGCGGCTTGGGGCACCGTGGGCACTGGGTCCCAGTTACAGCCCAGCTCCCCACCCCCCCTAACAACCAGTCTGTCGGCTATTTAACAAAGCACTCCTCCAGAAAAATGTTCTGACACCACCCCTCCCACAGAGCTTCATGACTGAGCTCCCCGCCAGACCTTGTGCGTTTAACAGCAAGCTCCAGGTACTCTCCCAGTGAACTCCAAACCCATCAGGCTCCTGAAAGATTCCAGATCTTCCACTTCTTGGAACTCCTCCCCCTGATCTCCCCACCCAACCCCGACCCAAGCACTACTCTGCAAGCCCAGGTGCTCAATAAACAGGAGACAAATGCCCAGCAGGAAATCTTCCACCAGGTGCGTCCAGCCCTGTGAATATCTGCAAGGTATCCTTTCATCAATCTCAACTATGCGGTCAGGGCTTGGAGATTTTTACATGTGAATCAACATCCTGTTTCTCTTCCATCACATAATTGCTAGCATCCCACTCTTCCAAACACCCCTTTCCCTCCACCCTCATCCTCAGATTCCTCACTCAAGGTTTAACTACCTAGGAGTGAATCTCTGGGACACTCTTTCACCAGAACCAAAGGGGGAAAAAACGAGGTAAAACACTCTACGACCATGACTAACGGGAATTAGCATTACTCCTTCTGGCAAATTCACATCTGTGGCTAAAACTAACCCATATTTACTATCAACTATTTTATGAGACAGAAACTGTATCTGCTGCATTACCTTTATGTTCTAAATTTCAATTTTACAATTGGGAAATCAAATGTGGTTAAGTGGATGACGGTGAAAAAAAGCAACTTCAACATAGACATACTCTGATAAAATACCCTCCCCAAAGGACTACTATACAGTAAAGCATTTTTTTAAGTAGTCTTGAAACAGTAAAGACTTAACTGGGCAAACCATAGTTAATCAGCTCTGAATAATTGTCTCAGTGCCGAACAGGCAGCCATTGCTTCAAAACAGCCCAAAGGACAAGAGCAATGTAAAATCGTACTCAATATACAAAAGAGAAACCCTCAAGTAGAAATGCAAGTGAATGACCACTAAGGCTCACTGTTTAAACAGAAAAACAAAACAGTAAAACATACACCCACGCTATAAAAGGAAAATCATAGCTAACAAAAGCTTATTTCTATCCTGGAGATGACTGTCATTTTCTGGGAGGTCAACTCTCTAAGAGTGGAGAGCTTGGTCAAATGAGCAATGGAAACAGCTGGGGGGGTGGGGGGTACCAGAGCGCTGGCATCTCAAACCCTGATTTCTACCCATGACTGGTGGTTTTGTGGTAACTCGAGTTCTCGTTTCCCAATCATAAGGTCATGCCACACAGAGGATGGTCTGTGTCAGGCTTCTGGATCTTGAAGAGGGATCTGAATCTTTCTGGGAAGCCTATGCCTGGCAAATGCTGGGCTGGCAAGGCACAAAGCCAAGTGCAATTATGTAGGCTCGAGTGAAAGACACAGGAAAGTTAGAATAAGGTTTGTGAATTGCCTAGGATAAATACAGGTAACAACTATTCTTCCAACAGAGCCTTTTCTGAGTTTCAATGCTGTTCAGCTCCAGAGATATTCTTCAGCCACACAAGTCTTGTAAAGGTAACAATCAAAATAGTTTCTAGTATCATCTGCACAACAGTATGAGCATTTAATCTGATGAAAGGCAATCAGCAAACCAAGCTAGAGATTCCTATCCTTTTGAGAGGGCAATAGGAAAACTAGGTTAATTAGAAAGCAGATTGAAAAACATTTCCTATTTTGCCCTTCCTTAACACCCCTAAGCCACCCCTTAATATGAGCAACATTCCGTTTGAAAAATCACTCTATGGACGGCACTTTCTGAGAGTGCTGAGTGGGTGCGTGTTGCGGCTGAAAACGATGGAGCACCAACTCTCTAAATGCAAGTCACTGGGAAAGGCAGGCCACCCGTGTCAACCCCCCACACCAACGTTAAGTCAAACGTCTAGAATGTGAGAAGATGAGAAGAACACCAGGGTTCTCGGATTCCAGAGCCACTAAGTACACTGGGACAGAGAAGAGGTATTCTCACACCAGGGGCAAAACAATCTGGGGAGGAAAAGAAAGTAGATCCACAGCAGAGTCTGGGGTCTGCAAAACCTCCTCCACCGAAGAGCAGAGAGGGCGAGACAGAGAGACACCCCGAGGTGGACTGGCTGGGGATCTTCGAGGGTGGTGGGCGCCAGGGCGCCATCCACTCCTTCCCCGGCCCAGGACAGGGAGTCGGGGGGCTCGGGTCGAGCTGGTGACGAGGGGAGCGCGGGGCTCGGAGCCGAGGCGGGTCTCCTCAACGTGGGGCAGGGGGCGTGCGGCGGGCCGCCGACCAGGGCGGCCCAAACCCTCCTGGCTGGCCCGCGCGGCACTCACCTTGTCCGAGTCCAGGTCGGGGTCGGCCTGGCACAAACGGTACAGGAAGGATTTCGGATCCCGGCACAGTGTCTGCCGAGTGGTGAGGAAGTAGGTGCCGCCGACGTTGAGCCGGACCCACTTGGACACGCTGCCGGGGCGCTGGGCCAAGGCGCCGAGCCCCGCGCTACAGCGGCGGCACAGGCTGGTCCCCAGCCCCGCCCCGAGGCCGCCCGGGGCCAGCGGCAGCAGCTCGCAACGATTCTCCGCCATCATCCCAGCAAGCCCCGCCACAGCTCCTCTCTACCGGAAGCGTCCGGCCTTTAATACAGTCCTCCGAGCTCCGTCCCGCCCACAGGTCCGCCCTCGTAAAGCGCCCACCCCGATGTCACGCGGGAGGCGGAAGTTCAGGTCCGGAAAAGCGGCCGGCCGTGCCACCTTCCGGCTGAAGCCCCGCGCGGAGTGGTCCCATGACGCCGGTGCGAGAGGGCCGCGGCGGAGCCGCGCGTCGGCCTGTAGATGGGCTCGCTGGCCTCCGCCGGGCACCTGCGTGCCCGGACGCCAGGTTCCCGGCCCCGAATCCAGGTCACCCGACCCGCGCCCCGGCCAAAGGAAGAGCTACATCAGCGAGCGTCTACACTCTACATGCTTTTTTATTACAAGACTACCGAGCATACGTGGAAAATTCATCATCCGGTAACTACATCTAAAGCACAAATATTTGAAAAAAAAGAATAAACAGATTCATTAAATTATGATATGATTAAATCATCGACCAAATAGAAAATTTATATAATAAAGCCAGAAAAAAAGTTGTAAAATATAGTTTACAATAATTATTCACATTCAAGGCTGTACATCAATACATACAACGTGGCCCCGAACATGAATTCAATCCAAATAATTCATATATTAGATTTTAAATAACACAGACTGAACTAGAGGCCAACAATAGCCAGCAAATAACCTTATATAAGAATAAAAATACAAAAGTGTATATCCTAATATCATTGCATTATTTGTCTTCATAAGTTTTTTTTTTTTTTTTTTAATTTTTGCTTTGCCTGTACATCACAGTTACAGCTACAGACCAGGGAGAGAATATTATACATGTTCTAACTGAATGCCACCAACCTGAAAGACAGCTAACATACTACTGATTCATCCTATTTTGTGTTGTTAAAGAACAGCTACAGCAGCTCTAAATATTGCAAAAATTTGATTGCAATGTCCAAACTTATCATGACAGAGGTTTTTCATCAGCAAAACGACCCTTATTCATAGTCACTCCGCCAGATGGGTTAGACTAGGGTGGATTACACAGCTACAAAACATTTTGCCTTTTGTAAAAAGTTCTCTGTACATAAAGTTTGGTATTTCTTCATATTGAAGAAATGAATTCTGGGGGAAATTCAGGTATACATGTAGGCTTGCCCACCACGCTGTCTGAGCTACAGATAAAACTGCCCTTTGCTGGAACAGCTTCCGCCCCAGACCAGTTCTCCACAGGCAGCCTAATTTACAACCCTGCAATCTTGGGCCAGCAGCCTGCACCCCTCAGAGGCTCTGGGAGTGACTCCTGCCCCGATTTAAGGCACTTGCCATGTAGTCTGCCTAAGAGACAAGGGCCACACCCACTTGAGTCACCATCAGTTCATGTTAGGTTTGGATATGAAAAGAAACAATATGGAAAAACGCATATGGCACCACCTCCAAGAATAGTACCTTCACCATGTTCTCATAGTGGCTGCAGCCTCTGCCTCATTCTGTGGACCAACCTGGGGAGAAGGGGATTTGGGGTGTCAGAGGGAAGGTAGGAAAACTTCTGCACAATCTGGCCATAATCTCTGGCATAGCCAAGTGGCACTGAGCATGGCACCTAGAAAAATCTTTCATGCATGTTTCATCTCAGAATTGACAGACCCCAAACTAAAGTGGAGAAATTAAGAATGAAACCAAATTTGGGTGGTCTGTACTTCAAGACAACTAGGCAACCTGCAACACTGTGGGCGAGGAGAGGGGAGGAGAAATCATTAAATCCTTGTCAGCCAGGACAATCACATTCTACAATGAAAAAGCCTGGCCAGGGTGCTCTACTGAACTGCTAAGACCTTCTGACTAAGTCCCGCAATTTGAAGAACATGGGGGCAAACAAACTTCTGTAAAATCTAGTTGTCTACATGGTTTCTTTTTAAAGTAAAGCCTTTGCTCTTTTACTGATTCCAAATGGCCCAATGTACTTTCTGAGTCTATAAACTTAATTACAACTCATCTGCTAAGTATGTGGCAAGGTCAGTTCAACACTTTTTATCTCTGCTGACTGTGCAGATGCAAATTCAGTACCATTGTGGACACAAAGTACAAGACTCTGTAAATATCACCAAGCACTTGAAAGCCATAGCAGCAGGGATGGGAAGGTAACATGCAAGCACAACCAGGTTCTTTCAATAAAATAAGGAAATTGGCTTTTGGAAAAATATGTCACAAATGGCCTGCAGTAATGACAACATTTTAGCATTAAAAAAAAAAGAGCAGTCTTATTCAAACATTCTTGGGAACACACAGCTTACCAGAAATTGATTTGTTCAGGATCTGTAGGACACAACTAAGAAAGTTCTGTACTGGAACTCTGAACATCTAAGCATCAGATCAAGACAGAGGAGGAGAGAGACTATACTAGCTTTAAAATGAACGAACTCTTTGACCCCAAAATACCACTTCTAGGAATCTGGGCAGGGTGGGGGCAAGGGAGATCAGAGTCAAAAATCAAAGAATTATAAGGATATTAATCACAGCATTATTTAAATAGTGAAAAACCAGAAACCATCTAAATGTTTTATAGCAATGAAATGGTCAGATAAATTATGATAAAAATTATTAACCATTAAACTCTACAATCATTAAAAACAAGGTTTTTGAACGACATTAAGATAAATACCAAGTGAAAAAAGCGGGGTGCAAAATGGTGCATGTTGCAATGTTCCCACATCAGTTACAAAAGCAAACACGTGTGCGGGTGGGGAGTAGGGGGCGGCAGACTAGGCACCAAGATGCTCACAGTGGTCCTCCCTGGGTGCTGAGCCTCCAGTTGATTTTTTTCAGAAAACAAATGTTTCTTAACAAAGTACAAAATCACCTGGAACCCCATGCTGGCACCCTGTCCTCGGGGGTCTGTGCCACAGACTGTCTCCTACAATTCCTTCAGGCCCGCACCACAAATACCACAGAGTAGCCCCCAAGGGGGCTGGGGTAGGTGCAGCTCCCGTCAGCTCTGGCATGACCCCAAGAGCCATCTTTCCCAAAGCAAGTCTGTAACCAGCCTCCCGAGAGTCAAGGTTCAGGATGGCAGGCACGCAGGGTGCCACTCACAGGGTGGGGCTTCGTGCTCCACATGGGGCTGCCCATTGCCCACTGGCCTGGTCAGGTCCACAGAGAGAAGGAAACCCCATCCAAACCCAGCTTCCTCACGTTCCCAGAGAGAGGCAAGGCACAGCGGGTTGTCTGGGCCAGCAGAGACTTGGCCCTCCTGGCCGTCCTCCCTCCACTCTGTGCCAAGAGAGGCTGCATGGTGTGAGACCATCGCTGCTTGACAGGTGCTGCCTTTGGTGCTTATCCCTGTCTTGTCCCCTCTCAGTAAGACACTCCTGGATCTATTAAACACCAGGGCATTTTCTTTCTCACCTTGGTTAAGACCACATTTATATACATTTCTAGGTATGTCTGCATGTGTACAGAGACTGACACCCGCGTCCACGTCTTAGAACATAAGGCACCTGCATGCCAGAACGATGGCTCAAAGGATGAGGTGGATAAAACTAAAGATGACATGAGTAAGCACAGGGTAAGACTGGAATATATAGGGGCCTTAAAAAAACAAAAAGGAAAGAGGACTCTGAGCAGAGAACGGTGACCTACAAAGGATTCAGCTGTCACTGGCTCAGGTTGGGCAGTCACTTCAGCTCTGCCAGCTTCGAGCTCAACCCTGAACCCCTTATTCTCTGGTTTCGGAGGTTAAGATGGAGCTTGTCGGTTAAGCCCAGGAGGTAGTGGCGCTATCCAGAGGGAAGAATGCAACAGAAGATTTGTCTCTCCCCGAGCAGCCCAGCCGAGTGCTCTTTTAAAAGCCAAATATCAGCTCTGCTTATTTCCCTGCAACCAGACACCCAGAAAAGACGCTATGCAGGAGCGGGCTCCTCACCCTCCTAACTGCACACACACAGATGAGGACGCTCTGACGAGGGTAAATATAAACACGGGAGTGCGCCTGAAATCAAAGTCCTGAAAGAAAGGGTCAAGAAAGACTCACTTTCTGGAAAGCACGTGAACACAGGCAAGACTTTTCCACAACGAGGAGAAAAGGGGGTTCAGTCTACGACCACACACCCAGGGCACCCTGGGACGCCCCCAGGGCAGGCACCCCCTACACCTTGGTATTCTTGACACACACACACACACACACACACACACACACCCCAAGCAGAAACCCCTGGCAAACCTGGCTCCCACCTCTGCTCCCATCCAACCCCTCTCCCTGTCCAAGCACTGTGGGATTCTCCACATCCGAACCTTTTTCCTAGTTTAAGAGCCACTACTATCATATCACTAAAACAGTTTAAGACATCTTTCCTCTACATGTGGACCAGTGGTCACACAGGGTGATGGATGGTTCGTTCGAGATAGGAGATGGGGGCAGGGAAGTAGTCAGGGGACCTTTTCTGTGGGAGGTTCTGTTGGTACCTTTGTGAAAGTCTAAAGGAAATGGCAAAGTCATCCCCCCTGGGGACAGAGCCATCCATGTCTGTGAGCGGCAGCCTGCGGGCCCCAGCGTCTGCTCCTCTCCCACCTGGGACTGAGGACTGCCCCCCAGGGACACCCTGGGCAGGGAGAGGAATGGCTGAGCCCTGCCTGGCTGACACGCATTCTCTGTTCAGGGGGCAGCAGCAAAGACAATCAACGGACCGGTAAGCCCTGGACCATCCTAAGTGCACAGCAGTGCGCAGCCTCTAAAGAGCTAAAGGAAATAAGCCTGAAACTGGAGGAGAGCAGGCTGGGGCTTGGGTTCAAGTGTGGTGTTCCTGCCCCTCATGCAAGGTGAGTGACACTTTTTTCCAGGCAAAGTCCACTTGATGGGGACCAGATGACCGGGCAACATGAGAAGGCTTTTTGATTTTCACTGTGCATATGTAAAAACACTCTGAGTTAGACTATGAGAGTGTTCAACTTTAGCAGGAAAAGTGTGCATGTGGCAGCTGGGAGCCTGCCCTCCTCCATGAGGCCTGGGTGTGATGGAGGACCATCCAGTGTGCCGACTCCAGGCACCTCTCAGCCCTGACTTAACCCTCCACCTTTCAAACAAAACTCTCAAGAGGGGCCACCAGCTCTCACTCCTCCACAGGGAGGCCTCCAGGCCCGTCTGTTGCACTGCCCTGGCCTCACACGGGGAGGGGAGGCCACTGAGCCCCATCTCCTGGTGCACCTGGTGTTCCTCCCGGGCAGGTACTCAGTTCCCCGCCTCAGAGGGCAACGCTGCTCCGAGGGATGACACATCAGAATGCTTGGCTGGCACCTTCTAACACAGCAGCGACTCCATGTTTCACCGGGAAGACCTGTTCTACTTCTCAGTGCCCGAAGCCTGCCCGGCCAACACAACTCACAGACAGCAAGGACCGCAGAAATCTCACAGCCAGGGCTACTTGAGGAGGCAAGCACGGGCCGTGGAGACCAGGCCATACACTAGGGACGCGAAGAAAGGAGCACACAGACAAAAGCCAAGAACCCGCCTGCCCCACAGAGCTCGGGGGCCACCCCAAGAGAGGTATGCCCGGCTCCCTGGTGAAAAGTTAGTTCCACGATGATCCGGGGGCAGAGAGAGCCCAGAGACATGCCTGGGTGGTCCCCTTGGCCACAGCAGAACCGGCAGGTGACAGGGCACATGGTGGAGAGCTGGTGCCGCGAGTCTGTCTACAAGTCCGGGCGGGAACCAGGTGGATGTGCACGATGCTGGTTCCCATGGCGAGCAGAGTGCGAGAAGCTCCACATGGCACAGAGAGCAAGCAAAGCGACCCTGAATTCCTTTTCGTTATTGATTTTGTTCTTTGTGTGGTTGGGTATTTTTCTTTTCTTTTAAATAAAAAAGCTGCAAGGTTCCGCCGTCTGCGTCCCCCTTGAGATGGCTGGCAGGTGGTCTGGAAGTGTCCAGGTGGCGGTGAGCCGTGCTGGGCACACGTCCTGCAGCGGGTGCAGGGCCGTGGGCGTCACTGCACGGCGGCGTCCGGGTGGCTCTGGTATCTGTGCCTCCACACCTCCTGGATCTTTTTGCACCATTTGTGAGCATTCCCGCTCGGGTCCATCAGGTAATACGTCCTATTCGGCTGCAGAGACAGAAACGTTTAACATTCTCCAGGGAGTCCCACTAAGACCAGCACCTCCACCCATCAGCGAGAAACTGTAAAAAGAAATCGCCGTCCACTGCAGCCACTGCAAGTCCCTTCTAGAAGCACATGAGCATATGAATTTTTTCCTTCCACATGTGTGCAGAAATTAAACATACAGGTGATGACCTATAGCTCCCTGAGGTCACCCCCAAACTGAAAACAAGCACACGCATCTCCCAGCCCAACTCTGAACTGAGCCATGAACATTGGGGTCCCTGGAAGGTGGGAAAGGGGGAGACCGCTGCCCCCCAACTCCAGATGCCTCCTTGGGCCACAGCATTTGGATGCTCTGAATGGAGGCACAAATTCCCAAAGGCCTCTTAAGTGCCCTGCAAGGGAGAACCCGTGGGGACAAACTCACCGTGTGGACAAAGAAGGTTTTAAAATTCTTAGCCTCTGGCCGGAGTTCTTGTGACCATGGAATTTCACCTTTCAAGACTTTGTTGACAGGATCCACATAATATAAGTGTGGCCCTTCTGTGAGCAGTAACTGTCGTCGCCGTGCAAATAAACCCTGATGCAAATTAAGAAGAAAAAGAAAGAAAGAAGACACTGCTAGTTAAGGCTCAGAAGTGGATGCTGACAGCACTTACTGCTGCCTTGGAGGTTGGACTGTCAGAGTAGCTCCAGGCACAGGGACCACTGCCGGCCACCTGCCCACTCACCTGGGACAGAGGGGCGTGCACACCTCCTCCTCACCTGGACCCAGCCCCTCAGGTCAGAGAGAAGCGGGCAGCACTCACTGCCCAGCCTGTCTCCCTCTGTGAGCTGGATCCCGACGCCCCTGTGCCGGGCGTCATGTGGGGGAGCGGCCACACAGGCAGCGCACCCGAGGCCGGCACACGGCCCTGTTGCTGAGTCGGCCAAGAGGGGCCTGCCCTTGGCAGTCAGGACCCTGCCGCTTCTCCTGCCCTCTGCTCCGTGCCGAGGCACAGTGTCCTGTCTGCTGGCGGCCCCGCCACAAGCCACCTTCACAGAGGTTCTCATGGCAGAGATGCCCCGGGGTATGGGAGGCTGAGTGCGGCCAGCAATGCAGGCTGGGAGCCCTAACTGAGAAGGGCCCGCAGCAGCAGAGAGAGAACATTTGTGGAGTCTGATATTTTGGACATGGTAATCCATTTAATTAATCCATAAGACATAATAAATAAGATTTTCAAAAACAATTCTAATGAAGTAATAAATGACTTGCTGGGATTCAAACAGAACCTCCTCAACCAGACAGAAACCTTGACCTCAGTGAACCCAGCCTTGGGCACAAATCGGAACCCTGGCTCCCCAGTCAGAAACGAGAATCTGCATTTCTGTCTGCCACGGCCTCTGCGTGCTTTCAAATGCCTCCCCCAAATGGCTGAAATCTTCCTCAGCTATGAAATCTAGAGATGATCTCTTAAAGGGAACCAAGACAAAGGTGCTATGGGCAATGAGTTATACAGGAGCCCGAGGAGCAAGGCCTGATCCTGAGTGAGAACTGGGAGGAAGATACAGACACACAGCAAGGAGCCATAGTAATCTAACTTACCTTGCGCTTGTCTACTGGACCCATTTTTAGTATTAAATTATTTTCTACAAACTGGTGCCTATAAAAAGAAGAAAACATGAATGAGACACCCATATCAGAGTCAGAGACAGAAATTCTCCAAACTCCTCCCTTCAAAACAAACTCCCCGATGGCATTGTGAACTTTGCTTCAGTAACGTGAGAAAACCCAAATGTGCCTTAGCATGCAAGCCCTACTGCTTTACAGAATTTGCAATCTGTATGTGGACCAGGGTCCACAGATCCTAGAAATATCACCTACCCTCACCTCTCCTCAGCAGTGTTTGCACAGCAGGGGAAAGGCAGAGGGGAGGTTGTGGGAACACAAGTCCTCATTACTTTAAGCAAGGCTGGGGTGAGACGCAGAACCCCACCAGAGCGGGGAGGCCGCTGCGAGGAAAGCTCAGGATGCAGACTGTTGTTCTCAAGTCACCTCCTCAAGCTGGGACCCCAACTCAGCGCTCAGAAACCACTGCACTGTTTAGAATCACAAATCCCTAAAAGAGCCAAGTGGGAAACTTGGTTTAAGAACATCGTATCTGGGGACTTCCCTGGCGGTTCAGTGGTTAAGACTTCACCTTCCAATGCAGGGGGTACGGGTTCGACCCCTGGTGGGGGAGCTAAGATCCCACATACCTCAAGGCCAAAACACCAAAACATAAAACAGAAGCAATACTGTAACAAATTCAATAAAAGACTTTAAAAATGGTCCACATCAAAAAAAAAAGAGAACATCTTATCTGGTATTTCTACCATAGTAATAAAGCACTTGTATACAAATACGGCAGGAATTTAGAAGGAAAAGCTTCAAATACAGGTTTTGACTTAATATATGTTGTTACCAAGTATAGTCCACTTTGATTCGTAGGAGTTTAATTTCTGCAGGTTCTCTCTTTTGGTTAAAGCTAAAAGTTACTGCTTTATGTTCTGTCTGATTTTACTGAAATTCCTAAGGTTCTACTGTAGAAACAGTAAAAGGCATAAGACAATTGTCTCCTCAAACAGTGACAATTTTACCATGTGAGTATCTGAGCACATCCACCTGCTTCCCCTGGCTCCTCTTGGGACATTCTCCCACCGAGCTTAACTGGCCCCCAGGTCTGCCCAGCCTAACCCACCAGACCAAGGCCCACTCCCCAGAGCCCACTGGGCTTCTCCACCAATGCCCCATCACGGAGGACCCAGGCCCAGGTAAACTGACACAGCATCATATGGATTTTGAAAACAACTAAGAAAAATGTCAATAACAACAAAAAAAGTGTTATGACCTTTTTGAGGAAAAGTGCGATGCTTCCTTTCAGACGTATTTAAAAACCAGACAAACAAAAACAAGACTTGAAACAAAAAAAAAATCAAGAAGATTTTATGAGAAGGAGATGTAATGAGGGTCACTGCAGCACAAGAAATACAGAGCCAAAGGGAAAGCCCCTTAACCAGCAGGCCCTACTATGTCAGAATGTATGCGTAGTAAAGAACCACAAATTGATAATAAAAGGAAGACTTTAATTATGAGTGCCGTCTAATCCCAGGCCAGTTAAGGACCACACCACCAAGGCCTCCAGTTAGTTGGGCTGCTGGGGCTGGATCGCCAGGGCAGCCTGACAGGCAAGGACAGAAGAAGCCTCAGGGAGCCTTTGCAGCCTCAGCTGGGTTAACATGAAGGACGGTTTAAAACAGTATATTAAACAAGAGAACGAAAAAGAGAAGGGGCCAGTCACCTACGCTGAAAAAACAAGTCACCAAATACAGAGTAACAGACGTGACTACACGGGAACAAACGGAATCTCTAACTACAAAAATAACCAAAATTCACATGAAAAAAGGCTGGAGAAGATTTTCAGCAAATATTACCTATAAAGAGTAAACATTTGTACTCTAGAGAGCATACATAAAGCAACATAAAAGGCTTAAAACCTTGAAAGAAAACTGAGAAAGGACACAAACTGGAAATTCCCAAAAGGGAATTAAGTGACCACAAATTCTCAATGGCTCTAAACAAAGAAAGGAAATCGAGCCCCACTTTTCAGGCGTTCTACTGGGGTGCACTGGGGTGAGGTGAACGCAGGCGGGGGCTGTGGAGTAGCATTCTCACCAGCACCACCACCACCACCGGCCCTGAAATGAGGAGGACTCGCTGAATAATGCAGTAATCCGGCTCCCAGGAATTTATCCTAAGGAGGAAAAGAAAAACAAAAAGGAGGAGCACAAATGTTCACAGCAGTACTAGTCACATGAGTGAACCTGAAGCCAGGGAAGCAGGCGAGCCCCTTCCCAGCCCTGCAGAGGGAGGGGCCCAGCTATCTCCTGACACAAGGCCGAAGCCTGCACCACACTCTCCCAGCTTCTCCCAAGAGACAGGAGAACCACGGGTGGCCCAGAGCGGGAGAGGCCAAAGCAGGGCTCCGACTGCACCCCGTGGCTGTGGTGAAACGAGCCCAGGAAGCAGGACGCAGAGCGGGTGGACGGAGCAGCCCAAGGCTCCACTGTTAGCATAAACACCCCGGTCGGTTCATTTAGTTAACTAACCAAGCAGCTTACAACAGGCTACCGGTTATTGATCTACTTTGAAAAGCTTAAGGACTTAAAGGAATCGTTTTGATCTTTTACTTCAGAAAGTCAATTCCCACCCTCCTGAAGAAAGCTCCCCCAGGCCCCCGCCCCGCACTGGCACCTTCTTCTCTCTGGCAGGTGGTAGATGCCGTCTGCAGATTAAGCGCCGAAACCAGACCTAAGTCAGAGACACGCCTGATTCTCGGCATGTAGTTAGCATGTAGTTAGCATGTAGTTAGTGTGTAGACAGGGCTTTAACACAGCCTCTGGCTCCCATCATTCAGGCGACAGTTGTCATTGCCTCTGTACAGATGTCAACATGGGGGCTGAGAGTCTCACAACTTTCCCACCATCATTTCACAAGGGGTAACAGTGTAAAACCCCCCACTTTTTTTGATTCCGAAGCCAGTTCTCTCCTCCTCACCCTCTCCCATCCCACCCAAACCCTGAGAAGACCAACCTCAAGGATATAAACCTGAGGCCACCAGCAACTTTGGGCCATTTCAGGAGAGCCGAGTGAGTCTGCCAGGGCCCAACGGGCTGGCTCTACAACCACCTCAGGCGGGCTATCCACACTGGGCTTCTAGGCAGGTAAGAAGCAGGTAAGGGAGGACCACATGAGCATGGCCAGTTTGCTCTAAAATGCCATCTCTCAACCCTTCAGGTCTCAGGACCCCTTTATACTCTAACTTTATGGAAGACCCCAAAGAGCTCTCCTTCATTTGGGTTAGATGCATCGACACTTATGTATAAGAAATTAAAACAGACATGTTCAAATATTTAATTCATTAAAAAGCAAAATAAATCCATTCCACATTAACATAAATGATTTTTTAAAAATAATTTCTTTCGAAAATAAAGGTAATTAATGAGAAACATGACACTGCTGTACACTTTGCAAATCTCTTTAACATCTGGCTTCACAGAAGAGAGCTGGATTTTCACATCTGCCTCTGCCTTCACTCTACTGTGATATGCTGTCCAGGCTGAAGTACATGAAGAAATCATTAAGAGTATTTTAATAGCCTTTTCAGATATTTGTGGGCATTCTTCTTTGATACTACACCAAAACTCCAGAAGTGAAGTTCCTTAAACGTTAGCTGCCATGTGGAATCTGAATCCCCAAGAATGAATTTTTCATACTTTTGACATTAGAATCCACCAACCTACCTTGCACTTTGAATAGATCTTCTGCCCTTATTTGATTTTACAGCACCAAACATTGGTCATCTGGAAATAGTGGTTCGCTGAGTTATGGAGATCTTCCAAATGTTGACAAATTTCATTCTACGATATCAACAAATCAATTCATAAATATTGCTACCTTTCTCCCCAAAAAAGTCTTTAAATATTGGGAAGATGTTAAGCTCACAGTGATGAATAAAGTTTCGCACAATTCTAATTTTCACTTGAAGGTTTTGATTTTATCATTGGTAACAAACACCAGCAGTTGTTTTCCTTGAAGTGACAGGCTCATTCCAGTCATTTTCCAGAAAAATGTTGGTCAAATAGCCAAGTCTGAACAACCAGTTTGTCAGTCAAACCTTCCAGTGAAAATGGTCTTCCATGAAAAGAGCAGCTGCTTCAGCTCCCAGCACAAACCACCACACAGCGCTTTTCTTGAGGCAGCCGTCACCCTGGAGGTGCAGCAGAAGTGCTTTATGCGTACTTCCCTTTTCGTTCTACAGCACATTAATTGTATCAATCATCTTCAATGACCACTCCTAAGTGAGGCTGGCTTGTTGTCTTTTCCTCTGCCCCTGTGATCATGTGGCTGTGAAGAGCCGGCTCTTCTCGCACCTCCTGGTGCCATGGCCAGGATTCATAACCTAGCACTGACAGTTTTACCCACCGTTGCTCCTGCACCATCACTGCACATGTCAACATGTTTGTTCCAGAACAAACTGTGAAATTCAAAAGAGGTGCTCAACATGGACTGTCTCAGCACAATGTGTGCTTTCTGCCAAGCACTTAGGTAAAAGGTAAAAGAACCATCTTTCTTTGATGGTAAGTTGGGGTGAACACCAGACAAATACGAGTAAAGCAGTGAGTCTAGTCCCATGTGTAGATTCATCCACTTGGAAGGCAAAAAAACAATTTGGAGGTAGAGATACCAACTCACTCCCTGTGTCCTCCGCAGCCACATCTTTAATCCAGAGAGTCGCTGTATCGTATCCTGGACCACCGTTGTGGCCGGGATTCCTCTCAGTGGCTCTCATCTGCATCAATGGCATTCACTCAGCAGGGTCAATGGCCCGAGGCTCTTCAGCCTCCCAGCACTTGTGTGACTCCTCCCGCCGCCCCACTTAACTCCTCGGGTAAGGCGCTCCAGAGGCTTTCTGATGTTTGGCTCTGAAAGAGCTCATCACGGGTACACTTACAATATTCAATTCCTGTATTTTAAAATTCTGAATGACTGGTCTCTAAATGATGCTGCAACTTAACTGGCACCAAAATAATATGCAAAGACATTCTGTTCATAGACACAACACAACAAGGTATTCACATCTATAAAGCCAGGGAAAGACAGCCTTTCGTCCTATTTCTGTTTCATATTTACAGTTTTGCCTAGTTTCTCTGGAGTGGATTCCTTCCTTCCATGAGTCAGAGAACCCAGTGTCTTCTTTTTGCATCTTTAGACTGAGGTGATGCTACTGTGGGTGGGAAAGCAAGTCTTCTCCCTTTTTAAGTCAATGATCTATACTCAAATATGAAAAACATATAAATGTTCTTTTGTTTTAGAATATACCATTAAAATCTAAAATAAGTTTCAGATAGAAATTATTAAAGTTTTTGAGAAATTTTAAAATAATATTGCCAAACAACTCAAAGTATACTTACTTCTTCACTGTGTTTCCATGTGGGCACGGGAAAAATTTCAGGATTGCAAAGCAGTAAATTACTCGATGATAGGAAGTTACAATAATTATAGGAGGTATAGCTGAAAATAGCTAGTAAGAGCCCAGCAGAAATACTGAGAACTTATTAATGTCTAAAAGTGCACATATTTATACCATAAACCTACTTCTTTAGAAGATTCAAAAGACAGAAAACACAAATTCCATTAGCTGTCAAAGCAATGTCATCCTACAGTGTGTAGCTTCTGAAAAACTCCACTGTACATTTATAGAAAATAAAAGTAGAAAAGCAAACACCATCTTAGTATTATTACAGAATTATCATTATGGTCCATGGGCCAGACATTGAGAATCACCGTTCTAAAGAATGTGCCTGAGGGATCTCCACTGACCAAATGCCTTAAGCTTTCCACAGTCGTCAGCTTCCAAATGGGATTGAATTGGGAGGAAAGGGAAGAGAGCGCGGAAAAAAAGCAAGAGTGGGTGAGAGGTTGCAGGACCTGACCGGCCACCAGTTGCTCTGCCCTGCCCGGAACTCAGGCTGAAGGGCCCGGGCTGCCCAGGGCCTCTGAAAACACCCCGGGCGAGGCACATGGGCCTTCTGAGTAGCCACCCCCATGCCGGCAACAGTGCTTCTCGGCCGTGCTCTGCACCCGGCCAAACCTGTGGGGAGGACACAGCAGGCCCTTCTCAGGGATCACAACCTGGTGCATGGACCTGCTCAGAGCAGGGCACCCAGAAGGAGTCCTTCCCTCCTGCTCAGTACACGTTAGGGCTCCTCGGAACACCACTGCAGGAAACGTAAGCCCCCAAGAACTGGAGATTGTTTCAGCTGGCCAAGAGATACACTCACTTTTCAAGAGATGATCTTTTTTTTTTTTTTTTTTTTTGATGTGGACCATTTTTAAAGTCTTTTATTGAATGTGTTACAGTATTGCTTCTATTTTATGTTTTCGTTTTTTGGCCACGAGGCATGTGGGATCTTAGCTCCCCGACCAGGGATCGAACCCACATGCCCTGCATTGAAAGGCGAAGTCTTAACCACGGGACCACCAGGTAAGTCCCTAGAGACAATCACTTCTAATTGTACAAAATCCTAGCCTCATCCACCTGCCACTTTTCCTCTGCGTCCCCCACTCCCATTCCTCCACACAACGGCGCCCATGTCCAGGTGGTCTCTCTTCCTCTAAGCCTCCTTCCCCACCCCCACCCAGGCTCCTCTCTGCCTGTGCAAAAGGTGAAACCATAAAAATGCTTGAAGAAAATGTCTGGGTGGAGAAGCTCTTCTCAACAGGACCAAGATGGAAGGCAGAAAATAAACACACAAACAGGTTCAACTTTGTAAGAATCTGCAACTCTCCCCACCAAAAAATGCACAAATAGAATGAAGAGATAAACTGGAAAAAAAAAAATGTTTGCAAAATAAACAGAGAAATAGTCTTCATATCTATGGCTCTGAAAAGTCAATTTTAGAAAGATGCAAAACATACAAGAAAAAAAGTCAAAAGATACAAATGAACCTCAAAAAATAAATACAAACGGCCAATAAACATGGAAGATGTTTGCCTCGATAAGAACACAAACGCCAATCACATGGGTCCATTTCTAGAGCATCTGAACGCTCCAGGGCAGGAAAGGCTGTTGGGCAGCAGTTATTTAAATCATGGTGAATCCAGGTCCCAAAACGGTTGCTGGCATGCCTGGCCCAGCAAGTCCCAAGGGCCAGAGCCCGGAGGGTCCCAAACCCACTCACCCCCCAGCCAGCCCTCCAAACACCCACTTCCAGTTGGACACTTTGAGGGTCCTTATCTACAGAAAGGCAGCTGTGTGAGGCGGAAAGGAGCAGAGCCTTTACAGCTAGTGGTGACGAAGGCAGGATGCCCAAGCTCTGTCAGTTACCACAGCTGGCGTTCATCCCCGCGTGTTCCACCCTGCGTTTCTAAATGGGGCGCTGCTTACAGCTGTACGTTCTTACCAAGGGTTTCCGCTGGCCTGCTTCTCCAATAACAACCTCTTCTCATCTTCAGAAAACTGTAAGTCCAGTTCAAAAGAATTAGTGTCCAGGTCGTGGATATACTGCTCGATGTTGCTTCCCACCCTCTGGGGCAGCCCCGCGTCCGCGGCGGACAGGGAGTGGGAGGAGGAGGACGACGACACCTGCATGCAGCCGAACTGGCTCAGGAGATTGTCGTACTGCACAGAGAAGAGGGAAAAGTGAGAACAGCGCCTGGACTTCCCTCCAGTCCAAAGATCCAGACACACTCTGACCTATCGTACACCCAGCAGGCTTCACCCCAAAGGCCATGGGAGACGAGTCACCGACATGCAGCCCAGCTTTCTCCTCTACTACACAGCTGACCACCAGCCTCAGGCTGGATCCAGCCTGCCCTGCGTCCCCCTTCTGATGGCAATGTCAGAAGCTGTTCGCCCCAGAGAGGAGCTTATCCTCAGTCTTAACCTACAGGAAGGGGAGGCCCGGGACCTGTGGCCTGCTGGCCTCTTTGAGCCCCGTGATACCCTGGAGGATCAGGATTAAGATGGCGACACTTGAGTATCGAGAAGCCAGAGCTCTCAACATGGCAAACATGATGGAACAGCAGACAGAGGGCCTGCAACAGACACTCAAGAGTACGCACACACCCATGAAGCCAGGCTCCCTGGGCACCGAGACCTGAGACAACCGGGGCCCCAGTGGCTCCCTCAGAGCCTGGCCAGCAGAGCGTGCTGCTCCCCTGGCACACCCCTGCCAAAGGCCCTGGGGACCCCGCCTGTGCCTGCCGGCCATGACCCCAGAACAATATCAGGGCCCAAGGGCCTGGTCGGCAACTAGGGCCAAGGGAGGGAGCCCTTTGCAGTCTGCACATGCAGAGGCTGTGGACAGCCATGACCACTGAGGTAGGGAAGCAAGTCAGGGGGGAGCACAGATGGCACTCCACATCTGGCTCAATTCAAGTCTGGGCATAAAGGATATTTTAGGGCAAAAAAGGGAGGGATGTGTTGCTTAAAACAGTAGGTAGGAGACATAGGGGGCTCTTGATCTCTAAGAGGTGATGCCAGTTGTAATTTTAACTTAGCCTTGGATGACTTTTACGTGAACTCTAGAATTCCTCAGTCCACTGAGGCGGAACTCTATATACGATAACTGGTTGCAATAAGCCACAATGACAGAAATCAAACTAGAAATATGGACTATGGCTGATAATCAAAACACCTGACATTACATGTAAACATGGGGGTCCTGGTGGAGGGTGACCTGAAGGTGGTAACAGACACAATGCAGCTCACCATCCTCCTCGGTCCATTTCTGCATGTTTCACACCGTCCATAAGGAAAGTTTAAAGGACAAAGTATACTGAAGACCCTATGTCTGAGCTTCCCTCGGACCCCAGGGTGCCTCATCCCTCGAGCCTGTGCCACTGTCCCGCTTGTACCAGGCACTAAGAGCCGATAGTGACCAGTGTCCATCCTCAATACTACATCCCCCCAAAGTTCAAAGCAGCAGCAGCACCCTGGGATTCTCTGGGAAATACCAGAGGCATTCCGGAATGTCTTCAGATACAAAATTATAAGGACATCAGCCAAAACCGGAAAACAGAAGCCCACCAGGAGAATCAGCGCCCAGGCTCTGGTTCGACCCCTTTGGGCAAAAATTAACTAGAGGAAATGAGAAAGGGATGCACGCACCTGGTGATCTGTACTCGGGGCAGACGTAAGCCTCTTTGGCCCCAGTCTCAGTGGGACTCAGACTCGGGCCACAGAGTGTTCACTGCCCCTCCCCCTCCACGGATCTACACTGGCTCCCCCTTTAGCCACTCATCCCACCACCTGGGGTCCCTGGCCCCACCCAGAGGAGCCACTTCCCAGGCGGGGCTGGCAGGACCCATCTCGGCCCTGGCGCGCTGGCTTACATTGCCGTAGCAGTCCTCATCATCTTCCGACATGGCCGGTAAGTAAGCTGTGAGCTTCGGAGGCGTCTGGTGATGCAGGTTCTCCCACGTGATGGACTCAAAGAACGGATGAGCTTTCAGAGGGCCATACCCTTCCATTTCTTCACAGCCTAATCGCTTTGTGGCATCTAAAACCTTAAATAGAAGTCAAGTCAGCATCGGCGTTAAAAAGTAATTCTGACAAAAAAAATTACTTCTGAGTAGTAGTTCTTTTCAATTCTTGGGATCTCCTGGAAATAGGAAGGGCACAGTGTGCTGGGGACAACTGAGTCACCATGAGGGGTAGGGGGGTGGCCACGCGCAGCTTTCACTTCTCCGGAGTCTCTGCTCCTCCCCCCACAGGTGAAAATGAATCACTACATCAAAAGTTAAATGAATAGCAGCAAGTATTCTCTTAAAATCCTAAAGCAAGAAAAAGAGGAACTCACTGGCTTTAATAAGAGAATGAAGAGTTTACATGAACAGGAAGCTATCACAGACGGGGAGTAAAGTGCCTTGGGTCCCCCGCCTGCACGTGGTCTCAAAGGGCCCCACAGCCAGCTCCTCCAGAATTCGGCTGCCCCCCTCCAGACCCACAGAGGATCCAACGCACTTCCCCACTGAGGGGACAGACACACATGGGACAGGTGGGAAGAGGCTGACTGACCCTGCTCCCCCAAATCAAGTGAATGGAAGGTCTGGAGCCAAAACACACCAGGGGAAGGGACACTATAGTTTCTAGAACATAAACAGACACTCCCTTCCTGGGTAAATCTGTTTACCTTTGCTATATAACTTGGGTTGATCTTTAGCACCTTCATGTAGCTGACTCTAAAGTTGATACAGATGTCGCTAAGTAGAATTTACAACCACCTGCCACTGCAGCACACCAAGCTGCTGCAGCATCTGGTAACTTAAAATGGTGTGTGTGTTGATGAGCAAATGCACAGTGATACAGTAATTTCCTATCTTATTAAGCTCAAGAATCAGGCACTTGGAAACTGAAAAGGCCTGACAGGATGAGACTGAAGATATGCATCTACCTACAATCACTATCAACCCTAAAATGCCCTTTTATTAAACATAGGTGCCTCCAAGGAAAGGCCCTCTGACCACAAGTTCAGAGGGACTCAGGGTGTGGCTACTGGATCATCCTACCAGAAGAAAATTTGAAATATTTACCAGAAGTTTTTCCACAAGATCTCTTGCCTTAGGAAAGAATTTTTCAGGAAAGTCATATTCCAACTTAATGATCTTCTGAAATATAAGATATTCATTTCTGTAAAATAAGAAAAGCCATCATTCTGGGCAGGGTCACACAAACCTCCCCGGTACAGAGCTGTACTTTCCTGGGACAGCCATCTCTCTCTCTCCCCAGAGAGCCACCATGTTCACTAAAGAGCCGTCATAAAACTTCCCCCCACTCTGCCCTAACCCTGGGACTGCCCCCTCCCACTTCTCTGTCAGGCTGCTGAGAAGGGCTAGGAGTGGGGTGTGGGGTGTGGGTCTCTTACCCAGCTCGGAACGGTGGCAGTCCTGCCACAAGCTGGTATATTATGCATCCAAGAGCCCAAAGGTCTGAACTTTAAGGGAGGGGAAAAACAAAGAAGAATGACATTTGTAACATTTCAGTGGCGAGCATGGTTCATTTCCATCCTGTCTGTTCACACCACCCATTTCAGCCTCTAATCTATTTCTCACTTTTAAAACCAGGTCAGTGTGAGGGTGGAAACCTGCTCTGGGCTCTCCTTGAGGGGGCCTCTCTGCGGATCCAGGACCAGAGGATCCCCCACACACACAGCAGGCACCACTGGGCCAGGCTGGGCGCCTCACTCAGGGGCAACCAACGACCTCACAGGCCCGGTCTGGTCCTGGCCAGGGAGCAGTGGTCACTCCTGACTACAGCAAATACTGGCCAAAAAGCCCCTTCTTCCAGTGCCAAGGGCAGGGGCAGGGGCACTGGCAGGTTGGTACAGCTGAGTCTCAGATTCTCTCACAGCTCACTGTTTACCCCCAGGCCACAGACGCGAGCTCACGTATGCCAAGGAGCCAAATCACAGTCCACAGGATGCGCACAAAGCAAGCTTTCTCTTTCCCTTCTTGGACTCACTGTGCAAAGCCCTGCCCCTCCTTTATGAACATTTTAATTATACATTTTTAAAATTTTTATTTTTATTTGTTTTTGGCTGCATTGGGTCTTCGTTGCTGTGCATGGGCTTTCTCTAGTTGCGGCGAGTGGGGGCTACTCTTCATTGTGGTGCGTGGGCTTCTCGTTGCAGTGGCTTCTCTTGTTGCGGAGCACAGGCTCTAGGAGCGCGGGCTTCAGTAGTTGTGGCATGTGGGCTCAGCAGTTGTGGCACATGGGCTCAGTAGTTGTGGCTCGCAGCTCTAGAACACTGGCTCAGTAGTTGTGGCGCGTGGGCTTAGTTGCTCCGCGGCATGAGGGATCTTCCCAGATCAGAGCTCAAACCCGTGTTCCCTGCATTGATTGGCAGGCGGATTCTTAACCACTGCGCCACCAGGGAAGCCCTTAATTATACATTTTAAAGGAAACACACTATGGTTCTGAATTTCCCTAAGTCTTTTCCAGAACCAGCTGGCAGGGACCCTGGAGGGGCTGCTCTGCTCACCACCCTCCTTCCCTCCTGCTCCTGTTTTTTCTCTCCCCTCAGTGCATCTCAGAGTTCATGGCTGAGAACTACTTTGCATATTTTATTTCCTCTGTAAATCTTGCATTCTATTCCCAGCTCAGCCCTATGAAAGCATCAAGACACAACTTGCCCTGCATGGCCAACTACCTCCCCACAAGCCCTAAATGTACGGAGGGCTCATGCATTGCTGGATACAGTCAGTTTCTGCAAGAGGCCACAGCTTGGCATTCTGGAAGATGAAATCGTAGGTCATGAGTGGAGACAACAGGCCAGTTACAGTGCTGGGGGCCTTGGGTGAAGGCTCTGTCCTCGGACCCATATCACAGCACCGTTGGCCTGGGGTAAATGAAGCACTTGATGTGGGTGAAAAATGCCACAGATCAGAAATCTGAGTCAACACACAGATGGAGTGAAGGGCATGTTAAAAATGAACGTACATTCTACTCAGTAACTAGTTCTTACACTTGGTTTTCTCTGCTGTTTAGTGTAGTTAAAATGGGGAGCTACAAGAGAAAAACGCCAACGGAAAAGTATCGGCCTTTCCATGTGGCAGTGGCCAGAGAGGAGGGGCAGAGCTGTGGGGTGGGGCTGCCTCTGCTGCTTTCACAGGTCATCTCCAGGGAGTGGGACTGCCAGCAGAACGGCTTCTGGGCTAACTTTCCACAGGTATCTTGCCATTTAAAATGTTTTTTAATACAATGAAAACTAAAGGGGGAAGCCAGTGTAACATTTCTGGAAAGCAGTATGCACCGATGATTTTTTAAATGCTCAGTTAAACCAAGTCACTCTACTTCTTGAAATTCAAAGAGGAACGTGGGGGATCCCTGGGAGACTCTCCAGCTGAACAGGCAGGAGGGTCCTTCTTCCCCAGCGCAGGACATGCCGCACGTAGAGGCACACCAGGCTGTGCCCAATATACGAAAACTACTTCAACATCTTTAACAGTAAAGGAAAAGCTCAATGAACTACAATGAATTCATATGTTGGAAAATCACACAGCTGTTAAAAGATTTCTGCCAATAATGTTAGTGATATGGGGAAATGTTCACCATATAATCACAGGGAGCAGGATTCAAAACTGGTTATTCAGTATGATTCCAGTTGTATAAAAATTATGTAAACACATTTAAAACACACAGAAAAAAGTAGCTGGAAAGAAAGACGTACCAAAAATTATCTGTGACTACAAGTGGGTTGGAGACTATGAGTGTTTTTTTGGCTTTTATTGTTTGTTTGTTTTATTTTGGCCACCCGGACTGTGGGATCTCGGCTCCCCACCAGGAACTGAACCCAGGCCTCAGCAGTGAAAGCGCCGAATCCTAACCGCTAGACCACCAGGAAACTTTTTTTTTTTATTCTCCATATTTTCTAAGAATTCTTTATAATGAATAAGTATCATATTTAGAATCAGGAAAAAAATTCTTAACTATTTTTAAAATAAGTATCACATGACTTTAAAAATTAAAAGCATAAAAAGGCACCCAGTGAGGTTTCACTCACAGCCCTAACCCTTACGCCCACCACAGATAACCAGTTATCCATGGCTTGTATATCCTTCTTGAGGTTTAAATGCACAGACAAGTGACTCTGGGTGGCCACTCTGTGTCTTCCTTCTCTCACTGAGTAGAGCCTGGAGACCTTCCTCCATTAGTACGAAAGGAATTCCTCTTCCTGAAAGTAAACCCCAACTCGAGGAAAAGCTAGTTCTTAGGCAGCAGTGACACACACTTGGAGAATCTGGCCCAGTGCACCCACCACCTGGAGGAGGGTCTCTCAGCCTGGGCCCTGTGGGCATCTGGGACCCGTCATCCTCTCTGAGGGGCCATTTCTACACTGTAGGATGTTGGGCAGCGCCCTTGGCTCCACCCATTCCCTTCCCACCCCCGCCAAGTTGTGACACCAAAACTGTGTCTAGACATGGCCAGATGTCCCCTGGCGGGCAGAACTGTCCCAGCTGGGAAGCCCTGACCTACAACAGCATCTGGCCCACAGTGAGAGCTCAAGGTCTGTTGGTTCAATAAGAGTAGAAAACAAAAAGCAAAACAAAAACAAAAAAAGCCCAAAGAGCCCAGCAACTGCTAAGATGCCCAAGCTTAATTTTTCTGAATATACTTCCAACCATCATGTTTGTGCCCTGTGGCTCCACCCCCTAAAGAGGTTTTAAAAAGCTATCAGGCTCAGAAACACAGAACTGCTGTGCCAAGAACCATCACTCCTCTGCTGCCCTGGCAGTCGCTTGTCACTTTAGGAAGGTGGCCCCTGGCAACCTGCCACTGCACGACACTGACCGTGTGGGCCTCTGTCAGCTCCAGCGATGGTCCCAGTGGGTTGAGTGTCTGGCTCAGGGCAGGAAGAATCCAAAGAAAAGCTTCAACCACAGAACTTGTCATCTCCAAACTCTGAAAGCCTAGGTTCTACTGCTGCCTCTCTGTCTTCTACCTGCCTCATGTCCACCCAAGACAGCACCCCAGACTTCTCCCAGCTCCTGGCCATCGTCACCCCCACCTGCTTTACCTCCACTGCCCAACTGCCCTGCCACTGACCCTCTCCACTCTCTGGACCTCCACTCTTGTGAACACAATATCCCACCCCCTGCACTTCTCATTTTCACAACTGAGGACTCCACCAAGGCTCTCAATCCTGTGGCCACCACTGGGCCTCCCCCCTGTAGTGCTGGCTGGGCTCCTGCTGGGAAACTGGCCCAGTCCTGTCCCCTCCCACAGACGCTGCCTTCTGGGCCTGTCCTGCACTCTGCAGAGCACGTTTCACTGAACAGTTGACCTGCTGCTGCTGCCACAGCCAGGGCGCCTGAGCTGGAGGTGGCACCGTGGCACCAATGGTCCCAGGGCTCTGGGACACAGCAGGAAGCCTCGTGTCACTAATACAGACCTGTCGGCCACAGTACTCCCCACTGAATAGTTAGTTGTTTAGTTGTTCCTGAAGGAACAAGATCAAATCTCGAAGCATAAAAGCAACAACCACCCCAGGAAGTATAAGTAGTAACAAAGTAGCACACAGGTTATCAAAGGAAAGATGCTGGTTAAAAGACAAATGGCTAACTTCTTCCAAAGTAGGCTTGGCTATGTAAAGGCCATGAAAGGCACTCTCTTAACTATTAACTGCACCTGAAAAAAATACCAACTACTTATAGAGAAAAGAGAATTATGGATCAGATGAAAACAGGTTACCTTTTACAGGCCGATTTCTCTGTGAGCAGCTCTGGAGAAACATACTGGGCTGTTCCTACAAACGAGTTGGCCCTGGCTGATGAGAAGAGGGAAAAGGGTAAAGTTCATGCTGAGACACAGAGCATTTTCCACAGTGGACACTGCACAGTCGGTGTTCATCTCTCGGGAAGCCACCGTCACCTGAGATCAGACTGTACGCTCCCGAGAACGGGACTTGTCAGAGGCCCTCCCATCACACCCCCTTCTTGGACCCGCCCCTTTGAGGGCTGGCTTCAAGGTTGCCTGCTCAGCAACACCAGCCCTGACTGCCAGGGCAGCCCCTCGTGGACCCCTCCCTGCCTTTCGCCAACACACCTGAGTGGCCCTCGCCCAGCGTGCTGTCAGCTGGGAGCATCTTGAGGACAGGGGCCTTGTCTGTTCACTGCTGGACCTGTGGTGCCTAAAACAGCCCCGGACACACGCAGAATGTGGAAAGGACTGGATCTCCCGCAAGCTGCACGCAGGGCAGGGATACCCTCTCCTCATAACAAACAGTTCAGGCAGGTTAGGGACTACGAGAGGAATAAGACTCGGGTGTCACGGCCAGAGACCCTCTGCAACAGTCTGCCACCTCTAGTACTGGACTGTGCCAAGTTCAACTGCAGACTTGTGGGGTCTGGCTGCTGGCCCCACCCATCACTGCCACAAGGAGGCATGATACCCACGTCACCCTAGCAGGTCCTCAGGGGCTCATCAGTGGCCAGGCAGCCCTGAAAGAGCAGCACTGTGGGCACAAGCCAGCCTGCCCACACCCCATCCCCCAGCACCACTCCAGAGGTATCCCCCGCGGGGCATCCTCTGGCATCGGGGACAGAACAGCTGCTTTCAGCCTTGCCCACAACCAGAGGACACAGGATTGGGGATTCCTGTGTGAGAGCCGCCCACCATCTGAGGACAAATCACTTCTCTAAGGAGCACATGAAGTGCTGGGTCACCTCCACTGATTGATTCACTGGGGACACCCATGGCACTAGCAGCCAACTGCCTCCCACGACCTTCCACGCCTGCGCTGCATAACCAGACTCGGTAACCCGCTTTGAACGGCTGCCAGCGAGGCTCTGGTCCTGCTCAGACTGCCCTTCCCACTACCAGGTCCCTGCACGGCAACCCGGGCACGTGCAGGACACAACACCACAGCTCAATACCATTGTGCTCCAGACAAACAAGACCCTTTCACCTAGCCTGACCTACAGATCAAGCTGTCCCTTTCCTCAACATCTTTAATAATCTAGGCTAGAAATTACTTGTCTCCGTGGACAAATTTTCCTGAACTAACTTAGAAAGTGTACCGGGTAAAACATTACACCAATATACCTACCACTGAGAGGTCTCTGGCCCTTCAGGATCACTTCTGAAATCAGGCAACACTAAAAACTGTAACAGGCCCCCGGTGAAGGGGCCTGCCTGTTGGCCCCACTGTCTCAGCTGTGGACAACTGGGCCCCCGGGACATCTGGCAATGCCTGGAGACATCTCTCGCTGCCACAATGGGGGCGGGAAGGGGCTGCTGTCACCTAGTGGGTAGAAGCCAGGGATACAGCTAAGTATCCTGCAGGGCACCAGACAGCCCCACAGCCAAGAATTCTCCAACCCCAAACGCCCCCAGGGGCTTGGCTATGAAGCCCTGGGTGGCCTCCTTGGGACAGCGCTCTGCCCAGACATTAGCACCTGCCCTCCAAAGACCTGGCTCTAAACACAGCAGGAGCAACTCACTCAGTTCTGGGATGTTCTAGAGGAGGGAGAGCTGGGGAAGGGAGGATGGCTGAAATTCCTTCTTTTTCGTCTTTCCTTCTCAAAGTCAACCACCCTGCTACACAAAGTGCTCCAGTTTGGGGAAAGTACCCTTCTCTTCCTGCAATGACTGAAGGCTCTGTACTGGGCACCTCAACTTAGGCCTGACTCAGAAATAACCTGACAGGGTACAGCCACCTGCAGTAAAACACGACAGACCCATGCTTTTTCTGTCTATAGCTGTATTCTTTACAGTGTATGGCTATAAACAACACAACACCAGAATTAAAATGCAAAAGAAACCCAGGGCCCATGGCCACACCAATTCAGCATGCAATGGTCTGCTGTGAGGCAGGCCCACTGGCCATGGTGGCCATCGGCTCCCCATCTGCCATCCCTGGGGTGGGCAGCCAGCAGGGCTCCCCATACGGGAGACTTCCTAACTGCGGGTCCAAGAGCCTCCAAAGGCAGATGCCTAAAAAACACAGACAAGGCCGACATGCTGCACCTTCCCCATGTGTTCCCAGATGCGGCCTCTGTCCTTCTCTGTGCCCTGGAGCCAGCAGGAACCCCCAATGGGAGACAGGAGAGAGATGGAGATTATTCCTCCTGGCCAACCCCCAGGCCACAGCCCTCTCCCACCACAGAGCCCACCC
>NW_020174705.1:2233742-2274985 GCF_003031525.2 Neophocaena asiaeorientalis asiaeorientalis | reverse complement strand
TGGTCCCTCCCACCTGCCCTCCCAGGGCCGAGGGGCTCTCTATCCCGCTGCGGGAGTCCAGCTTCCTTGGGCCCTGCTGTCTGTAACTGGTCCCCTAGGTCAGCTACTCTCCTGTAGACTTCTCAGCCACATTTGCATCCTTCCAGGACCCTGACAGCTGATAACACTGAAGTGATTCAACAGAGGAAGAAAACAAATCAAGAGCTAAAACCAAGTGAAACCATTCAACCTCACAATGAATCAAAGAAATGTTAATTAATATGGTAGCCTATCAAATCAGCAAAGATAAAAAAGAAGGAAAATGCACAGTATTGGCAAGGATTTGAAGAGGAAAACCTCACAGTGCTACTGGTGGGAATGTGAAATGCTGTGACTTTGGAGGAGCAATTTTCCAAAACACATCAAAAGCCATACAGGACAGGCTTGCTCTCTGACCCAGCAATTCATTTCTGGCACCTGATCCTCCAGGACGGAGCCAGCACAGATGGCAGGGCCATGACACAATCCTTCGGGGGCCAGGCTTCAACTCGATACTTCACCTGTTCAGTGTTTCTGTTCTTCATAATGATTGTGCGTTACTTCCGTGATTTATATTTTTAAATGCTATTATTGAAAAGTTCTAGAAATATATTTTTATATGGAAAGATATGTATTACACATAATTAAATAATTCAGGCTATCACACAGTATGCAGAGGTATTTGTGCTTGTAAATAGCTACATTATGCACAAAACAAAGTGGACAGGAGACACACACACACTGCATGGCTGGGCTTTAAAGAGCAAATCATGACGGTATCAGGACTGTGTGCTGCTGCTTCTGTAAGCTTTCTGGGCCTGCGTCTGCTTGTCCCCCACAACACCTGCCGCTTCCTCTTCCCCAGGAGCCTATGTCCACCTTCTTAAAGGGACTCCCAAGTCCCTGCGGATACAGAGTCACCCCCTTAGAAAGGAGCTCTTTCACTAGTCTAGAGATGAATGAATCCTCTGGAGTGTGGAAAAGAATAACTGTCCTCAGAATGATGTTCTAAAGACATAAAATAATATCTACAAGACTATACATAATGAAAGTATCAAAATATTAAAGTAATAAATATGCAATATACTAATATGTTTCTTTTTTATTAATGCACCAACAAGATCTGGCAGCAGGTCTATTAATAGAGTAATTCTGAAGTAGCGATGAGCATAAACTATATCAAGAATCTGTGACGACTGTGACAGGACATGAAAACATCTGTGATTTCTAATGACACAGATGTTTGTTGCCTACCTTCATAACTGAAGGAGATGCTCGATTTCACTGAAGGGTTAGTGAAAACAAGTAATTTTCTCCTCTCCCACTTCACGAATGGCAGATTTCTATCTGTGACACCAGGGTAAGAGCCCAAGAGTGCATTAGAAAGCCACAGAGATAATCTAGTTACCTACCCCAGTAAGCTCAGAGACTAGCCAGAGGTCAAAATTCTCCAGCTACTGGAAAACCAAGGCCCACAAGCCACTGTTGGCTTATGCTGCCTCCTTTAGGCTACTAACCCACTCAACAGGAGGCCAAAGGGTCAGGGTAAAGAAGGGTTTGGGCTGGGTTGTTACCTCCACCCTCAAAGTGGTTCAAATAAACGGGCCAGCACCCTGGGCTGTGGACCACTCTGGCCACCACAGATCTGCAGGTCAGACTGTGAGGTGCCAGCGGGGACGGAGGGACCTGACATGCTCCTGAGGTCAGAACACTCTCTTCAAAGCCAAAAGTGCAGACCACTATTGTCTTATCCATGAACCCACATGTGAAGCACAGCAAACACACTCCACAAAATGTGCTTATTAGCTCTTGGACAGAACACAAGCAAACTGAATCCAGCAACACATAAAAAGGAGTGTGCACCACGACCAACTGGGATTTAATCTCAGGAATGCAAGGGTGGTTCAGCACATAAAAACCAATCAATACATTACATCACATCATTAGAATAAAGGACAAAAACCACATGACCATCTTGATCAAGAGATGCAGAAAAACCATCTAACAAAAATTCAACACTCCTTCATGGTAAAGTATAAAACAAACTAGAAACAGAAGGGAACTTCCTCGGGGCTTCCCTGGTGGCGCAGTGTCAAAAAAAAAAAAAAAAAAAAAAAGAGTAGCCCCCGCTCGCCAGAACTAGAGAAAGCCTGCGCGCAGCCACAAAGACCCAACGCAGCCAAAAATAAATAAAATGAATAAATTTAAAAAAAAAAAAAGAAGGGAACTTCCTCAACCTGATAAAGGTACCTATGAAAAACCCACAACGAACATCATACTCAATGGTGAAAGACAAAGCTTTTCCCCTAAGGTCAAGAACAAGACAAGGATGCCTGCTCTCGCCATTTCTATTCAATGGGGAGGTTCTAGCCAGGGCAATTAGGCAAGAAAATGAAGCAAAACGCATCCAGGCTGGAAAGGAAGAAGTAAACTATCTCTAATCACAGATGACATGATCTGTACGTAAAAAGTCCCAAGGAAGTCACTAAAAAACTATTAAAACTAATAAACAAGTCCATCAGGTTGCAGGACGTAAGATCAGTGTACCAAAAAAAATCAACTATGTTTCATATACTCTCAATGAACAATCTGAAAATTAAGAAAACAATTACATTTACAATAGCCTCAAAAATAAAATGAAATACTTAGGAATAAATTTAACAAAAGAAGTGCAAAGCTGGGACTTCCCTGGTGGCGCAGTGGTTAAGAATCCGCTTGCCAATGCAAGGGACACAGGTTCGATCCCTGGTCCGGGAAGATCCCACATGCCACAGAGCAACTAAGCCTGCGCGCCACAACTACTGAAGCCCACGCACCCTACAGCCCAGGCTCCACAACAAAAGAAGCCAACCGCAATGAGAAGCCCGCGCACAGCAACGAAGAGTAGCCCCTACTCACTGCAACTAGAGAAAGCCCATGCACAGCAACAAAGACCCACCACAGCCAAAAATAAAATTAAAAAAAAAAAGTGCAAAGCTTATAACACGGAAAACTACAAAAAATTTTTGAAAGAAATTACAAAAGATATAAATAAACAGAAAGACATTCCACGTTGAAGGATCAGAAGACAATATTGTTAAGAGAGCAATACTCCCCAAACTGATCTATACATTCAACAAAATCCCTATCCTAATCCCAGCTGGCTTTCACTTAGCACAATGTTTTCAAGGTTCATCAATGCTGGAGCCTATATCAGAACTTCATTCCTTTTAAGGCTGAATAATATTCCACTATACAGATAGACCACACTCTGTTTATCCATTCATCAGTTGATGGACACTTGAGTTGTTTCCACTCCTTGGCTATTACAAATAAAGCTGCTATGAACACTAGCACACAACTTTTTATGTAAACATTTGTTTTTCAGTTCTCTTGGATATATACCTAGAAGCTGAATGGCTGATTATAAGGTAACTATGCTTAACCTTCTGAGGAATTGCCAGACTTTTCCAAAGCGGCTGCATCATTTGACAATCCCACCTGCAGAGTACAAGGGCTTTGATTTCTCAACAGCCTTGCTAATACTTCTTATCAGATGTCTTTTTGATTAGTCATCCTAGTGGGTGTGAAGTGGTGTCTCAGTGTGGTTTTGATTTGCATTTCCCTAATGATACTGAGCATCTTTTCATGTGTTTATTAGCCATTTGCTTATCTTCTTTAGAAAAATGTCTATTCAGACCCTTTGCCCATTAAAAAAACATTTTTTTTGTTATGAGTTCTTTATATATTCTGGATACAAGCCCCTTATCAGATATATGATTTGAAATTTTTTTTTCTTATTCAACCCCATAGGTTGTCTTTTTCACTTTCTTAATGGTATCACAGCACCAAAGTTTTAAAACTTGTTCTGCTGCTTGTACTTCTGGTATTGTATCTAAGAAACCAGAGCCTAACCCAAGGTCAAGAACGTTTACTCCCATGATTTCTTCCAAGAGTGTAATAGTTTTAGCTCCTACATTCAGATCTCTGATCTGTCCAAGTTAACTTTTGTGTATGTTGTGAGGTGGGGTAATAATGTTTTTGATGAACTGGTCATCATTGGAGGATGACAGTGAACCAATTCATGCTTTCCAAAAGCTGCAAATAAAGGGGAATGAAGCAAGCACTTATCCTGTTTTTCCTCCACAATCAATATCACTAGTTAAACAAATAGTGGCTAAGGGGAAGTTTCTCTTTAAAGAAGAATTCCAGGGATTTTTCCCTGGTGGCGCAGTGGTTAAGAATTCACCTGCCAATGCAGGGGACACGGGTTCGAGCCCTCGTCCGGAAGATCCCACATGTCGCAGAGCAACTAAGCCCATGTGCCACAACTGCTGAGCCTGTGCTCTAGAACCCGCGAGCCACAACTACTGAAGCCTGTGCACCTAGAGCCTGTGCTCCGCAACAAGAGAAGCCACCGCAGTGAGAAGCCCAGCACCACAACTAACAGTGGCCCCCACTCACCACAACTAGAGAAAGGCCGCGTGCAGCAACAAAGACCCAACGCGCCAAAAAATAAATAAATTAATTAAAAAAAAAAAAAAAAAAAAAAAAAAAGAATCTGCCTGCTAAGGCAGGGGACACAGGTTCAACCCCTGATCCGGGAAGATCCCGCCTGCCACAGAGCAACTAAGCCCATGCACTACAACTACTGAGCCTGCGCTCTAGAGCCCGCAAGCCACAACTACTGAGCCTGCGCGCCCTACAGCCTGTGCTCCGCAACGAGAAGCCCGCGCACCGCAACAGAGTAGCCCTCGCTCGCTGCAACTAGAGAAAGCCCGTGTGCAGTAACGAAGACTCAACGCAGCCAATAAGTAAATAATTTAAAAAATTTTTTTAATTAAAAAAAAAAGAATTCCAGCTCAAGAATGAAAGAACTGGGCTATGATCACTCTGCATTCTCTAATGAACTGATGGATCTAGGATATCATCGCTATAAAGGGCTGTTGACAGGGAGAGATGAATGGATGCTACATGCTTTCTAATGAAGAACACACCACACACACCAGCCTCTGGTGTGAAAGGACTGAACCTGAATGTGATCAAGCAGCCACATCCAACTCCCAATTTTCAAGACATACAGAGGGGAGAGGAGCATGTTACATGACTCCACAGAGATGCAATCAGCAAACTCTGGGAAACTCTATAAGACAAATGACCTGGTTTCTTCAACAGACTGCAAGGGAAAAAACAGATGGAGAAGAAGCTATAGATAACAGAAATTTAAGAGAAAAATTAGCTAAGCTCAATGTGAGAATTTTATGTGAAACCTGATTCAAGTAAGCAACAAACCAAAAAATTATGATGTGGAATTATGGCAACTGGAAACTTAATGTGGACTAAATATTTTAAGATATTAAGCTATTACTGCTAATTTTTTAATGTATAAAAATGGCATGGTATTATGGTTATGTTTTTTAAAAATAAGCTTTGTATTTAGTAATAAATACTAAAATATTTACAGGGAAAACAAATCGATGATGGTGGAAATCAGGTCACAAGGATGTTCTGAATTTTTACAAAAAGCAGGTACCCTTGTGTTTTAAAAACAACAACACTCTATGCATCACAGATATGACTAAACAAATACCAATACTAAAAAGACCAGAGTAATCGCTTCTCGATGGCTGGGAGGTATGCTTGGTGGTGGGAGTATAGGGGAGCAGGTGGCCCCACATGTGTTAGAGTGGCAGCAGGGCAGAGGCTGTGAGAGGGTCTCCAGCCCACAGCACAGCAGGATGGGGGTCAACGCTGGTCAAAGGGTCTGGACAAAGGCGGTCCACAGAGGGCCACTGCACAGGTGCAGGTGCAGTGACAGTGATGCTGGCTCTGAGGCTTCCCCGCTGCATCCCCTCTCCAGCAGTCCCCACACCTGGCGCCCCCCCTCCCTGCATCCCCATATGTGGTGAGTGGAGCCTCCACGCCCAACTGTACCAGAAAGGCCTGCACAACTCAGGACAGGCTTCCAGACACAAACCTCAAGTCTCAACCTCTAGGGCACCCTGAACTCCCCAAGCTTCTTGCAAAGAGGGCCACGGCCAGGCACACGGCCACAGATGAGGGGCTGACTCCATGTTATTAAGCCACCCTCAGTGTAAAGCTCTGTGGGACCCCTGTGCAAGGTTAGAAGGTCTAAGTCCTCTGTGCCAGAAAGGCCCATCGATCCATGTGCCCACCCACCCTCACAGCACAGGGGTCACTCCCTGGACCCGACAGGCAGCAGTAAGAGAGGGATGCGGGGCTCCCCCCGTCCCAGGAGCCACCCACTGGGACGGAGGTCTGTGAAGACAGACAGCCTGTCTCTCACAAGGCGGAGGGCGAAACATGCTCACTGCACAGCTAAGGAACCTGGGCCTCGCTCCCACCAACACTTCCCTTCTGGAAGCTTTAAGATGTTTTGAGGAAACCATCTCTGTACAAAAGTTTATAAAGCTAATACAAGTGCTCGCTTCGGCAGCCCATATACCAAAATTGGAACAATACAGAGAAGATTAGCATGGCCCCTGCGCAAGGATGACACGCAAATTCATGAAGCGTTCCACATATTTTAGCTGATTCACTTTGTTATACAGCAGCAACTAACACAACAATGTAAAGCAATTATACTCCAATAAAGATGTTTAAAAAAAAAAAAGCTAATGCAGGAATAAACTCTAAGAGTCTAAACTACGTCAAACAGAAAATGAGAGTATGTCACCAAAATTATTCATTCACGTAATTATGCATGTTTTCTACATTTCCTCTAAGGAAAAAAAAAAAGCCAACTCAACTGTGTATATTTAAGTATCGATAGTTCTGCCTGGTTTACAATGTTAAGGACTTTTTAGCCTCCTGCTTCCAGACAGATTTTAAAACTCAGGTTTATTTCACTATTTCACCAATGCATTTAAGTTCTTACATTTTTTTAATGGCTACATGACAGTAGGAATAGCCTGTGCCAAATATCAGATCTGAAGAAAATCAAGTGAAGAAAAAAGGACCAAGCAGACTCTGAGGGGGTGACTCCCATGGCTGACTGGCAGGCGGTGGCTGGTCTCAGCGGTAAGTCACACACGAGATGCCCAGCAGCCCAGCAAGAACATTCAGGTTCTTGTTTGGTTCACCTCTGTCATGGACAATGCTTAGGTTACGAGTTATACCATGTCTATCAAAACATAATTAGTGGCCAACAAAATGTTACTATACAATAGGAATGAGTCAAATAGATCAAGGTTTGGGGCATGTCACAGGTGCCAGGAGGACTTCCTGGGGCTTGGGAAGTGCACCTCCAGGCAGGAGCCCTGGGTGGGAAGTACAATACAAAGGTAGGCAAGCGTCGCCAGGACTAAGCCTCACTGAGAAATAAGAGCATCTGCCTTGACTGCAAGTTTTGTTTCAAACACAAAAGGGTGGTTCTTTAAGATTCTCAGAAAAGTTCCCGAATTCAAGATGCCATCTTGTGACTCAAAGAGTGTCTGTGCACAGATGAAAGCACTGACAGAATCTTGACAAGAACCCTCAGTTTGAAAATACAGGGCTGGGAAAAGGCCTGGAAAGGAAAGATCACACACCCTGCTGAAGGGAACCCATGGAGGCCCAGCCAGGCCCTTCCAGCAGCACAGAGTCAAGACTGCCCACCATGCCCGGGAGCAGCAAAACCCCAAGTGTTAGCCCCGCAGCTGCTGCGAAACAGGCCTCAGTTCAAGCCCGAGGCAGAGCAGGCCAGCGCAGCTGAGCTAGAGGGCTCTTCGGAGGGGCCCAGCTCCTCCCCACCACTGCCCTGCGCTCACAGCTCCCCTTTACCACTCAAGAGCAGCTGCAGCGAACTGGATGCTTCTGTTTGAATCTTTCTTCCACCAACAAACCCTCTACCCTCCCCTAGCATGTCCGTCCCCCCAGGGCTCTCCATCAAGGTCCTTCTTTGAGGGGTACCCACAAGCCCGGCAGAGAAGCACATGCCCTGGGTGGAGGTCCCTGCTGCAGCCTCCCAGGTCAGGGTAGCTCTGACAGTCACACCTGTCCCTACACCCAAGTTTCATTTTCAAGGTCACTTATTAACTCACACAGGGGCTTTGAGTTTCCCCCAACCCTCACCATAAAGGGCTTTATCTTCTCTCTACCCCAATACTTGAACACAGTTTTCAGGAGTTAAATTGCCATTTTTTATACCCTCGGAGTTTATGATTTCCATTCAACAAACACCTGAAGGACAGCAAGATGCCCCCACCCCCACCATGGCCGAGATGCCCCTGGGTAGCTAAGATACCCAGGGCTCTCTTCTGACCCAGGTGGACTGCGAGCAACTGTCACAGTACATAATCCGGCTAGGAAATACCCTAGAGGAACAGTGGTTAGAAGGGTCTGCAATGATTAACATGCACTTGACCAGCAGGAAAAAAAACAGCCCCCAACTCATTCTGTGATCTTATAGAACCTCACTATAATCGGCGTGCCTGGGCCACCACCCCTGGCAGGTGCGCACAGGAGACAGGCAGACAGCACTGGGATACAAGGTCAGTCGCGCGCGTGCGTGCATGTGTGCGTGCAAGTGCGCACGCGCGCATACCACCCCCCAACCCCAGAGAACCCACAGTGCCAACAGGAAGACCTGGGAGCTGACCTCACACCCCTGCATGGGAGACCAGGAACAAATGTGGCACCCCAGCATCTTCTAGGAAGATGACTAGGGAGGGTGAGCCACAGCGGGCATCTGAGGGCCTATGACAACATGCAGAAAGCGCCTGGTGACCTATACTACCACTTGAGGCCAGGAGGACCAACCACAGGCAGCCTGTGAAGCCCCTCCCTGCACCCACCAGACCAGGCACACACCTGCCCAGACCCTCAGCTAAAGCTGCCCAAAGGCAGAGGCTTCCTCTGTGAAAACTCAAGCATCCATTTTATAATAACAAAGGTACTACAAACAACTGTCATTAATGATGAGCATAAGGCAATTCAACCTGTTTCTAAGAAGCTGGTTTTGATTTAAGCACTGAGCAGGGATCTACTAGAAATAAAACACACACCTTGTTTACTCTCTGGGGATAATACTTTTGCTGTTCCAAAATCTGTGATCTGGATGTGCATATCTTCATTTAACAAAATATTTTCTGGTTTCAGGTCCCTGTGAAAGCAGATTTTTTTACGTTTGAGATGAAATATTTTAAACAGTAACATTATTACAAACTCTAAATTTTGCTAAAACCAAAATGAACTGATTAATACCTATAATCTTTACAGACTAACAACCAAGAATGCAAGTCTAAAGTTAGCACTGAACAAATATCAACTGCATATAATGAGGACATTCAAATTACATCATTTCATAACTGCATCTACCATTTCAATAAACTTTGAAGTATAATCTATCATGCCTAACCTATAAAGCGCCTTTAAACCTTCTGTGGTATCATTACGCAATAAATGTACACCTTAAATTTATATATACATATGTCAACTATTTCTCAATAAAACTGGGAGGGAGAAAATGGTTAAATGGTAAATTTTATCTATTTTAGGCTTTTTTCTTTTTTTTTTGTCTGCGCCGCGCAGCTTGGTGGGATCTTAGTTCCGACCAGGGATTGAACCCATGCCCCTTGCAGTGGAAGCTCGGAGTCCTAACCACTGGACCACCAGGGAATTCCCAGTAAATTTTACGTTATGGGTATTTTACCACCAAAAAAAAAAAAAAGTCAGTAAGAAAAAGAAAGCTTAAATGAACACTTTCAATTTGACTTTATCGGAAAATCATGGAAAATGATAAGTACACACAGAATCTACAACTGACAAAATAAAAGCACCAGTCAACATGGATAAGAGAATCGTTAGTCTGGCAAAAAAGACATCTGACCAATTGCATCTGATATTAAAGGTCCACAGTCTCTCAACATCAGAGTAATGTGAACTCTTCTTAATTCTCACAATGAGGCATCCCACCCTCCATAAAAGAGACCAGAGCTGACCCCCCAGGCCTGGGGAGCAAAGCCTGTAGCCCCCTGGCTTGGTACCTGTGAATGATGCCCTTGCCATGCAAGTACTCTAGGGCAGACACCATCTCAGCTGTGTAAAATCGGGTGCATGTCTCATCGAACGAACCAATTTTCCGAATGTATTTAAGTAGTTCTCCATTTTTGGCATAACTAAGGCCAAAATCTAAACATTGGATAGTTAAGGAAGAGAGCAAAAATCTTTCTTTCAAACTGACCTTAACAGCCCAGTAGCAATTTTTTAAATTAATTAAAACTGAAGGTACCTGTGGCCCGAGACAGCTGCCCCTCTTCCAGCCAGACCCTACCGCAGCCGCTGGGTCTGCAGGGAATCCCTGGCTCCAGGACAGGGTCCCAGCGTGAGTTTTTCACCAACAACAAAAGCACATGCCTCTCAGGCCAACTGCCCCTTCTGGACCCCCCATTCCCAGAAGACACCTGTGGGCTCAGTGAAGGGAAGCCACTAGAGATGGTGGTCAGGGCCTGTGGCCCCAACGCCATCAGCACACAGCCTCCAACCTGCACCAACCACACATGCCGTGCTCAGTCCATTCACGTAAAGGTTCCTCAAATGAATGCTCCTTCCCAAGTATAAAGTGACAAGTTTTGTAAGAGAAATGCCATTAATAGATAAACTCAATCTATTTATTGGGCCCCCACTGGGGAGAGACTCGAGGAAAAGAGTCATCTTTCCCTTGGACACCACTGCAGTGTGATTTGTTTTACTTCTGTTCTCCCTTTTTCTAAGACGAGAAACTATAAATGGATCCCATATAACTGCTTCCTCCTGGAAGCACCAAACATCCACACATCTTAATGGAAATCTACAGGTACTCTGCCACTCCCTGGCAGAATGGCACCCAAGTCCTCACCCGCCCTGAGCATCAGCTCCGAGGGGGTAAGGGGTGACCTGTGCTCAAGGTGTCCCATCTGGCTTCTGTTTGCCAAGGCACTTGCCATCTCCCACCAAAGAAGATGCCTGAAGCTGCAGCCCAGGAGGGAAAAGACCACTAACCGAAGCTGCTCAAACCTGCCTGTGATCGAGCCCCACATGTGGCCTCCCAAGCCCTTCCAATTAGAACAACGTTTAACAGGAAGCTGAAGCCCAAAACCAACCTTACTTCTAGGGAATGCAAAGGGTCTCGGCCAGGGCCCCTTCCCTCCTCTTCTTGCTTTGATCCCTCCTCGGGGAAGGCTGGTATCCGCGGCCTCCTCACCAGCAGCCTGCAGACTCTGGCCCACCCAACCCCAAGCACGGGCCCCGCCTGGACCTGGACCTGGACCAGCCGCAGAGCCTCCCCACTGAGGAGCACAGTCTCCCAGAAACCAGCAGCCCACGTGAGAGGCTCGGCCATGGTCACAGGGCCTCTTCTGGCTTCACAGGTTTTGCCCCTTATCTGACCACTCCCTGAGTTCCTGTTTCCGCTGTAAGGGACACTTCCAGTTCTCTGCTCGGCTGTGGCGCTAAGTGACCGACAGGTTTTGAACATGACATGTTGTAGACCATGGCTCCAAGCCCGTGTTCTCTCTGACCACACATGTTCCTCACTGCCCAGAAACACTCTTTCAGACCTTATTGGTCCATTTCACACCCTAGAACATTTCTACCTCCCTCAGCACAGCTAAGGCCCCAGGGCAGTGAGGGGAGGCTGCTCTCTCACAGGGAGCGAGTCAATTCCTGGGATGATGAGCACAGATCAGGCCTGTGGCAGAGCCTGAGAGCCTGCTGAGCCCAATGCCTGCGCTTTGCAGAGGAACCCAGTCCAGAGAGGTTAAGCAACTGACTCAAGGTCACAAAGCCAAGGAGGGACAGGACTGGAGCCCAGCTTCTTGAGGTCTAGCGTGCTGTTCCTGTCCCCAAGCTTCAAGAGAGGACACACAAGGACAGGCAGGTGGGAGGTGGAGGAAGAACGCAGGTTAGCAGAGCAACAGCCTCTGAAACCCTCAGCCTTCATCCCTGCTGGAGGGAAAGGCACCCTGGCTGGCTGGCTGTGGTGCCCAGCCCTGCATTGCACCTAAGGAGGGAGGGAGGGAGGGCTTCTCTGAGCTCAGCCCTCTCTGGGGAGCAGGGATTGAGTCTGGTCAAACTGAATCTCCAGAGGGCAAAGAGGCTGACAGTGCCCAGGAGGTCCCTCCAGATCTATCTGCCTGTTTTCAGGCTGCTGCAGGGGTGTCACCAGCTCTGCCTCACCTGTCCTGAGAGTGTGCTTAGCCCTGTAGTCACTGGAGGAGCTGCTCCCCTCTCTCCCCAATGTGTAAATTACAGCTAAAAGGAGGATAGTGTGCACACTGGGGCTTTTATTCAGGCAGAGTGCTTCCTTTTCTTTATCTTTCAACACACTGTATACTACAAAGGATTTCCAGGGGAGCAGAAGTCCCCAGGTCTCGCTCCTGTCAGAGGTAAGTGAGCCCCTGCAATCTCCACAGGCTTTCAAATTTGTCTTAAAATGTCAAAAGCAACAGACACCACTGGATAGAGACCTAGAGTCCCCTCCACCTGCATTACTCTGGCCAATCCCGTCTGAAATCAGACAGCGAGCTCACTCATCTAGCCTCTGAGTGCCTGATCCTACTGAACATGATCTTGGGAGAAGATGAAGTCAAGTGTGTGCGACCTGCCGGAGCCTCCCAACCAACACGACTTATTCTCCCCAGGCCCCGTAGGAAGCCCAGGCCTGGGACTCCAGGAATTCTGGCAGCCAGAGAGCCCCACAGGCTCAAAGAGAAGCACCATCACATGGGTGCCATGGAGCACAAGGAGCAAGAGGTCTAGGTGGCCTCAGAGGTGAGATACAGAACAGATCGGTCACTGATGGCTGCTGCATGAGCAGTGACAGCAGACGGGGACATGGGGCAATGCTGAAGCCAGATGGAGAGGCAAACACTTTAAAAGACCTAAAACAAACCAACAAGGAACCCCCCTCCTGCCCCACATGCTCTTGGCTACTAGACCACTTTACTGCTCCCCTTTACGGTGAAACCACTGGGAAAACCCTGCTTTGTTTGCCTTTCCTTGCCTCTCTCTCTTGATTGAGCCCTCAGCCCCACCCCCAGACTGCCACTCTCAACAACACTTTGCATGGGAAGCAATCCACAGGTCAGGCCAGGGCCCAGCTACTTGACCACTTGGCACTATCTGGCAGGGCAGCCAGCACCCTCCACCAGAAACCATCTGGTCCATTGCCCCTGGGACTCTGTTCTCTCCACTCATTGGAACTCTTCCCTGCTGGGCACCCTCCGGCCCACCGACACCCCAGCCCACCCCCCACCAATCTGCACACCAACCTGACTTCTCAGGCTCTGCAGGCAGCCACCCAGTAGCCCACTCAGGCCTCAAGTAGCAAGGATCAACGGATGCATCAATTACAGGACCACTGTGCACCCAGCTCTGAGGCCCCACCCCCAGGAGCCAGCTTGAGTCCATCCTCCCAGCTCACTTACAAGAGCCTTCCCTGCAGCAGCAGTCCGAGTGAGAGCAAATGGCTACCCTGCTCCAGACCCTCCTCCTGGACTCTGTGCCACACTTAGAAGAAAATCCAAAATTCTTGCCGGGACTCCGAGGCCCAAGGAGCTGACCCCTCCCCAGCCTTTCTGTACCCCCCACACATACGCACACTTGCCCCTGCTCTGCCCAGGCCTCGGGCTGACGTCGTCTCCTCAGACCACCAAGTTAAAACAGCTGATCCAACTCTCCACCGACCAACTCCTACCTGGCCCTACTACTCTTGTTCCCTCAGTGTCTATCACACAGCCATTAATCACCTGTGTATATCTAACTCCTGCGCAGAAATGCAAGCCCCATGAGGGCAGAGCCTTCACCTCATGTACCAGCATGTTCCCATCACCTGTAACTCAACCAGGACTTCTCAATAAACAAAAGGAAACATTCAGCTGACAGTTGAAGGAGCCAGAAAATGGTGTTAAAGGGGAAACAGGATCGAGCAAAGTTTTAACCCAGAAGAATATGTGTGGAGAGAGGGGGAGGGAAGGGGGTTAAGATCAGGCCCCCACCCCCAGGTGAGATGGGGAAGCCAAGCTTTGCAGGTGGTGGGGTGAGGGGAAGGGGCTCTGGAGACCTAAGGGCAGGAGGAAAAGAACAGATGCACAGACTGAGGTTTACACTTGAACAAACTCTCAACTCCATTTGGCAGCTCGACCTCCCTCGTCGAGAAGAAGCCAAGAGTGGCTGCTGGGATTGAAGACAGAGTCTCTGGGCAAACAGGGGCTGAGGGAGTCCCGGTTTGGAAGAACAACTGCAGGAGAGGGGCTGGGGAGTGAGGAGACCTGGCGGGCCTGGCTCTATGATGAATGGCCCAGAGACAAGCTGACGACACAGATATGGCCCACCCTGACTGCCACGGTGCCCTGTCTCCTTGAACCCTAAGCAAAGAAGAAAGAAAAAAGTGCTCCAGGGATTACAGGAGAAGTCAGGGAACATGAGATGCCCTGAAATAAAACAAAGAATCAGCAGGGTGTGACGTCCCTGCAGGAGAAGCAGCTGGAGAAGCAGTATGCACAGCCCTGGAGAGCCAGGCACTGGATGATCAGAGACATCCATAGGGGTGGGAGAGGGGGAGGCTGGAGGGCCCTGGGGAGGGGCTGTCTCTGGGAGGACAAGTCCTGGATACAGGAAGAAAGGGTTGGGCTCCTGTGGGTCACTCCCTAGACTTTCTACCTGGCAGCTGAGCCTGAGAAAGATGTTCCTTCCAACCAAACCCCACAACCCAGGGCCAAAGAGGGCAGAAAGGTGCCCACCTCCTGGGAGCCCCGGATGCCCAAGATCCTTCTTCCTCTCTCTCACTTCCCTGCTTTGAGCACTGGATTCAACACCTGACAGATACTCCAAGGATGCTGATTAAAAAGGAATGAGGGCATGCTTTTAAATAAATGTCTAACAAGAACAGCATTAAAATAATGATCCTTTAGATATGAAGCTTACCAACAAAAAACCTCAAAAATGACTGTGATAATCTCCCTTGAAGTAATGTTCTACTTCAGTGAATGTCAGCAATCCCAGGGGGTCCCAAAGCAAAGTGATGTGAATTCGTCTGTATTTAGACTAAGCTACCCTTTTCCCTTCCAGGGAAGGGGCTACTTGTGAAAACAAAAACGGGGTCATGGTTCCAAAACGATAAGGGGTCACTGGCGTGATATCAGAAGGCTTTGACTGTTCAAAGGATACAGAGCTTTTCATCATCCTGAAATGTGAAGTAAAGTTTAACAAAGAAGGGGTGATCCAGCCGCGACATCACGTCTCTCTCTCTGGTTACATACGGGACTTTGTTCTCTTTGATAATGTGACGTTTCTCTAGAATTTTAACTTAAGAGAGAAGCAAGTTACTACAATTGGAAATGGTAAGAAAACACTAAAGACACAACTCATAAAGTAACAGATAAAAATTAAAGTTTTTCACAAAACGCACCCACCAGATTTGTGATCTCTAAGACCAACAGTGTCCTGTCCCCTGAAATCAGCACAGAAACCTCCAGGGGCTGGGCAGCCAGGTGGCCGCGTGCCCAGAGGTGCGCTGTTCCTGCATCCTAGACACTGGAGCATCCTAGCTCACTGGAGTTAGTTACTTACTAGCATATTCCCTTGAGGTTGCCAGTTCTCGGGCCAGGACAACCTGGTTTGGGAAGAAAAGGGGGAAAAAGAAGAGAAAAAAACACCCAATGTAACCAGGGCACTGAGTCTCACAAGTCACCCTGCAACCAACCACACAGGCTACCCCGCCCCCACCACGAAATTACATTTTAAATATTTTTGGTCCTGTGCTAACAAACATAGCTGAGTGTCAATGACTAAGTTAATGTGTTCTAATAGTTAAAGGAAACACATGTATCTCTCAAATGTTTCCAGAAAGTTCCTCATCAGATGCCAATAGTCCCCCCTCATGCAGTGAAATATATATTCAGGAACACGTTATGACCAGCATAACCCTCACACAAACAGTAGGAAGAAGCAGCAAATAATAATATCTCCACAAGGTGGGTACTGGGAATTTCTTCAAAAACTAACTCTATGGATAGGTCCCCAGTACATGTTCATTGCAAAAGGCCACCCTGAATTTGGGCTTTTACAAATAATAGTTGCATTTCACTTGATGCCACTCTCAGATGCTGTAAATCCCATCCCTGCTACTGAGGGCACAGGAACTGCGGCCGGCAGAGAGCGCCTCCCTCCACCCGCCCCCCGCCCCTCATGCCCTCTCCACAGCACAGCCTGGTCTTACACTCTACTTCGGGGACAGAGCACCAGTGGGGCCTCACACACATTGAAAAGAACTTTCTACACGAACACACCCTGGGCACAACCTGAGTAACAACTTCCAAATGCCTGATGAGCCCAGTCTGGCAGTGAGCTGGGGTGGTCCCCACCACCGCCAGCTGGTACAAATTCCTCTCCTGAGACACCTACAGGGAACAGCCAAGGACCAGAGAGCAGATGAAAACCTGCTGACTCCCGGGAAATACCAGAGCCTCCGGGAAGACCTCTGGAGGCCCCTGGTTGTAAGTTATATTCCGTTAGGGAATTCTTCACCAAGTTCATCAGAAGTGACCCTGGAAAAGCACTGTATGTAGCCCTGCAGTTTTTAAGAACAAGGTCTGATTATATGTGTTCAAATGGAAAGATCTTAAAGATCTCTGTGGAGAAAGGAACCTGTGTGGATTGTTCTCAGGCGCTGGTGAGTCAAGGAGAGTGGGCTGGGGAAGGGCTGGCCTTCTCTAGGTTATGTACCGATGTAATGCTAAATTTCTTCACAGCAGCATGCACTAGCTACGTTAAGTAGGAAAAAGGAAGAAAAACACTGAGTGCTAATATTTAATGGAATCCTATCTGAAGGAGATATTTATGTCATCTTTCTGTTGTGTGAACTCTGCATGTTCTATGCAGTTTCCTTATGCCCCTCCACATGGCCCGGGCCAACTGCAGGGGCAGTAGACATCAGGATCACCCTCAGGTTGCCGGCGGCAGTGGACCAGGCTTCCCCCTCTCCAGCGCAGGCTCCATCACGTGAAGGTCCTACCTGGGGATCCAGCCTGGGAGCTGCCTCCCCTGGAAACCTCATTTTAAGTTGTCTCTATTTCAGGAATGGTGAGAAGGAACTGAGGGTAGCACATATAATTTGAGACCCAAGGCTGCAGGATTCCAAACAGTACCAGAAAGGAGGCTCCAGGCTCACGGCACTTTCCTGGGCACCACCCTGGCGCATGGGATGACAAGAATCTCAGCTGGGGCTTTTCTACATCAGGAATCTGTCACCCAGAACAGATGGCACCTACTTTTACCCATGGTGGAAACCCAGGAACACAGGGGAATTTCATAAATACATCCTCATTTTCCAGTCAATATAAATGTCCAATGAAGTACAGCTGAGAAAAGGAGAGAGAATGCTTCTTCTTTTACTGGACTCATGTAAGTAACTGTGCAGAACACCCAAGATTCTTTTCAAAATAGTATTTTCTTTCTGCAAGGACCTGTGAGTACCAGACCTACTGGGGATTATCCTCAAAGTTGAAGGTTTTTATCATGAGGGCCCAATTCTTTCATTAACTTAAAAACTGCCAATAAAAAAATCTAAATAAAAAATGTAAAAGGAGCAAAAGTTAACACTTAAAACGATGTTGGGAACGTGGGTGAGCCCCAGTATGTCATGTTCTTTGTATTTTGAATTATTTCATAAATGGAAAAAAAGAAAAGGAAAACAAATTTCACACGAGGTTTCTTCCCAAAGGCCAGGCAAGCAAGTCTCATTATTCAGGAACCCTGCTGGCCTGAGGAGCTGCAGCTCATGCTGGGCCCAGCTCAGAGACCACAGTGGCAAGGATCTGTCTCTTCTGAAGGCACGGACTAAGACTATGCGCCCTGGCCAGGGGACAGGGGCTCTGGCCTTCCCGAGCCTGCAGCAAGCCTCTGGCCCGGCCACAGCCACATGAGGCCTCCAACTCAGCAAAGGGCAGCTCTGAACCTTCATATCTTTGCTTTAAGAGGAAAAATACCACAAGATAGGTAAAACTCTCTCAGGTAACAAAAAGAATTACCCTGAGTGTGACTTGACAGTGCTGTGATAGTAATTCTGTCCATGAAACTGAGGACACAAAAATCTGGAAGCTAGCAGATCTTGGGCTGCAACTCTAGCAAATGTCAATGGTGTACTGTTTTATATTTTAAAAATAAGAGAAATAACAAAGGTCATTAAATGTTTCCCCAAAACTATGAAGAGATACACCAACACTAATGTTTAATCTAAGGAACAGGAAAGCTTCCCAGGGTCTTGCTAACAGGACACAATGATATGAAATGTAACTTAGAATACAATCTAACTGCATTTTTTGAGAAAATTAAAAATAAGATCATGAAATGCCTTTTAAAGCTTTCCCCTACAAAATCATGAGCTAGATATTTAAACCACATGATCTGCCTGGTGGTAGCCAAACCCCAAGTCACCTTCACAACAGGAGAGGAATCCCCAAGGGCCTGAGGCCCTCCTCTGGGGTAGAACACCACTGTAGTGTCTTAGTCCCCCAGCTCCAAGTCCCAAGAAAGGCCAGTACTCCCAAGGAAAACACCCTCATTCAACAAACAGCAGCAGTCTGTACTCACTGTTGAAAAAGAGCCTTCACCAAGAATTTTCCCAAATTTAAAGTCTTCTGGCCGTTTCTTCCGAGGCTGTGGTGGCGGCTGTGTGGCGTGTTGCAGCGAGTTGGCGCTTGGCCGGGATTCGGCCGTGGTGCTGTCCATGGTGGGGCCCTGCCTGCTACCACAGCTGGGAACGCCAGGGGCCGTGCTGGACTCAGTCTGGGTCCTCACCATTGATGGGGACGGGCAGGAACATAATACCACGCTGGACTGAATAGGAACGGTGTCATACTGGTGGACACAGGAAAAAAGAGGTAAGATTCAAAGTGGCTCACCCTTCCTAAATGTATGAACTAAAGTGTTGACATCATTGAAACACCACCAAGCACAGGGTAGACCATCTGATGCTCTGCCATGCAGTTCGGGCCACTGCCCTCCTCTCCCAAGTCCCTTCCCAGCTCAAATTCCACCCTGCCCTGTTCTGCGTGCCCACAGACCCCAGCACCCAGAACCTACCTGCCCTCACCCTCTCCCTCAGTACTGTGTAAGTTTCCAACACCTCCCCCACCCCCACCCAGCCATGGCCAGCTGGCCTTCCCATCACACTGCCTGGCCTAAACATCATCTGTGGCCCTGTCCACAGAGAAAGCTGGTCCAACCCTGTAACCACGTTGTCTCCCATCCCAGAACCCCTCCCCTGCTCACCCACTCACATTTGATTTAAGGCTAGACACACAGAAGGCACTCAGGGTTTGAACAAACAGACTAGCTTAAGACTGTATCCCGGACTTCCCTGGGGGCGCAGTGGTTAAGAATCCGCCTGCCAATGCAGGGAACACGGGTTCGTGCCCCGGTCCGGGAAGATCCCACATGCCGCAGAGCAGCTGGGCCCGTGAGCCATGGCCGCTGGGCCTGCGCGTCCGGAGCCTGTGCTCCGCAACGGGAGAGGCCACAACAGTGAGAGACCCACGTACCGCAAAAATTAAAAAAAATTTTTTTAAAAACCCACATAAATGTGGCACACAGCACAAACGTGACCAGCAGTACAGGCTCTCTAGCTGGAATGGGAGTCCAAGACACACCATTTAGTTATGGCAAACTGCTGTTTTCTTGAACGCTCTATGGGTCGCAGTAAGTCAAGTGTGCCTTATGCATTTCATAAACACTCTATCTCATGAGAGGTACCAAGGGCTGGACCAAGCTCTGTGGTCAGTCCGTACCTTAATGATTTGTCCCTATAAACAACACATATAATCTTAACAGAAGTGTAATCAAATTCAATAACTTCCTTGGAGATTAGCTGGAACTTTCTGTCCTCGAAGGCAGTGGTAAGTGGGGAAGAGGTCACAGTCACCAGGCTGAAGCCCATCAAGAACCAAGATAGGCCTGGACTGTCCTCACCAGCCAGGCCAGCTGCACGATGACCAAGAGCTGTGCCCAGGGAGCACCAAGAACCTCAGAGGGCTCCCAGACACAGCCAAGGGGTAAGCACTCCCTGGGCCTGCAGGGTCATTCCAAGCGCAGACCCTCAGGCCCGGGACTGAGGAGCAGCAGGACTGTGTGACCCAAAGGTACACACGCCGAGAGAGGGGAAGCAGAAAGAGCCAGCACTTCACACAGCACCGTCCCAGGCACTACAGCACTGCTTCCAACTGGCCTGGTCACAGGCCCATCGGGGGCCATCGCTGCCCAACGGGATAGGGGAGGGGAGAGCACGCCTGTCTCTGTCGTGCCCCACCCCCACCGCACCTGTCCCACCAAGTGTGGGCCTGTTTACCGACCTCATCTAAGTTCACCTGTGCGCCCAGCCTCCTGCCAAGTGAGGCTCAAGAAGACAACCGGAGATGCACAGAACAGTGGCAAATGTTGCTTTTAATTCAAAACTGACAAGTGAACTACTGAATAAAATCTCAAACATGAAGTTTTTAAATAGCAAAACGTGATGAGTTGACTCATGGACCTGGAAAAATGTAATTTTACATAGACATGCTTCTGGACCCAATGACAATTCTAGCAAAGGCGCCAACGTATGTGTCACATGAAGGTTTCTGGCACAGGCGAGGGACAACCCACTGCTTCTTCACGGAGGGCAGAAGCTCAACTCTGGGAGGGGAGGTGCTGGAAGTGACAGCCAAGAGCAGCAAGGATGAAGAGGCAGGGCCTGCAGGCAGCAGGCATCCACAACCACGGAAAGCAAGACCTGGCGTGACAAACACCATCAAACTGGCTACTCCAGGGACAGATGACCCTGATGTCAAACACCCTGGGAAGGCCCAGCACAGTGAAGAATGCTCATCCTGGCTTCAGGAATACTTACCGAGGAAAGGGTCTTCAGCTCCAACTTCCATAATGATAACTGAACACGTGTCCAGACCACGGAGAGTGGTCTCCAAAGACAGTGAAAGGTAAGTCTAATGAAACACTGGTTGACAAGTACATGTTTCTGAGAGCTTTCTTTCCTTTTCATCAAAGTAGTTTCTATGGTTATTAAAAAAAAAAAAAAAAAAAAAAAGGTCTCCAGAACAGGTCCTCAAAGGAGAGCACTGTCCCTTAGAAAATACAGGTTTGCTCCTGACCTCAGCTGGGCCGACCCCACACACAGGTACCAACCAGGCGGCAGCCCTTGACTCGCAACTCTGCCCATTTCTGGTAGACATGCAGAAATCAACCACGAGGTGCGCTGAAAATCAACATGCTGTCTCAACAGAGCTGGACCTGCCTCCAGACCTTTGACACCCAGCAGCATCTGGCTGGGCAATGACAAGGTAGGAGGTAGAAAATCGTGCTGCATAAAACCTGCTCACGTCCTCCCTGACACCCATCCATGATAAGCGCCACGGAAGATGCCCAGGCTACCTGTATACTTCCCAGAACCTGTCACACGGTAAAGGTTGGAGCACAGGATTTTCCCACCTGTAAACATTAATGCACCTGATGCCAACTCTTACTTTTACAAGATGCCTGGCAAGTTCATCCAGCCCAAAAGCACAACTTCAATGAGAGGTATGAAGGCGGCTGATAAGCCTCTCTTTAAGGGATACATGCCACCTTATAAATTCACATAAACTAGTTATGTTTATGTTAAACATAACAGTATAAATTAACATAAACTAGTAAGCCGTCTTTCTTTGTCATTGGCAGCTGGCTGAAACTGTCAGCATGCTCTGGACAGGTGCAGAATGTTCTGGAGCCTAAGCTAAACCACGCCCGCTTCAGTTTGGTGGGCACTGAAGTAAAAGGCTTGACTACAGTCAGAGGAGAGAAACAGAGTGTGTGCTCTGGAGACGCTGGCAGGTGGAAACATGACCCTGGGGCCAGGCTGAGAGGGGGCAGGGAGAGGATGTTGTATGTCTACACACATACACCTGCCGGCCTCACCCCCAGAGCACAACCACCATCCCCCTCCAACTCAAATGCCCAGGACTCCGCCACTGCCCCCAGGAACCTCTCCGCCCCTTCATCCCCCCCCACACAGCAGGTATATTTTGCTGTTTGCCACAGCTTATAGCGCATCCCACAGCGCAGTGCGCACAGTCCCAGGAAGGTCAAGGAGAATGCCAAGACCTTTAACTCACTAGTGCAGACAGCTCTGGAGTGACTAGATGTGGAGTGACTTCTGTAAAGTACACCCTATTCTCCAAAGCCATGCTTTTCTGTTATGTCATAAAAATATATGCACTCATTTTGCTCATCAGTGTTTCTCAAAAAAGGTAAATTAACCACATTTTTAACCCAGTTATTCAACAAACATGGCCGCTGTGCTAGCGAAGGTCCAGGGACTTCGCTGTAAGTCAGGCGTGGTCCCTACCCCTAGGAAGCTACATCCCAACACAGTGACAGACCCAATATCATTTACAGAACTAGCAGATTAAAGCTGTGAGGGCAGCCATGGCAGAAGTGGATGAGTGCTGTGAGTGGGGGGGGGGGGGGGGGGGAGCGGTCAGAGGGCTGCAGCAGGTCCAGGGGAGGGTGACAGCGGCTTAGATGCGCTGCAGTGGCAGGAAGGGGAATACTCACATACAAAATATGAAATATAATAATAGCTAATCATGCATCTCGCATTTCAAATTTTCACTTTCCCCTAATGTTTCAGATTCAAAATTCAGATTCAGCAGCCTTTATGAGTCAGAAGGAAAAACCAGTCATTCTGAAATCAACATCCAAGTGAAGTGTAGAATGAACTCCGGATTTTTGAAATGGCAATAACAGATGATGTAATACAGACAGACATACACACAAATCTGCTTTTCCACCACATGCTTTATGAGAAACGGCAGGGCCACCACCAGCACTTCATAGCAGCTTCAGTGATTTAAGGTAAATGCAGTAGTACCCTCAAGACCATGCTGTTTTATCCACTTCATCAACAAATATTCACTGAGCACCTACTATGTGCCATGCACTGTTCTAGGCACTGAAGATACAACAAAAAACAAAACTGAGCCCATGCCCTCAAGAAGCCCACATTCTAGTAGGAGCAGACAGACTCCCCCCATAAAACAAAAGCCAGGTAAAATCCACAGTGTGTCAAATGGTGATAAATAACTGTGAGAAAAATACAGCAGGGAAGGAAGATGGGAGTACAAATTTAAATAATCAGAGAAACCCTTACTAGGAAGGTGACATCTGAACAAAGACCCAAGGAGGTGGGGAAAGCCTTCCCAGGAGAGGACTGGGCAATGAGAAGGCCCAAAGGCAGGAGCAGCTCTAGACTCACAACAGTCCAGCTTGGCCCTCTGGACGGGCCACCTCCAGACAAAACCTCTGGATGCCAGGCAGGACCTCAGGGTCCCTGAAACACTCCTCCTGGGGTCACTTCTGGGCACCTCAAACCACAAGGGTGGAAGCCTGAGCAATGGGACTTGCCATAAAAGTCCTGGTGCCTCCTGAACCAGTCTGATGCCAGCCTAACCCTGGCTGTACTGTCCCTCATCAGACCTGGGCTGAAGATGCTGAACACCACACCACTGCCACTCTGGAAGCGCCACAGCAGCATCTGCTCTGCTCCAGCTTTATGGGCATGATGACACAGGGACTTGTCATGGCAGCCTTTCTCCTTCATGGAATTCCGCAATTTCCTTCCTGCCTCGGCCATAGCACGCCAGCCAAGTACCTCAGTGCAGGACCAGCTCTCACGGCCCCTCACTGATGGAGAGATGTTCACAGTGACAACTCAGTGCTCGTGCTTTCTCTTCCTGCAGTCATAAGTCGCTGGCATGGGTATGTTTTAATGAACAGTTTCACTTCTGCAGTTAAAATGATGGTCGAAATATTACCTTTTAAAGCACTTTAAAAGCATCAATTATAAAATGAAAAACCTAAGAAAAAAGCCCTCTTCCAGTGTGAAAAGCCCAAATGTTTATTTGTACTACAGCTATTATTCTAAAGGGCTGGTTTTTTTTCACATTTGAGGTGGTAATTAAGCTGCATAAACAGCACTCTGAGACGGTCTGCCATGATCTGGAGGACACTCACTATACGGTGGCCCAGGGGTGGAGGCGGGGGTCAGGTTCCCAAGGAGCTCCTTCCAGCCCTCCAGCCCGGGGCCCTGCAGAGGCAGTGCAGCCCTGTGTGCCCAGGCAACCCAGGGCCTTGGGAGAGTCACTCCCTCCCAGCACAGCCCAATCAGCTTACCACCCATTTGGTGACCCAAAATTATGGTAAGTAAATACAATCTGGTTACTCAACAGCTTCTGAAATTTAAGTCTCTGGAGAAATTTAAAGCAACAGTACCCTGTCCCCCATCCTCGCCCTCCCTAATATAATGGAGCTGGTCACAAGTTCTCAAGAACACGGCTCTCTACCTGGTCCTGTAGGCACTGTGTCACCACAAGTCATGACTGCTGGCCTTTCCGACACACACGGGTGCACCCCAAATGCAAGCACCTAACACCCAAGAGAAGGCTGGGAGCTGCAGCCTGCCTCACCAACAGCTTCACACCAGTGGCTCCCTGTGGCCAAGGCCTCGCACTGACCAGGCCAGGCCCCAACCCCCACCCTTTCTCCCCCACTTCCCAGTACCAGCATCCTTTAAATCCCCCCACAGGACAGGACCCCTCCTGTGCTCCTCTCTCCTGCTTCCTGTGTGGCTGTCAGAACAAGCTTCCATAACTGCATGAAGTGGGAGCCATGTCTGTGGCTCAGCTCTACTGTGAACAAGGAAGGACGGCTGTTCTCAACTGAACTTGGCCAGGAAAACCAGCGCCATGAACATCCAACACCTGGGATGTCTCTGGAAAAGGGGGTCACACCCCCCTAACTGCACTCAACATGCACCTCGTCCTGCACCTGTCACCGTGTCACGTGATGAGTAAGCAGGAGGGCGCCTGTGTGCTCACAGCCTCCCCAGAGCAGGACCACGACACCCTTCTGCAAGAGCATCTCTGTCAGGAAGACAAGCCCAAGTCTTAAACAACTGACTTCCAAATGAACTTGTAAAACTACTGTCCATAAACTGGACGTTTTCTGTAGACTTCAACTGGTTTCAGAACAATTTGTATATAAAAACTTAGGATTTTCAACTTCTTTGACTTTTTGAGTGTTGAGTTCAGCAGTCTCCTCTTAGAGGTAGAAACTCTCAAGGGAAAATTAATTTGCGATGGACTTACATTTTCGTATCCACCAAAAACACATCAAGGTTCAATTTAACTATGCAATACATTGCTCAACCACTAGAGAGCTTAGGAAAATATGAACATCAAAATATCCAGTATCCAACATTCAAAACTGCTAAATGTGACAAATATATATATATATTTTTAAAATAAATTTATTTATTGATTTATTTCTATTTTTGGCTGCATTGGGTCTTCGTTGCTGCATGTGGGCTTCTCTCTAGCTGTAGCGAGCAGGGGCTACTCTTTGTTATGCTGCGCGGGCTTCTCATTGCGGCGGCTCCTCTTGTTGCAGAGCACGGGCTCTAGGCATGCGGGCCTCAGTAGTTGTGCCTCGATGGCTCTAGAGTGCAGGCTCAATAGTTGTGGCTCATGGGCTTAGTTGCTCTGCGGCATGTGGGAATCTTCCCAGACCAGGGCTCGAACCCATGTCCCCTGCATTGGCAGGTGGATTATCAACCACAGTGCCACCAGGGAAGCCCTGTGACAAATATTTGACTGACAAATAGATTAAAATGCAAATGAATTGGGGGCAAAGGAAAACAATGACCCACAGATTTCTTTTCTACCTCCGTCAAGTCTCCTATACTAAACACCTCACCTCTTCCAAAGCTGCAGACAACTTCACTAACCCTTAGGTTTACTGCCAGGTAAATGGAAGCTTATTTTTAAAATACAGAGTCATATATTTGTAAAGCGCACCTCAGACCTTAATTACCTGGTGGCAAGACAGTATTACGAGGGTCAGATGAGGAAGTGGAGAGAGGACACAACTCAGCAGGTTTCAGAAGGCACTGCAAGTGTGTAGGGGAGAAGCCACAGCCAGTGGCCTGGGTGGCTTCCCAAGACTCCTGCTGTGTCTAAACATGGGATAGGGTTCAGCTGAAGAGATGATTTCTTCTCCAAAATGGTTCAGAGAGGTTGTGTTAGGATGGAAGAATCATGGTTTCTCCTCCTGTTATGAAATATAGTTTGAAACACTTTACAATGAAAAGTGATTTATCTGTTCATTCTACTAACAGATACCAGGAGCCCAATCTTACTTGAGCCCTAGGGACTAGAAGGAGAAAAGAAAACAGCAAACAGCCCCTGAGTCAGCACCAGGAAGCAGGGGAGTTGACTTCAGGGGAAAAGGGCTGACTGATGTTCCTCAGATCCCTCTGGATCTTTCTTTATGTCTTTATCTCTTTAGGAAGGATAAAGTGCAAATTAAGCAAGGATTTCATATGAAGAACAAGCTTGGGAGTTTGAAGCTAGACTCAGGGCTGGTGTGATGAGAAACAGTCTTTCATCCTGAGGAGGGAGCCTGTCATTCCGCACCAGAGCCAAGGATTCAAACCTGGGGGCCTACACACCCTGTATTTGAGCAATTGCAACTAGATGCTTTAAACATGTCTTGGTTCTTAAGAGTTTAAAATTTCTACCTACAAACCTGCTGAGGAAGAATCTGACGTCACAAGAATAAATAGCTGCAAATGCTTAATCATTAGTTACTAAACTGTCCAAACCTTTTGTATATGAATAGTTGCTGCCTCCCACAAACAAGTTACAGGTACAAGTACAGAAGTTACCACCAAACTGTGAGAACTCACACTCTGCCAGGTTGGGACCCCAGCTCTGCTCCTGACCGGCCATCTGACCTTGAACACACTATGTCACCTCTCTGTGGCTCAGACTTCACCTAATAGTCAGGGATAAGGAGGATAGGACCTTCCAGGCTTGCTGTGAGGATTTAATGAGTTAATCTACACAAAGCACTCAAGCTGACTCCAAGGGAGCACACTATAAACAGTTGGTTTGGTTTGTTTGTTTTTTAATAAATTTATTTACTTTATTTATTTATTTTTGGCTATGTTAGGTCTTCGTTGCTCCGCGTGGGCTTTCTCTAGTTGTGGCGAGCGGGGGCTACCCTTCGTTGTGGTGCACGGGCTTCTCATTGCAGTGGCTTCTTCTGTTGCAGAGCACAGGCTCTAGGCACGCTGGCTTCAGTAGTTGTGGCATGAGGGCTCAGTAGTTGTGGCTCACGGGCTCTAGAGCACAGGCTCAGTAGCTGTGGAGCACGGGCTTAGTTGCTTTGCGGCATGTGGGATCTTCCCAGACCAGGGCTTGAACCCATGTCCCCTGCATTGGCAGGTGGATTCTTAACCACTGCGCCACCAGGGAAGCCCCTATAAGCAGTTTTATGATTAAATAACACAGAAGACAAACACACATACACACACACACACACACACACACACACACACACACACACACAGAGGTTTTCCCAACCAAGGGTCATCAGATGATAAAATAAGCTCTTCAAGACCAAAATGAAGCCCATCCCCCTTCCGCATACTATATTTATCTGTGAGTAAACTGAATTAACTATATACTGAATTAGGAGGCCCAATTCTAACTGTGAGGCAGACAAAATGATACAGGAAGGCTGGGCTCCCTAACACACTGGGAGAGGAATCAAGATCAAAATCAGGGCCTTCTATGGTCAAGATGCTGTCACGCAGCTTAAGACTCCAGCCAGCAAGAGAAAGGATCTCAAACCCAAAAGGCTAAGCTGCCTTTAAATGCTGCCTGGGCGGAGTGTGCTGTGAAAGGCCCTCGACCGGTACAGCCAACACACCGCACAGAGGAACACCTCCCTCTAGGCCCCTGCATAAAGAGGGGTGGTAGACTGCCATAAAATTCGACCAGCTCATCCCCAAAGGGACACTGCTCTCAAGTCAGTCGTGCTCACTGGCAAAGAACATTCTGGTAAGAACCTTCTCTCACCTCAAGAAAGTCCACAAAGCTAGGCCCAGCACAGAAAACCTGGCAGAGGCAGGGACAGCTACCACTGCCACCTTCCCCAAACCCCAGACCTCTACTATGAAGAACTAGAGTGAAGGAGCAAAATCGAGGACCCAAGGTGACTTAGCTGAAATCATGGGTAACTATGCGCAAGCCACACTCTCTCTGAGCCGTAATTTACTATTCTGTGAAGTGAGATGTATAACACTGACCCACCCCTTGAGGGCTGCTAGGTGCCCACAACAGACAGGAGCTCAAAGTCACTTTGTGAAATACATCTGTCTTGTGTTCACAGGGCAGACCAGGCATGGCTACTGCCTAAAGTGGTGGGAAGGGATTGCGGGGCATGGGCGCTTGTAACACAGACCACGCCACATGCTCCACCCACATTAGCCTTCAACCACAGGCAGACCGGGAGCTGGCCCACATGACACAAATGGTCACCAATGCTCTTGTGCAACTCGACACATAGCAAAATGCAGCTCATCCTAACCAGCATGGAACTACACTTAGGAGCTCCAGGTGGATGGCTGACTGGATTTAAATGAAGACCCGAGTAAGACTTTCTATTGTTCCATGGAGCAGCATGAAGAAAGTGCACCAGGAGAGGGAGAAGCGTCTAGTGGGTGATCCCCGAGGGTGACCACTTAATCTGTCCTCCCACTCTCTTCTGCAGCCCCTTGGAGCCTCTCACCCAATGAAAGGCAGGTGGAAGAACACAAGGTCACAGCTGCCAACCGCCTAAAGTCTAGTCCACAGGCTTAACAGACCCCAAGACTCAGTAAACAATGTCTGAATTTTGCTAATAAACCTGTACCTTCAACATTAACTTTGTGCCTACCACAAACATACTATGAAATACAGGATTTCTTTGCTCTTCTAACTTCCTTGGATACTTTGGAACTGCATAAAGGTATACTTTACATGCCATTAACTTGATTAACATGAACATCAGGATGCAGGTGACTTCTGAGTTGGAAGGGAGGAGATTACAATCAGCAGAACCATTCAGAGGGCTTCTAAGAGCCTAGTAAAATCCTACGTTTAAAACAGGGTGGTGGCACATGCAAGTTTGTTTTAAATTCTCAATATACACCCCTTATAGACACAACTGTAAATAATATTGCTTAAAAGGACTTAATGAACTGCCATTTTTCTCTACTTCTAAAAATAACTTTTATTAAGCACTTGTTGTCACGCACACTTCTGAGCATTTCACACATATTATCACAGTCCTCAAAACAACTCTTGGCGGTAAGGACCACTGGCATCCCTTTTTACAGATGGAGGCACTGAGGCACAGATCAGGTCCCTGTCCAAAGTCAAAAGCCCAACAGTGAAGCCAGATTCAAACTCGCTCTCAACCCTCCCCAGCTGGTAAAGGGTATGTCTGATGCTGATACTCCATGTGACCCAGGGAACAAGAAAGTAGGGTCCCAAATTGGCAGGACCTTCCTGGGAAGCATTCAGTAACCACTTCCATATCACATCTTAGGCTCAAGTCCTTCTGACCTGCCAATTTCTGCTACACTGAATCTAGTTCAAACAGTCAAATTCATACTAAGATTTATATTATGAAAACATTCATTAAGAAATTACTCCGGGCTTCCCTGGTGGCGCAGTGGTTTAGAGTCCGCCTGCCGATGCAGGGGACACGGGTTCGTGCCCCGGTCCGGGAAGATCCCACATGCCGCGGAGCGGCTGGGCCCGTGAGCCATGGCTGCTGAGCCTGCGCGTCCAGAGCCTGTACTCTGCAGCGGGAGAGGCCACAACAGTGAGAGGCCCGTGTGCCGAGAAAAATAAATAAATAAATAAAAGAAATTACTCCCAACAGCTGGAAATGGCCAGTGTAAACGTCCACAACAGGACAATGGCTACTCATGGTTGACCCACAGAGAGGAGTACTACACAGCCACTGGAAGTGGCTCATGCAAAACACTCAGTGAAAAACAGCAGGAGACAAAGCTGTCTCAGATATACGGTCAGGAAAGGAAACGATGACCCCTGGGTGAAGAAAAGATAGATCTTCCAGTTGGTTCCCGGTACCTATTAACCTTGATGGCTGCAAGGGATGAAATTTGACCTAGGAGGGTCAGCAGATGCAGCACAGGGGCTCCAGGCAGTGAAGGCCTCTGAGGGACCTTATCAATGGCACACCGACCACAGGGGCCACTAAGTCCTCAATAGACACTGGTACTACCACGTGGGGCCCAGAGACCTTCTGCACTTCCTTCCAGGTCCATCAGTTAATTCATCCAGAAAATACGTGCAATGTATAAAAAGTATTTGCTATTAAGTAGATGAATAAATTAATATCTTTTAGATACAGATCCTATGTGTGAGGAAGAAATCATTAACTACCACTGGGGGCCCAGTGTGGAAATCCTATTTCTGCTTTTAAAGCCTGTCATCCTAGAGCAGTATCAGAAAAACAGAAGCACTTCAAAGACAGTGCAATCCATATACTTAAGATTCTGTTTCACAGCCAAATAACTTGGATGAAATCTAGAAAGAATATGCATTAAAAGCTTTAGTAAAAAAGCTTTTCAGTAAAATCTATTATTAGTCAGAAAACAATAATATCAACAAGCTCTCGCCTTCTGTTTTACTAAAATAATTTAACATATTAAACTTGCCAACTAAGAAAAACTGAATTTCTAAGCTCAAGTCACATTAATTATATACCACTTAAATATGAATCTTTCCTTGGGAATTAAACTCATTCAGCAAACGTTTTTCCCCTGCAATCTAGTTTGTAAATCTGAGTGATACCTAACTTGATCCAAAGCAATTTATCTTGAAAGTTAGGTGATGTGGTGAGGCCAGCAGGTACTGAGCTGTTTCCCCTTCTACCCAGAGGAGCTGAACCCTGCGGCTCCTCTTTCCCACTCTCCAGCTTCCAACCCTGGCTCCTTAAAGGAAACCTCCCTCAGCCTCCAAGACTGAAAGGTCAAGGGCTAAAATAAAATCTAGAGCACATGGGCACTTCCAATGAAATGAGAACCGTTCTCTAGGGTTCCAGCCCTCCCAACCCCTCCCCTCCAGCCCCCCCCTTCCCCTCTTCTGCGCTGGGGATCCTCAGCAGCCCCGTTACGTTCCCCTTGCTGACACTGACCCACTAGCCATGCCCTCTCCTCCTCCTGTGTCCTTCAACCTCAGTGGGGACTGCACTGTAATCTGTCCTTGCCGGCCCACAGCTTGTGCCCCTCCCCCAGCAAGGTGCACGATCCTTGAGAGCAGCAAACGGACCTGTTGGAACTTCCTTAAAATGCCCTAGATTTTGTTTACCCTCCACTGGTGTTTCCCACACATAAACATACAACCACAGTGATATGGATAACTGTTCTAATCACCCTAACAGATTATCCTGTTGTTGTTTTTTTTAAAAAAAGCCAGATTAATGTGGTCAGACTTTTGTTTTTTAATCCTCTGAAGCTCCTCTCTCTTTGAAATAGGAGAAAAACAAACCAGCCCCCAGAATGCCACTGGCCATCTATATCAACATCATCTGGCAGGAACACCCTTCCAGCAGTGTAAACTTACATGGTTTTGCAACGGAAGGAGAGAGACCCAGCTTATTTCTAACTAAGAATGCCTATCCTGACACCTGAAAAGGCTCCTTTAACAGATGCTTTCCTTTCCTGGGCCTTTATCTGCAAATTCTGGATAACAAGTTTCTTATTGGGAACAATAATGGCCAACTGAGACAGAGAGAGACTTTGTCCCACTGTTAACTGCTAACTCCCACTAACTCACAACATCATCAGTGTGCAGAGAAAGATCTATTTTGTCTAGCATGACATTCATCCACACCTCCACCAATCACCAACTTGAGTTCAGTTACCAGAAACAAAGAGAGGAGGAGGAAGGAAAGAAGAGCAGGCCAGGCCAGTCCAGTCTCTATTTCACCTTCTCTTAGCCAACCCCAAACATGTAAACAGCCTCCAGACTCCTAGAGTCCTAGGGAGGGACTTCAATGCCTTCAGGCCTCTCCATCATTTTCTTCATAGTGCTTTGCCCTTTTATCAGTGCCCTGCTCTTTCTTCCCACAAATTCCTACCTTCATAACTGTCTTGTTTTTGCTGTGGTCATATGGAAACGATGTTGGAGGGTCATATGGAAACGATGTTGGAGGCAAATCCATAGATGGGTGGGAAAGCAAACCAAACTCATGACTTTCCTGAATATGCCTATCTTCAGAGTCCTGGGCTAGAAGAAACTCCAAACTCTTGTGCTTGTTTCAATCTAAAAATCTCAAAGTAACAGCCCACAAGTCAGGCCGTGACTCAAGATCTTTAGACAGTAAACAACACCATAGCTTCACTTGAAAGAAAAAAGCTAGAGAACATACCAAAGCTAACCACCTACTTTCACAAGGACCAGGTGATACAGATCTATCCTCCTACCTGCAAAGAAAGCACAAAGAGACTGAGCCCACAGGACCTGAGCAGATCGCGGCAAATGCTAATTAGATCACAAATAGCAGCTTCCAAATACTCCGGAGGGACACGGGCCTTCCCCGATTAGAAAGCGTTTCTATCAGTGGGTTCAGGTTCACTCGGCACCTGGGGACATCTCTGTCCCTGCACAGTGTCCTGGGAGCGTCCATGCCTGCAGAAAGTGGCCAGAGCAGGCAGGCACCTGGACCCCATGCCAGCTCTGACCTGGTACATAAGTCAGAAGCCCACCAAGTCCCAAGTGTCTTCATCTGGAAACCAGAAGGATCCAACTGAGTAAGCATGAAGGTCCCTCCCAAAATAAAAATACTGTGGTCATCCTATGACACACAAACAACAAGTATCAGAGAACAGAGCAGGGCCAAAGGCCTAATTCCAGTCAATCAGAACTAATCTTGTTTCATCTTTCCAGTGATAAGTCATGTGGACATCAGGCACTCCTGATATATGCACTAGGGGCACCCAACTTCCTTGGGATTCTTCCTGAGTCCATAACCCCAGTTTCTTCAACAAAAGACATCAGACAAACCCAAACTGAGGGACAGTCTATGAAATACCTGACCAGTACTCTTCAAAAGCATCAAGTTCATGACAAACAAGGAAAGACTGAGAAACTGTCATACAGCAGAGGAGACCAAGGAGACCCGACAACCAAATGCAATGTGGTACCCTGGATGGGACCCTGCAACAGAAGAGGACACTGGGGGGAAACCGAGGAAATCCCAATAGGTTTGCAGTACAGTAAATAGTGTGGCACCAATGTTGAAGTCTTAGTTTTGACAGATGTGGCAGGGTTGTATAGATGTTAACATTGGGGAAGTGGGATGATGGGTATTATGGGAATTCTGTCTTGTGTTTGCAACCTTTCTATGTATCTAAAGTTATTCCAAAAATCAAGTTTATTTTATTTTTTTAATATTTATTTATTTATCTTGGCTGCTCCACGTTGTAGTTGCAGCACGCGCAATCTTCGTTGCGGCGCGTTTAGTCGCAGCATGCAGACTCTTAGTTGTGACATGCAGGATCTAGTTCCCTGACCAGGGATCGAAACCGGGCCTCCTGCATTGGGAGCATGGAGTCTTACCCACTGGACCACCAGGGAAGTCCCTCAAGTTTATTTTAAAAATAAGTTTGTTTGGAGGCTATTTTGATAGCTTCAAGCAAACTTAAAGGATCTGAAAACATCCTGTGTCATTAAAAAACCTGACTCAGGGGAATTCCCTGGTGGTCCAGTGGTTAGGACTCTGCGATTCCACTGCAGGGGGCACGGGTTCGATCCCTGCTCAGGCAAGCAGTGCAGCGCGGCCAAAAACAAAACGAAAACAACAACAACAAAAAACAACTTGACTCAGAGTCCATACTGAATACTAATTTGAAAAATATAGGGCTACTAAAGGAAAATAATACACTTGAAAGGAAGGGAAAAAAACCTGACACTGAATAAATTCAGTATAAATTTCCAAATACCACCACCTTCATCATGCACTGTCCAAAAGACATCCGTGTTTGAAAGCACAGCAGGTCTCCCAGAGAAAGCACTAGGCAAGCACAGCCACTCTTCCCAGCACACAAAACGGCGCTCCCTCCTTGAACTTCCTCCACAGTCAGCCACTTCCCTGCTCCCCTGTCCTCCCGGCTGCCCCTGCCAGGAAAGCCCCCCCGCTCGGTGCACCCTGGGGCCAGGTTCTTCTGTGTTCCTCACTGCAGCAGCCCTACAAAGGCCGGCCACCCACTCCTGGCATGGCACTGCCCTCCCTTCTGGCCGCACTGCTAACCACTTCCCCTCAGCCCCTGAAGTGGGGTCATGGTTAAGGGAGTCACAGAGGGGTGAGAGCGTGCACATAGGCTGCCCCCCACCCACTAAGCTGCACATCAGGTCCTTTTCACCCAAGGATTCCTTCAGGGCATGAGCATGGAGCCCTGTTCTGTTGATGCCTATTCTCCTAACTCACCACCTGACCATCCTCACCCACCCACCACCCAACCCCCTCCGAAACACAAAGCTCAGTGCCAGTGCTTCTGGGTAAAAGAGTTTTCTACGATTTAAAAAAAAAAAGCACTTAGATTGTATGAGTTTTGTTTTTCTAGGAATGAAAATAAATGTATTCGCAAATAAAATCTATATTTAGATGCACAATTTTAAAACTGTCTATCTGATAACAACTATGTACATACAATCAGCAGACTATAATTTTGACCAATGAAAAAAACCCATGAAAGAAAAATGCCAAACTGCAGGAAGAAAAAAATGAGTTAACAATGGAAAAAGAGAGTAGTATGGGCTGAGCTTCTGAGACTGTGCACTGAGGAAACAGTTTATTCTCTCAGTCTCCAGTCCAGGCTAAGCCACAGGCCACTCTGAGAGAAAAATGCAGAATGGCTAAGGGCTCACCCTCTAGGAAGGAAGCCGGTTGATAATGACAGGACCCCAGAAATGAGCAGTTATCAAGCTTCCTGGCTTGCTAACCTACCTGCTTCCCCAGGGCCTAGCTGCTACGGATCAGACTTTCCTAAGAACATGCCTGAGCAGAGCCAGTATTCGGGCAATTTTCCCAAAGACTGGGCTGTTCCCACCATTTCCCATAGGAGAAGCACTGCTCACGGCCAGTGCTGGCACACACTTAGGTCTGAAGTTCCCATCCACTCCCGCCCTCCTCCTAGGTTGATGGCTCTCTCACTCACACTCATTCACCCCACATCCGTGCACAGGTGCATGGCAGGAAAACCCAAGACAAGGTGGGCTGCTCAGACACTGAGTGTTGGGATCCCCCAGGACCACCAGCCGCACAACCATCTCAGGAAGGTGGAGCCCCTCACAGCCAGGGGCACAGCTGTGGCACTGCACACACCCACAGAGCATGTGCTCCTCTTAACACAGGACGCTCTTAGAAATTAGAGCAAAGCCAAGAGCTGGGAAAAGCTGTCTCTGACCTTTCCAAAGCAGCAGAGAGAGGTGTGCCAAAGGGACCGCAGAGCAGGGTGGCTGCTTCCGTCATGAGGAGAAAGCAGCTTGGCTTCTGGTCAGAGAATCTGCTAGGGTCATCCTGATCCTCAGGGCCCACCTGCAGCGTCCACAAAGCCGACACTGGCTCTTCTACAGGTTAGATACTCAGGGTCTGACCACATGAGGACAGTGGTCTATGGCAGGGCTCACCCCTGCCTGTTGGCACAGCAGGGCAGCAGTGCCAACTTGGAGAGCCTCAGCCCAGAATACTATATGCCTGACACCAACACTTACTAATCCAGATTTAACCTGACATTTGATCACCAAAACTTCCCAGGAAGGACTGTAGTATAAAAAGGAACCAATGGCTTTCAAATACAACCTTTCAAGGGTTGAAAGGTGGTAAAAGGGTAGGTGGTATAATATATATAGAGAAAAAAGAGCCATCCCCTTTTTGAATTATATTTCCTTAGACAATGAAGAAATGGTACATGGGACCATGTTTTTAACCATCTGACTTCTTTCTAGTTTGGAATGCTTTCATATTAAGCAACAAACAGTTTATGATGAGACCCTCCATCCCTCAAACACATACAGCTCTGAACACAGGGAGTCAGAATACACATGCAGGATTCAGAGATGTCTTCGTTAATAAATAGCAAAAATGGTAAGACAGGCTTGTCACAAATATGCCGGGTATGAGAACCATGAAGAGAAAGCGTGAAAAAGAGTAACAGAAACCATCTAGACTCCAAGTTTAGAGAGATATATACATAACAAGGTACAGAACCTGTTTTAGAGAAACAGAACATTGAATATATAACAAAAGCTGATGCAGACCAAAGGGCGGTAGCAGGGGACACAAAGAAGCTGATTGGCCAGAAAAGGCTTCACAGCCAGGGGGTGGGGAGGCCAGTGTGTTTCCACTGAGGGGAATTTCTTCAGGCAAAGAGGAAGGGCCTAAAGAGGAGAACCTGGCAGCCGAGAACATCCTGGACACTGTCCTGGGCTTTATAGGCTGGGAAGAGAGGCCACATGGCACGGGCAACTGAGGGACGCTCACAGAGGAGGAGCTAAGTGACAAGCCAAGAAAAGCAGGGGAAGTCACAGGAGCATTGGAATTTGGGGACCCCCACCAGCAACTCACTGCCTCACCAAGAAAGGGAAAACTAGGAAGAAAGCGTGTCAATGTTTTCAGCCCCACAAGTGAGAGCGTGTGATGAGCACGCAGTGCGGCCATCCCCCTCCAGACATAACTACTTCCTTCACTGCAGGAGGGTGTCCACAGCCACGCCACCATCCAGCACAAGAACCGACTGCATTTCAGACCCGGTGCAAGAGCAAGGTCTGCAAGGTAAACCTTCTTCCCCTGGACGGGGCAGAGTTCCCAGGTCCACAGCAGCCCCTGTTTTCCCACATCTTCCAGAAACAGGGAGGGAAGATAGAAAAGTTAACTCCAAGCCCCTTTTCCCACAGGTTTCCACTGCAGGTCAAAGCACTAAGGAGAACTTCAATGCGACTTCAAGCCTCCCAGCGAATCTTATCAACCATCTTTGACAGGATCCAATATTAGGCTGTCACTTTGAGATACAACTCCTGCTGCAGTAAAATTAATTCCAAAAAAGAAAAACAGGTTGAAGAATGAGACTTTAACAATGAATTCATTGTTAAATAAGCTTTTACCCGGATGAATTTTGCCCGAAATACTGCCGAGAGAGACACACACACAGCCTCTCATCAGCCCTCTCCAGTGTGGGCAGACCTGCCACCAGCTCCATAAACAGGCGGAAGACAGGGACCTCCAGACATACCTTCAAACCACATCTTTAAATATTTCGAAGGCTGCAAGTGGCTGGTACAGAGGGCACACAATCCTATCTGTAGGATAGAGGAGGTCACCAGGCCACCAGGAACTATGTGCCCACCTTCATCAGGCCCCTCAACTACACTACAGATGGAAACCACACTTGTTTGTTCTTCTGTGGGCCATGCACCCAGTCATGAGCTGCTAAGGTCAGGTTTGTCCCTCTTTTTCACACACAGAGTTTGCAGTGCTGTTCAGTTCTCGCTTCTGTGAGCCTATGTGTAATCCAACTATTTAAAAAGAAACCTGAATCAGTTGCTCTGATAAGGGATTTGAAGCCCACAAATGTAAACGCTTTATAATGAACTCTCTCTCTCTTAACACATTCAAAACAACTTGGAATTTCTTGGGATAAAGATTCCATTTTAGGGACTTCCCTGGCGGTCCAATGGTTAAGACTCTGCACTTCCACTGCAGGGGGCACGGGTTCAATCCCTGGTCGGGGAACTAAGATCCCGCATGCCATGTGGTGTGGCTAAATAATAAATAATAAAATTCCATTTTAAATTAGGAAAATTTTCTAGACCAAGATGATGGAAGCAGACTTCATGCAACTATATAAATGCAACCAGCGTCAACCACAGAAAACAGCCCCCCCCCCCAAGAACCACCATGAACCCAACAGGCCTTTCTCCTCTAAGACATCATCATCAGAACATGTCCCCCACTGCTCTTGAGAAAATGCCCTCTGCCTGTTGTTTCATCTAGAGACTGGATACACGACTGGTTCTCAATATTCAAGTTATTTTTTTTAAAGGGTTTGGTATCACAGTGAACAACAACGCAATCCAGTTACGGAAGAATGCACTACTGAAAAGGCCTTAACAACACATGTCCAAAACTTACAGTTTCCACACCAGCACTTCCTCCCCGGTGATCTGCCCTTTGAACCTACCTTCAAAACAACTGCTCCACACCCCTATGGCCAGCTGTCATCACAAGGGCAGGCGCAGAGCAAGCACACGTTGGCCCCAACCCTCACACCTGCTGAGGGAGTCATTTCTGCATCAAGTGTTCCTCAGCAGTGGCTCCTTGCTCCATAGTCACAGAAGTGAAGTATCACGTGGGATTCCATAAAAGTCCATTTCCACAGAAGATACTTCTCAGGAAGGGACAAAGTGTAGGGCCAGTGGAGGATTTCCTCACACCATCAACTCAGAAGGGACCAACTTTGCTCGCCCCCTCATTTCTGCAGCGCTTCCCAGTTCATTACACACTTGCCCTACGTGCACCCAAACCCCGCGTTAGGTGGCTCAGCAGACAAGGGCACAGATTGAAGAGGGGGACCCACCCAGGAGCTGCCTTTTCCTCCTCCCCAAACGTGTGCTAAAGACAGCCTAGACTGTGTATACTGACTCAAGTCTCAAGTGCCACCGCCAGTCCACCCCACCCCCCACCCCCGTCATTGTAACCCATTATCCTGTAGTATGTTCTCCATTACACTTATCATTATATAAATATATCTTACATATCTTAAAAAAAAAAAAAAAAAGGGCAGCCTAGAGGCCAAGTCCTGCTTTGAAGAGCTGCCCAAGGCCTCTTTTCAGGTCCCATATCACCACAAGCTGCTGCTGTGATCCTTCTTATAAAACGCATGTCAGAAGAGTAGAACAAACCTACACTTCCACCTTTTAATTAGTATAGGGACCTCACCTTGCCACCTCTTGACTCAGCTCAGTAAGTGCTGTAGGGGTGTCACAAATACATCACACTGCACGAGGCCACATGAGAAGCTCCCCAAAAGGGTGTGTGAAAATCAGAACCCACTTCTTTCCATGTTCTCTGCCTTCCCCACTGGTTTCCCACACAGATGCAGTCACCCTTGCAAAAGCCACCCTAGAGTGTGCAAGGAACCACTCTCCCTAATCAACAGTTTTACCTTTAACAAAATCGTTGCACAATTTTTTTAAGAAGCAAGGATTCCAAACCTCACCCATTCAGAATATCAGCCCTCAAATAAGGAGGGACCAAAGACTCTTTCCAAACAGCTGCTTTCTGACAGTGTGAGGCTGAAACAGGCTCCAGGGGTCACAGAGTTCAGCCATCTGCCCAAAGAAATAGCTAAGCGTGCTGTCCTTCCACGAGAAGATGTCCCTCCTGCCTCCCACACGGCAGTCCGAGGACACGCACAACCCCCAGGAAGACGTCCTGGGCAGTGGTACTGAGGACTTCCCCAGACAGAGGGCTGCGACCCCTCCCTCAGGGCACCCCTCCCAGGAGGGGCAGGGTGGCACCCAGGCCTCTGCCATCGCTCAGACGTGGGTTCAAACTGCACTCTATGTATTAGGCGGGTACTTAACCTCTCTGCACTGTGGAAGCTGAAGTTTCTGCACCTGTTAAGTGGGAGCGACACCTATCTCACAACACTTTTGACAGAAGTCAAGCAACACAGTGTGAGCTATCTTGCAAACTGCCTGCCTTGAAGTAAGTGCTCAATAAATGGTTCTGACAGCCTCTGGCTCACCGTAGTACCAAACTGGGCTGGGCCATTTCCAGACTTCCCAACTCATACTGCTCCCCCGCTGGCTGTACACATGTAAAGAAGAGGGAAAGTAATTGGGACGGGCCCTCTCCTAAAGTGCCACCTTAAAAATCCAGGTGCAAACTCACTTGAACAGTGCAAATATATCTGTCCCCAGATGAAAAATCCACTACTGGGGGCATCTTTGCCGTTACTGATGGGAAATACAGCATATTCTCACATACATGTGGACAAATGTAGCTGATGAAAACACAAAAGCCTAGTTCCTCTCACTTCCTGATGGGGAGGTCCATCCTGTATTCTGTAATTCATTTCTTCTCACTGGATTCCAGTCTTTTTGTACTAAAAAGCTGCCTTCTGCAAAGAAACTCCAGATGTCAAGTGTCCATCACATAGAACCTCCAAGACTATGACACGATATGCTCTTTTCCTCTTCCCCTGTACGCCATCAGAGCGCACACCTTGTACTGCAACTGCATCACTGTGTGAAAGTTCGTCTTACAAACTTCCATGATCACTGTCAGCCCCAGCCGCTGAGGTCCGCCAAGCAGCCTAACTCGTGTCTTTTGCGCGTTAGCCCAGGCACCCCGCGGTACAGCCACACATGTCGCAAGAGTCAAAGGCATCCCTTGGCCTTTCACCATTTTTCTCAACTGAACAGGTCCTCCTCCTCTCAGACTTCAGAGTATCACCCATCTCTACAAACCAGAGTTCTCAACCTCAAGTCCATGGACCAGCTCCAGAAGGATCAAGAGCCTCCTGAAGTAACTACAAAATTCAGTAAAGCCGTGCCGTTTTCTCAGGAGGGGACTCAGATCTTGCGTCAGCCTCTCAAAAGGGCCCATGACCCCTCAGAAAGATTAACAGCCGCTACCATGGAAAATAAGGGGTAATGTAAATTTCTTGGGTCTTCCCTCATTTAAGGGATTTGGCTTTTGAACCAGACTTCGCAAGCGGTCTCGATATTCTTCCATTCTTCACATTCGCATACAAGGTACAAATCCTTAAACCATCTTCCCAAGACTCCCGAACTTAACCGAGGGCAAACATAAAAACACTAGGGATACTTTTAGTAACAGAGAGAAAACACAGAAACACTAACGATACTTGCAACAAAACATTTAACCCAACAAGTGCTTTATCTCTCTCCTTCCCCCTAAAATCCCTCCACCCGGTCAGGCTCACTTGCCCGCGGTGGTGGTTTCAAGCCCGGCCTCGAGGAGGCTTCCCATCACACCAATGCCGGGGCCGGAGCGGAGCCCCAAGGCATGAAAAGCACCGAAACGCCGCCCCACCGGGCCGGGAAAGGAGCATATCGAGTGTATCAGACTCCACCCCAACCGAGAATTCGGAGGGACCCGAGCATCAGGTGCTTCGAGCAAGAACTCGCACGTCCCGCTTTCGCTGCGAGCGGAGGCACAGGGACCCCGTCCCAGGTGAAGGCCCGAGGCGGTTCCTCTGCAGAAAGAACGAAAGGTAACCCCGGAGGCCTGACTCAGGCCGCGCCGCGCCGAAAACAAACTTTCCAAGCACTTCCACCGCGACGGGCCGG
>NW_020174705.1:2233614-2233723 GCF_003031525.2 Neophocaena asiaeorientalis asiaeorientalis | reverse complement strand
CCCGCGCGACGCCAGGCGGGACTTCCGCCACGCCGCCGCCACTGCCGGCACCCATTGGTCACACTCGCCGTCGCTCTGCCGCTGCCCTGGCCAGCCCCGCCGGCGCCTC
>NW_020174705.1:2176330-2233559 GCF_003031525.2 Neophocaena asiaeorientalis asiaeorientalis | reverse complement strand
TGGGGGGAGCCCCGCGCGAGCCAATCCCAGGGCCGCGGGGCGGGGCCGGGCGCGGGACCGGGCGAGCTGTCATCCCGGCTGCCAGACAGGAAAACTGAGGCTCGCTGGGGTCGGCCCCCAGGCGGGAGTGGGGCTGGGCTCCAACCGTGCAGCTTCGACGCCGGAGCGGGGCTCTGAGTAAACATCGAGAGGAGCAACTTCACTAGTTGCAAAACTAAAAAGTGTTCGCGGAAGGAAATCTAGGTTTTAAAGCCATAGCTAGAAGGCAGGGAACAATCCCATCTCATCACTGCTAATAGTCCCAGGGACACCTTAAGAACTTTCTACTCTGCTTATAAATTTTTTTGGAGCTGTTGTTGTTGACGATGATGATGTTGAATTTTTTGGTAGTTGTTGTTGTTGATGACGATGATATTGTTGCTTTTTTAAACTGTGGTAAAATACACATAAAATTTACCACCTTAACCATTTTGGAGTTCAGTGGCATTAAGTACATTCATTCACTTTGTTCTAAGATGATGTTGTTTCAAACAAAATTAGAATCGCCTTGTTACCTGAAGGTTTGCATATTTTAAAATAACTTTTTTTCTATTTCCAAAAGAAATACATGTTCATTTTTTAAAATAATGATTTAGACAATACAGAGAAGTAACTGTAAGATAAATTAATCCTTCATCCCACTGGCCAGAATTAGTTGTTGATTAGCACTGATGGCTGCGAACATTCACTTGGTGCTTACTCTTATTAAGGAATTTTCATGTCTAGGGCTTCCCTGGTGGCACAGTGGTTAAGAATCCGCCTGCCGCTCTTTTCTCATCCCCCATCCTATGTGTGGTTGAATTTGCTCCTCGCCATGTCTTCTCACAAGACTTTCAGGATCAAGCGATTCCTGGCCAAGAAACAAAAGCAGAATCGTCCCATTCCCCAGTGGATTCGAATGAAAACTGGTAATAAAATCAGGTACAACTCCAAGAGAAGACATTGGAGAAGAACCAAGCTGGGTCTATAAGGAGCTTCACATATGAGGTGGCACACATGTATGCTATCAAGGTCAATTGCATCTTACTGTATCAGAACATCACTAGTGTCTGGAACAGCTGCCTGTGTTTGATGGGAGAAATGGAATGGCTCTCTCCTCTTTTTTTGATCTTTCCTCACCACTGTTCACTGTGTAACTCAGAAATAAATATGAAACCTTTTGTTGGAAAAAAGCAAAAAAGAATCTGCCTGTCAATGCAGGGGACACGGGTTCGATCCCTGGTCCGGGAAGATTCCACACATCGCGGAACTAAGCCTGTGCACCACAACTACTGAGCCTGTGCTCTAGAGCCCGCGAGCCATAGCTACTGAGCCCACGTGCCACAACTACTGAAGCCCACATGCCTAGAGCTCGTGCTCCACAACACAGAGAAGCCAACCATAATGAGAAGCCCGCACACTGCAACAAAGAGTAGCCCCTGCTCACCCCAACTAGAGAAAGCCCGTGCCCAGCAACAGTCCCAATGCAGCCAAAAATTAATTAATTAATAAAAAGGCAAATGTAACCCCTATCCCTCAGAAGGCTCCCACTGTTTTTTTTTTTTTAATTTATTCATTTATTTTTGGCTGCGTTGGGTCTTTGTTGCTGCCCATGGGCTTTCTCTAGTTGCGGCGAGCAGGGGCTACTCTTCGTAGCAGTGCACGGGCTTCTCATTGCGGTGGCTTCTCCTGTTGCGGAGCATGGGCTCTAGACACTCAGGCTTCAATAGTTGTGGCACACAGGCTCAGTAGTTGTGGCACACGGGCTTAGTTGCTCTGTGGCATGTGGGATCTCCCCGGACCAGGGATCGAACCCGTGTCCCCTGCCTTGGCAGGCGGATTCTTAACCACTGCGCCACCAGGGGAGGCCCAGGCTGCTGCTGTTTTGATACTCACTGTTTTCACTTACCAGTGTATCATCGTGTACCCTGTCTAGCTCTCCTGATATCTGATTGCTGCCTTCCTCAGTTGTAAGGGCTACAGAGGACCCCACTGGAGGAAGCCTAGAGTCTATAGATCCATGTATTGATCAAGCTCCCTCCTGACACTGAAGTGGTTCCCAGACTTCTAGCTCATGAACAAGGCCCTGCATGTCAATCCAGGCACACGCTTACTTCTTCCCTTAGAATAAACTCTTAGTAGACGTAATTGCTGGGTCAAAATGCCGGTATCCCCTTCAGGACTTTTGCTGCAAATTGCTATTTGCCTGCCCCACTCTGAGAGTGAGACACTCTCACCCTCAGGGGACACAAAGACAGGTCAAAGGTAGACACTGCTCTGGCTCCCATACCAAGCCACATCCAACATTATACTACATCAATAACCACTACTGCATATTAAGAGCAGTGTATTGGATTTTGCCTCAAACAATAGGTACTACGACCATTTCCATTCTTTACATGAGGAAACCAAGGCTTCAGTGACTTTGTTACTCTTGGTCACAGAGTTACTAGGTTACATAGCACAGGACTCAAAACCAGCCCCGACCAACACCGATGCCCTGCTCTCGGCCACTGGGCTCAACTGCCTCCCAACAACTCTTATTTTCTATTTATTTCAATCCTCACAAAGTAATAGTACTTTATCCTCAAAGAATGCTAACCACTTTATCTTCTCGCCACAACCTTGAGATACTCAATGTTTATTACCATCTTACAACTGAAGAAATTTGCCAGACACAACGTTAAATGTGAATGTAAATATATATATAGCTATAGAGTCTAAAAATATATATCTTGGGACTTCCCTGGCCGTCCAGTGGTTAAGACTCTGCACTTCCAATGCAGGGGATGTGGGTTCGATCCCTGGTCAGGGAACTAAGATCCCACAAGCCACGCGGCATGACCAAAAAATGTGTGTGTGTGTGTGTGTGTGTGTGTGTGTGTGTATCTCACAAGCACCCTTTCTCAGAAAGTTACTGAAGCATGAGCTCCACCAAATGAGGGGGTAAGCACACAGGTGGGCAATAAAGGGAAGTCCCAGGAACTGTCCATTCAACAAGCATGTATTGCACCTCCCTCCACGCCAAGCACTGTGGTAGACATCGGCAATTCACTGGTGAACAAAACACAAAAATCTCTGCCCTCGTGGCACTCTGATACCACCGGTGGGGTGCAGGGGCGGGCAGCAACCATAATAAATAAGCACATCTTATGGGATGTTGGAAGGTAATAAGTCCTGTGGGGAAGAAAGAAAATCAGGTAAGTGGGGCACAGGAGTGCCCAGGGAGAAGGTGCAATTGAAATGGATAATAGGGAGAAATCCCAAGATTCCTCAGACCCAAGGGAAGCGAGCAGGCTTCAGAGGGCTCCCCCAAAATAATGAAAATGATAGATTCTATGATAGGTTTCACCACATTAAAAAATTGAATTAAGAAGCTGACAGACAGGGCTTCCCTGGTGGTTCAGTGGTTGAGAATCCGTCTGCTGATGCAGGGGACACGGGTTCGTGCCCCGGTCCAGGAAGATCCCACATGCTGCGGAGTGGCTGGGCCTATGAGCCATGGCCGCTGAGCCTGCGCATCCAGAGCCTGTGCTCCGCAACGGGACAGACCACAACAGTGAGAGGCACGCGTAATGCAAAAAAAAAAAAAAAGAAGCAGCTGACAGATGAGAAAAACTTCAGAAAAACAGCCACACCAAAAACGAAGCACATGGAACTTCCCTGGTGACACAGTGGTTAAGAATCTGCCTGCCAGTGCAGGGGACACGGGTTCAATCCCTGGTCCGGGAAGATCCCACATGCCACAGAGCAACTAAGCCTGTGCACCACAACTACTGAAGCCCGCGAGCCTAGAGCCAGTGCTCTGCAATAAGAGAGGCCACCGCAGTGAGAAGCCCGTGCACCACAACGAAGAGTAGCCCCCGCTCGCCACAACTAGAGAAAGCCCACGCGCAGCACCGAAGACCCAACAGAGCCAAAAATAAATAAATAAATATTAAAATAAATTTTAAAAAAAGAAAGAAAGCACAATCGCAGTTCACGAGGGAGCTCACTCATCTCAGCACTGAGTGATATTACAGGCATAACACAGATGCACTGATTCAACCGGTAATACTATACTCCACCCTGGCAGGACCCCGAGAGGAAGTGGGGTATGAGAGAGCAGAATTCTCACCTATTTTAACAGAAAGGCAATAGATAATGACTACAGGTGATAAAGCAAATCATAAAGTACAAAGACATTATTTCGAAAGATGGACAGAAATGATAGGAAGAACACTTACACCAGTGGTAAGTGGGCTGTGAGTAGGGAGCTCATGTGGCGGGGGCTGTTGCTTTTCATTACAAGCCTTTCTAGGGCTGTTTGGCCTCTTAAACACTGATGCAAATAATGACTAATAAATTGGTATATCTTCTTCATGGAAATTCTAAGAAGCTCTCACTTGTGAATGTAAAGCTGTGTGAGGATGTCTATGACCACATGGCTTTCATAAGAAGCAAAAAACATAAAAGAAAAACAACCAAAATATTTATCAAGAGAGTGGTGAAGTAAATTAGGTACATTCCTCCTGAATTCTCTGCAGCTGCTGAAAAGCACAGGGCAAAGCTCTAACACAGAAAAAGAGTAAGGGCAGAGAAGCAAGTTGCAGAATATGAACTGGAGTCTTAGCTTTTTAAAAATTAGAGTCTATGACACCAAAGCACGGCCAATGGGGATCTTGAGTTATGCAAGGAAAAACAGGGAGGTGAACAAAGCTTGAGGAAAACGTCCGTGGTCGACACTAGAGCCTGCTGGAGAGCAGGTGGAGGGGATCACACACAGCTTCAGGGGAAGGGGTGAGGGGAGAGGGGGAGGCCATGGCCCTGAAGAAGTCAGCCGAGCAGGCAGCAGGGGCAGGGCAGGGAGGGACAGCTGAAAGAAGAACGAAGGACAATTCTCAGTCTTCACGGGGCCGAAAGGCAGCCAGCGTGCAAAGCCCAAGTCATGCCAGGCCGCTCCTCTCACCTTGCGAGAGGCAGGGTACCCCCTCCATGGGCTGGGTTTGGCTGCCCATCCCAGGACAGTGGGCAGGAAGGGAGATGGACTCACCTGGCCCAGCACAGTTCATTGGCACCCCAGCTGGAGAAAGGAGAGGGACGGTCCATGGCTCTGATCTGTCCCTTCCCTGCCCAGAGCCTCTATCCCTGGCTGGCTTGAGAGTGACCTCAGGCCAAGAGTGCAAGGGCTTGGCCTGATGTTGTGAGGTCATGTTCTGCCCAGGGAGGGGCAGGAGGATGACTGTAACCATCCTGGGAGGGGGCTGGGAGGCTGCTTTAAGCACATGGCCCATGTGTGTGGAGCACTTGTTGCAAACCAGGCCCTGTGCTTGCAGTTGGCCTGTGCTGTTTCCTATGTTTCACTCACTTCTGTAACCCTCGTGGCGCAAGGGAGGAAACTGGGGTTCAGAGGCTACAGAACCTGCCTAACATCACACAGCTAGTCTTAATTATCTAGTACTGTGCAACAAATGATCTCAAAACTTAGAGGCATAAATCAGCACACACTGATGATCTCATGGTTCCTGTGAATAAGGAATATGGGAACAGTTTGGCTAGATGGTCCTGTCTCAGGGTCTCTCATGAGGTTGTGGGCAAGTTGTCAGCTCAGGCTGTCACTGAAAGGCTCGACTGAGGCTGGAGGATCCACTTCCAAGATGGCCCATTCACCCAGCTGTTGCTGGAAGCCTCAGTTCCTCATCATGGGGGCTCCTCCACAGGGCTGTCTGCCTTCATGCCACAGCAGCTGGCTTTCCCCAGAGTGAATGAGTCTAGAGAACACCCAAGATTGAAGCTGCAGTGACTTTTATAACCTAATCTCGGAAGCGATATAGCATCACTTCTGACACGGTCTGTGGGTCACAGGGTACCCCTGGTACCATGCGGGAGGAACTGCAGGAGAGTGTGAGTTCCAGGAGGTGGGATCGCTGGGGGCCATCTTCAAGGCTGGCCACCACAGCTGGTCAAGGGCAGAGCCAGGACTCCAATCCCGCTAGGACGCAGGGAGAGACAAGGTGAGAGAAGCAGGCCAGGCCCACACCCCCGGAGGTTTAGTGAGCCTGGGAAGAAAGCGCTCTACCCGGAAAAGGGGAGGCAGGGAGACCAGTTAGGACACATCCAGTTAGGGAGAGACACGGGGACTCTCAAAGGATAATGGGGGGGACTTCCCTGGTGGCGCAGTGGTTAAGAATCCGCCTGCCAATGAAGGAGACATGGGTTCGATCCCTGGTCCAGGAAGATCCCCCATGCTGTGGAGCAACCAAGCCCGTGTGCCATAACTACTGAGCGTGAGTGCTGCAACTACTGAAGCCCACGCACCTAGAGCCCATGCTCCACAACAAGAAGCCACCACAATGGGAAGCCTGTGCACCGCAAGGAAGAGTGGCCCCTGCTCGCTGCAACTAGAGAAAGCCCGTGTGCAGCAACGAAGACCCAACGCAACCAAAAAAAAAAAGATATTGGCGTGGTCTCTGCCTCTGCCTACTAAGTCCCTGGTCACCATGCCTGAGGTTTGCTCGTGGCTGCCGGTGGATGAATGAAAGATGCCAAATTCAGCCAACGATTTCCAAGCCACCTGGGTAAATATCCTCCCATGTGAATCATGCTATGTGAGGAAAAAACCTAGACTGAAAGTCTGGAAATGGAAAGTTGCATGAGGTCTCAGGCAAGTAAGCTTCTCTCTCTGAAACTCAGCTTCCCCAACTTTAAAATGGGCTGACTCCCCAAACTGGTCAAAATTCCAAAGACTGAAAACTCCAGTGTCGATAAGCATGTAGGGCAACTAGCACCTTCATACACTGATAGTTGTAATGTAGTGTCCCCTTTAGACCCAGGCAGTGGGGAGCCCTGGCCTAGGCCCTTCTCTCTAGAAGGTATGGTGGGGAGAATAACAGCACCTCCAAAGATGTCCACATCCTAATCCCCCAACCTGTGAATATGTTATCTTACATGGAAAGGGGGAATTAAGGTTGCTAGGGAGCTGACCTTAAAATCAGGAGATTAGGGACTTCGCTGGTGGTCCAGTGGTTAAGAATCCGCCTTCCAATGCAGGGAACGTGGGTTCAATCCCTGGTCGGGGAACTGGGATCCCACATGCTGCAGGGCAACTAAGCCCACGTGCTGCAACGAAGAGCCTGCTGCAACAAAGAGTGTGCGTGCCACAACTAAGATGCGACACAGCCAAAAAATAAAATAAATAAATTTTAAAAATCAGGGGATCATCCAGGTAGGGCCAATATAATCACAAGTGTCCTTTAAAGATGGAAGAGACAGAAAGAGTCATGATCAGAGTGATGTAATGTGAGAAACTGGACTGCCATTGCTGGCTTTGCCAATGGAAGGGGGTCATGAGCCAAGGAATGCCAGCAGCATGTACCAGCTGGAAAATGTAAGAAAACAGATTCTCCCCTAGAGCTGCCACAACCTTGATGTTAGCCCATTGAGGTTTATTTTTGACTCTGACCTTCAGAATTGTAAAATAATTTATGTCTTTTTAAACCACTAAGTTTGTAGTAATTTGTTCCAGCAGCACTAAGAAACTAATACAGAAGACCCTTCTGTGGCCACAGGATGGAGGAGGAACCCACAGGGCCCAAAGGAGTGCCCAGGCAGGGCCCCCTTCAGCCTTCTACATACACTTGAGCATCAGAATCCGCAGAGTTCCCTGTGCATCACTCCAGGGTCCATCCTCCCCAGGGCAGCTGGGGTGGGTGGGGAGGAACCCAGCTGGTCCAAGGTGGGATCTGGTTATTAGGTCAAGGAACATCCATTTTAGAGAACACTGGGCACCTTGTTAAAACAGTGAGACAGATCCACGCATCCCCACCTGAGAAGCTCTCCACTTCACGTTGTTCAATTAAAAAAAAATAGTGAATGGCAGAGCAGTATTGAAAGTGCATAGGACCTCCCTGGCGGCCCAGTGGTTAAGACTCTGCGCTTCCACTGCAGAGGGCGTCGATTTGATCCCTGATCAGGGAACTAAGATCCCACAAGCCACACAGCGGGCCAAAACAAAAACAAAACAGTGCAATCCCAGGCTGTAAAACAAAGACATAAAGGTGGAAACAAGTCCAGGGTCACGTTGTAAAGAACCACACCAAGCTGTTAACGGTGGGGGAGTGGCGCAGAGGGGCATGGAAAAGAGGGTTGTGGTGCAGGGGGTTCTACAGGCAGGCGATGGAACAGAGAGGGAACAGGCGCAAAGAGGCGGGGCCGGGCGGATCTGGGCGCTGGGCCGCCCTTAAAGTGGGTCAGAGGGCTCCGCACACCCCTATTCCTCGGCGGAGGCGCGGCTCTCCGCAGGGCGGCCCAGATTGGCCAGAGCCAGAAGCCCGCCCACAGGAAGGAGCCCCGCACAGGGCGAGCGAGTCAGCGGGTGCCGCACCCATTCCCGGACCTGCATGTCCTCTTAGCCTGGGCACGCAGCGTAGCGGGTTGGACCGGGTTCATTGTGGACGACCCGCCCCTCAGGCACAGCCCAGTCCGGCGTGGCCCGTAAGTCGGTCCCCAACCCCCAAACGGACTTCTCCGGCCGGGACCACCCGGAACCCCTGCACGAATCAGCGTGCGACCCCGAGCGCATTAATGGCCCACCACGGTGCCCGGTGAGCTCGGGGCCTAGGAGGCCCGTCATCCCGATGACAAGCCCGAGGCTTCGGGAGGGACCCCTCAGCGATGAGACTCCAACTCGAACCGCAGGCGCTCGGCACAGTCCAGAAGCGTCCAGTGGAAGCCTCGCAGCACCCAGGCTCCGCAGCCAGGTGTCCCCCGCCCCCACCCAGGGGGAGTCGCGACGCGGCGGCCGCGTGGGCCGAGCACCTCCCTGCAGAGCCTCTCTTACCAACGCTGGGCCCTTGAGTCCTCCCACCCACACCCAAACAAGACACGAAAAGAGAAGCTGGGAGCTCCCAGGTCACCTCCCCGGATCCCACTCCAGCTTCTCCAAATAGTGAAAGTCGCCCGCACCCACCAGTGACTCAGGCACACACCTGGTGTCACCTCCCCCGCCCCCCCAGTCCACACCCACACCAGAGCAAGCCTGTCCCCGTACTTTGTCTCTGGCCCCACTGCCACCCGACAGCCAGTCCCTCAGGGTCTCCTTGTTACCCCCACACCCCCAGCAACCAGAAGAAGCACTTAAAATGCCAGGGCATCCTTGTGTTTAAAGCCCAGCAGCCTCGGGCTTCCCTGGTAGCGCAGTGGTTGAGAGTCCGCCTGCTGATGGACATGGGTTCGTGCCCCGGTCCGGGAAGATCCCACATGACGCGGAGCGGCTGGGCCCGTGAGCCATGGTCACTGGGCCTGCGCGTCCGGAGCCTGTGCTCCGCAACGGGAGAGACCACAACAGTGAGAGGCCCGCGTACTGCAAAAAAATAAAAAATAAAAAAATAAACCCCAGCAGACTCAAAACTCAGAACCAAAGCGAGCGAGGTGGGTGCAGGGCTGGGGGAGCTGGGAGTGTCCTTGGTGCAGTTCCCCTTTGGGGAGATCTGGAGATGATGATGGGGATGGTTGCACAACAATGTGAATGTACTTAATGCCACTGATCTTTGCATTTAAAAGTGGTTAAAATGGTGAATGTTACATATATTTGACAAAACAAACTCCAGTGGCTGCCCCCACACCCCAAATAAAATCCAAACTCCCAGGCCAACTGCAAGGCCCAGCTCCCCACGCTGTGGTTCCACTAAAGCCCCCAGGTCACCTCCTCCTCCAGCCCTAGCATCCATCTGTGTTCCATCAACACACTAAGCCTGTGCACTGGGCCTTTGTGGGGCAGTTCCCTTCGCTTCCAGCCCAGCATTCGCTCCCACTCTCCCTGGTGTCACTCTTGCTGACCACCATCTCAACTAGCCCCTCTGTGATTCTCCACCCAGAGAGGCAGCATGGTAGCAGGGTTAACAGAGGCCCGGCAGCTGGGCAGGCCAGGCCACGTCCCCACCCCAGTGCTCACCAGCTCTGGGACTTGGTGCCCCCGTTTCCCCAGCTGAGAAATAAGGATGACAAACAGGAACCCCCTTTGGATTGTGGACAGAAGGAAGGAGTACTAGTACACGCTAGAGCACTAGGAGGCCTGGCACTGGTGGGTACTGTAAAGGCTCCTCCCTATTGGGCTCCTGCAGGTGGCCCCCACCCCAGGCCATCCCTCAGGCCTGCATCACGTGGTTGTTCTTCCCAGCCTATTCACCATCAAACACAGCTGGGACCCACAACCGTTTTTGTCACCTTGGGCCTGGAGACACTTCCTTTAGTGGCTCTGAGGTAGAGGCAGGAGGGGCAGTGGCCTGGCCACGTACAATGGTGCCCCACTGTACGTGCATTGACCTCCTGCACCAAGGGCTGCTCCTGTGTGAAAGGGGGAGAGGGGTGCCCACCGCGGGACCCAAATGGGTGGAAGTCAAGACAACAACCCCAGACCTGGGGCTCACCAACGCCTGTGTCGTGGCTGTCCTCAGAGCCAGCAAGGCCCCCTACAGCCCACTCTCCTTGCCTCAAAGCTGTCCTACTGGGCTTCCCTGGTGGCGCAGTGGTTAAGAATCTGCCTGCCAATGCAGGGGACACGGGTTCGAGCCCTAGTCCAGGAAGATCCCACATGCTGTGGAGCAACTAAGCCCGTGCGCCACAACTACTGAGCCTGCGCTCTAGACCCTGAGAGCCACAACTACTGAGCCTGTGTGCCTAGAGCCCGTGCTCCGCAACAGAAGCCACCGCAGTGAGAAGCCCACGCACCGCAAAGAAGAGTAACCCCCACTCGCCGCCAACTAGAGAAAAGCCTGCATGCAGCAACAAAGACCCAGTGCAGCCAAAAATAAAATAAGTAAAATTAATTAAAATGCAGAGATTAAAAAAAAAAAGCTGTCCTACCCAGGGAGCCCAAGAGCCTGTGCTCCCAATGTGGGGGGACTGTTGCCAAGGCTGAGGACACCGGAGGCTGCAGGATGACACTAATGGACAAACACAGTGGCAGGGTGCAGGATACACACCGAGGACCCCCAAGCTGCCTACCAGCACCAGGCAGGGTCACCCACAGCTGTGTAAACACCAGGGTACAAGCGGATCATTTTACCCACTCAGGAGCTGGGTCAGGAAGTAGAGCTGTTTGGAAAAGAAGCCAAAAGAAATGGAGCCTCAATTATCCTGAGGGCTCAAGGCAGTGGAAACTCTGGTTGGGCAAGTTGACCGGGGTCAGCCCAGGGGCCCCAAGGCCAGTGCAGATTCCTCTTGAAGGTTGGAGAGGAGTGCCCAGTGCCGTGTCCAGGTCCAGCGCTGTGGCCTTGGGCCTCCACTTGGCCCACCCAACTCAGGGGTGCAGAGAACTACCCACAGGACACCCACACACACCAGCCTCCCAAACCTTTTGCAGTGCCCACCCGAGGCCCCTCCTGTCTTCGGCTCCTCCCAGCCTGTTCCCTAACTTGTCTCCATGACCATTGATCCATTCTTTCCTGTTAAACATTCCAAGGTGCACCTACCCTTTAGCTCAGCCCCACAGGCAAACTGCTGAAGCCGAACAATCACTCCTCAAGCCCCTTCCTGCCGGATTTCCAGCCTGTAGTCCATGGCTTCCCCCTCCTGCCCTCCATTCATTTTCAGCTAGCTCATCTGCCTGTGGGTCTGCAGGCCTCAGACACATCTGTCTAACAGAGAGGGGACCTGCTGCCCCCACTGAGTCCCATAAACCCCACGGGCAGGGTGGAGCTGGAATCCGGCCACTCCCAACCCTGAGCCACAAACACCAGCCCCAAGCACAACCACCAACAGCCACCAAGGTGAGGACAGAAACAGCAAAAGCCCCGCTTTGAAGCAAAAAACTCAGAGACCAGGCGAGTCCCGACGGGGCACATGTTTATCCAAGCCAGCCGCCTCCGGGTGGAGGCCCCCACCACTCTCTGGAGACCAGTTCCTCGATGGCCCAGCCGACAGTGTCCAGCTGGGGTTGGGCATCCCCTCCAGCGGCGGTCCTCAGTCACTGCCTGGCTTCTTCTGCCTGCCACACCAGCTCGCCCGAGATGTAAGTGGCCCGGACGTGGAGAGAGTCATCGAGCACCACAAAGTCTGGGTCAGAGGTGGGTGGTGAGAAGCAGGCAGGGGCAGGGCTGCCACCGTCCCCACCCCAAGGCCCGGGTGCAGGAAACCAAGGCCCGGCACACGACTTGTGCAGGACATCCCGGCCCATCACAGACTGAGGCCCCAGAAGCAAGACTCCGGGCAGCAGAGAACAGCCAACAATGTTCCCGCAGACCCTTGCCTGGCCCGTCTCAGATGCCAGAAGGCCTGGCCTACCGGATGGGAAAGGGGGGCCGGACCGAGGCCACTGGCCAGGCAAAGCCACCTAGGTGAGGGGAAGAGCCCACCTCCTGCCCACCTGCCTCCCTGGCTCTGTCCCAGGCCTCCCAAGAACTCCCAGGCCGCCCCTCATTGGGCGCTGACCTGCATCGGCCCCGAAGTCCAGGGTCCCCTTGTGCTTCTCCAGGCCCAGCAGCTGTGCAGGGTGCAGGGACGCAGCCTCCAGGGCAGACTCCACGCTGCAGCCTGCTCAGGGAGCACAAATGGGTGACTACCCCCAACCTCTGGCTGGCTCTGCCATTTGACTTCAGGGCAGGCAGGGCCGGGGGTGGGGGCGCAGCGGCAGAGCACCGAGTTCTGGGTGGCCTCATGATGCCTGGGGTCCTCCTTTCTGGAGGGGTGCTTTTCTTGGAAGCCAAGGGGAGGGGCCTGCAGACATTTGGGTCTAGAGCATTTTGTCAGTGAGGTCCCTGCAGGGCTGGGATGGGTGAGTGGCAGGAAGAGGGTACCCAGCAGGGTTCCCCCCCCAGCCCCAGAGCTCCAAATCCTAAGGTCACACCCCAGGACTCCGCAGCAGGGTGACGAGGCCCTCCCCTCCCCCCAACCTGAGGATACTGCTGGGTACCCCAATTCTCTCCATCCCCTGCTTCACCCCCCAAGCCAAGCCAACAGCTGTCTGTGCCTCCCAATTCGTCTCCCTGTGGCTCCAAACAGCACCTTGGACCACGGTGCCCCCCACCCCCACATGGCACCCTGCATGACATCCCAGCCCCAAGGCACTGCCAAGAGCCCCACAGGGCCTGGCCCACCACAGCCTCTGCCAGACACACCCTCCTCACCTCCCCAAGAACATGCCAACCCCATTGAGAGGCCCCCGAGCAGCCCAACCCTGGAGCCTGGAGTGCTGCCCCCACCCCACTGCCCTCCACAGCTCTGCACCTGCCAATCCTGCAGTCCCACAGGCCCCAGGCCAAGGCCCTGCCCTCGGGTGCCGTGGCTTCAGTGCCTGTCACTGTGGGTTCCAGCCATCCGCTTGCTCGCAGCCCTCTCCCTCTGCCATGAGCTCCTGCAGGCGGGACCTTGGCCACATTCCTAGTGCCCATCCCCTGGGGACCCCACCAGATGCAGACAGGCCCTGGTGGTCCCCACTCTTCCCTCCAGCTACTCCCAGATGTAGCCTCTGCCCCAGCACACACACTTACACACACACACATGCGGCACACGCACCCCAGCCTCACTAACCTGTGGCCTGCAGGAAATGCCGGACGCAGGTATCCATTGGGGCTATGCTGCCACTCAGTGTGTTGGTGCCTTGAGAGCAGAAAGGGCAGGTTCTGGGGAGGCCAAGGGTACCAGGCACATTGGGCCACCCGAGGGCCCAGTGGGTCGGCAGGGGACACCCAGGTTCTTATATCCCACCAGAGAGGCTGAGAGACTATCCTCACTCCGGCAGTCTTCGGGACAGGGGTCACTCACCTGCCACATAGGCTGTCAGGCCATCCACCTCCACCTCCTGCTGCCCCAGCGTGTGACGGCCATTGCCCAAGCCCAGGGCAGGGACAGCATCAGTGACCAGCACCAGCCCTGCAAGGGGAAGGGGCCTCAGGAGCTGCCCGGCCTGGTCTTCCTACTGGCTCCCACCCTGTATGGCCGCTCACCCTCGGGGTGGGCCCGGTGGGCGATGCGCAGGGCGGCAGGGTTGGTGTGTATGCCGTCAGCAATCATCCCGTAGAAGATGTGGCGGCCCAGGGGCAGCCGATCACTGGTCAGGAGCCCCACGATGCCTGGGTCACGGTGGTGGAACTGGGCAGGGGCAGGCGGGGGGCGCTGAGCAACAGCAGGACCCCTGCACCCTCCCGCCAGGAGCTGGGGTGGCACTCACAGGCAGCATGGCGTTGAAGAGGTGGGTGATGAAGGTGGCCCCGCTCTGCACGGCTTCCTCCGCAGTGCCCAGGTCAGCTACTGAGTGCCCTGTGGCGACCCAGACTCAGACTCGGCACCCAGCCCAGGACTCCGGGTGGGCTGGCCCCCAAGGTGATGACACACCCCCTTACCTAGGGACACGCAGATGCCAAGGGCCGTCAATGCCCTGATCACCTCGTGGCTGCGGCCCAACTCGGGGGCCAGTGTCACGATGCGGACGTTGTCCAGGCCCCCATAGGTGGCCAGCAAGTCTTGGAAAGCGTTGGCCTCAAAGGAACGCAGGTGGGCCTCGGGGTGTGCACCCCGCTTCTCGTGGCTGATGAATGGGCCCTCCAGGTGCACTCCTGGGGGGAGGGGAGGGGATGGGATGGTTCCAGCAGGCCCCCTGCCCTGCAGCCCCCACCCTGGCCCCTCTTGCCTGCCCGCCCTCCCTCCCCAGTTGGGCATCTGGAAGGCAAGGGGTTGCCAACAGGTCCCCAAGGAGCCTCCCAGAGTAGGGGTGGGGAGAGGGGTCAGCCACTCACCGAGGACCCCTGCCCCATGGGGACCACCACTCTTCACGGGGATCTGAGGAAGGACCTGGGGGGAACCAGCTGTTAAAGCCCTGCCCCCCACGGCCCAGCACCCAGAGGTCACAGCCCAGTCAAGGTCAGAGGTCAGAGTTCAGAGCCCAGCCCCTGCTGGCCTTCCCTCAGGTGTTAGAAGATGGTCGAAAGCCCCAACCACGGGAAAGCACAGCACATCAAGAAATGACAGGTGGGCTTCCCTGGTGGCGCAGTGGTTGAGAGTCCGCCTGCCGATGCAGGGAACATGGGTTCGTGTCCCGGTCCGGGAAGATCCCACATGCTGCCGAGCGGCTGGGCCCGTGAGCCATGGCCGCTGAGCCTGCGCGTCTGGAGCCTGTGCTCAGTAACTGGAGAGGCCGCAAAAGTGAGAGGCCCGCGTACCGCAAAAAAAAAAAAAAAAAGAAAGAAATGACAGGTGCTCAGGGATGCAAACCTGCCCTGCCTGAGAGGACCTAGAGGCGGGGAGACAGCTCCCAAGCAGGGGGCAGGTACATGGCACCAAGGCCCTCAAGGGCCCCGTCAGACAGCAGCTAGGACACAGCGGGCTGCACACCAAAGGGTCTGGACCTAGACAGGATGACCAGCCTGGCCTCGCTGAGCTGCAGGCCCAGGAAGCAGGGCTGACGCAGGAGGAGGGCACGCAGTCCAGGCAGAGCAAGGGGCAGAAGCAGGGCTTGGTGGCCGGAGAGCTCAGGCACCGATGGCGCAGCCACACTGTGCCCGGATCTAGACACCAGAGGCAAAGTCACTTGTGTGACTCTCTGGGGAGAATGGGGGGCTGGAGGGCAGGAGATGGGCCTGAAAGGGCTAACAGAAAGCTAACTCTTATCTTTCCTGGTGGAAAGCAACATTTACGCTGCCCTAAACCAAAAAGTTGAGCAGGAGTACTAGCACATTTTCTAGAGATATGGGGGCAAATTCCAAGGGTCAGCTGAGTTGAAAGTGATTACCTCTAGGTGGGAACTGGTGGGAACAAAGGGCTGCTGTTTTTCCTAACAAGCCGTGTGATTCACGTAAGTTCACTAAAGGGTTAAAAAATTAAAATTAAAAAAAGAAATAATGGCTGCATTTTTCTAGAACAGAGTTTTAAAAGGGAATGCTAGAAAGCACTGAGTAGACAAAACAGTCTGGAGATGAAGGGAATGAGGCACGTTCAAGGCAGGAAAGCAGTGGAAAAGGTGAAAGTGTAGAGGGGCGTGTGGGGCCTGAGGAAAGGGCCTGGCTGCCACCATGAGGAGGTGCCTGATGTTGACTCAGCAGACAATGGACCTGAAGCAGAGAACAACGCGCTCAGACCCTCCTCCTGGAAGGGTAGGAAAGGGCAAGACTGGAGGAGGAGACCCCAGAAAAAGAGCAGGTGGTCTCAGTGGACCTGAAGAACTTCTGACAAAGTAGCAATCTGTTTCCGCCCACTGTGAAACGTCCCTGGAGGGAGATGGGGCAGAACGAAGGGAGGGGCGTGTGTGGGGACATCCAAGTGAACAGTTCTCTAGTTTCTAACGTGATACTGGTATCAAGGTTTTCATATTCAAAGCCCTCCATGATTTCCACCATAAATCAGTTTACTCTATGCCTCCCAAGGCTTTCATCCTGTAAGCATTTATGAAGAGTGACAGGAAGAAAACGTAAGACAGAAGCCCTACTGGCCCAAAACTCCTTCCCCTATGGAAGAAGCCCCACAGTTCATATCATGATGCTCGAAGGTGCTGCTTGAAATCAGGGGCAGCGGGTGACAGCACGGCATGGGCAGCGCGCAGCAGAGGAGCTACACAGGACGGAGAGAGAGAGGCAGAGGCCTTCCACGCGGAGAGCTTGGGGGCAGAAGAGGGAGCTGCCTCGAATGGCTGAAATGCAGGTGGGGAAGGAATGCTCAGGAGGGTTGGTCAACCCTGCAGGAGGTTGGGGGAAACATGAGTGTTGTGCGGAGCCTGACACCTAGGAAAGGCCACTCTGGCAGGACCCAGGGCTGGGAGAGCAGTTGGGAGACTGGGTTAGGAGTCACTAAGCCTCACTGTTGGGGACCAGGAGAGGGGAGGAGAAAGAAGAGGGGGCAAGAGGGTAGGCATGTTCCTGGATCCTGGGCAGGGAAATTACAGCCTGATGACTGAAAGAGAAAACACAGAACTAGGGGCCAGTTTGCAGCAGGAAAACGAGATTGTTTTTTGACATCTGACTCTGTCGTGAGATATTCGGGGAAATTTCCGGAAAGATGTCCATAGCTGACATTTACCAAGGGCATACTATGAACCAAGCATAGTGCTGAGCGCCCAATCCTAAGAGATGCATTCCGTTATTATTCTTACTTAAGGCTTGAAAAAACTGAGGTTCAGAAACAAATAACGTTGTCCCGAGTCTCCCAGACGATACACAAAGTCAGGGGGCCAGGACCGAACCCAGGTCCACAGCCAACGTCCCCCAGCTCCAGGCTCTGAGTCTGCGTGCACACACCCAGAAGGGGACCCCACAGCAGGCAACACAATCCAGGATCCTGGGATGGATCCTGGTCTGGAGAAAAACTACAAAACTAGAACATAAAAGGTAGACTAAAAGGAAACCGTGTTAATTCCCCAAACTCAAGGACTCCATGGTACTCGAATAAAGGAATACCCATGCTTTTAAGAAAGGGATAAATACTAAGGAGCAAACACGTATGTTGTGTGCCAGCTACAATTCAGAAATTCAGAGAAACAGAACAATATACAAACAGAGAAAACAAGATCAAATAACATAACGTGGCAAAGAGCAAAACCGGAGAACCTGCGTACAAAGTAAAACTTAAAAGAAAAATGGACCGTGGACAACTGAATCCCAAGACTTGCAGATAAGAAAGAAGTGTGGTGGTGCATGCGGGAGCAGCAGAGGAAGCCTGGGGCAGGCGATGGAGCTTCTTCCTGGAGAGCTGTCCACTGGCACCGCATACCACAGGTCGGTGGTGGGGCATGATCAACTAAGGATGTGGCAATCACAGAGTCCCCAGCAGCCTTAGTCAAGGAGGTGCCTGGAGGCGGCCAGACTGCAGGGTGGGGAGGGCGTATGGCAGGTGGCTGAGGCAGCGAATGCGGAAGCCCATGGGGACAGTCAGACCCGCAGTGGCACACCAGGCGGAGGAACACCTGGATGAGAAAGCCCAGGGGAGGGGACCCCCAAGCCCAGGTGGAGGGAGGCCAGCAGGTGAGGCCAGACTCAAGGGCCAAGGGGTGTTCGTGAGGGAAAGAGATCAGATTTGAAAATTAAGAGGCTGGGTGTTCCTGGGGCCTCCTTCACTGGAGGCTGGGAGCCTGACCTCACCTTGCAATAAACCTCCGGTGGCGAGGTGACCAACGTGGGACAGAAGGAGGTGACTCCGTGCGGCAGGATCCTCCGGGCCACCAGGGCGACTCCCGAACCCACGTCCTCTGTGGCCTGAGAGAAGTCAACGCCAAACCCACCTGCAGTACAGACAAGAAGGGATCACACGGTGCTCAGAGCTCCTCCTCTGGGTCCCCGCCCCGCGGGCTCCGGACCCCACCGTTGATCTGCACGTCGATGAAGCCGGGCGCTAGGATGCAGCCCCCGCAGTCCCTCTGCTCGTCAGCCACGCGCCGCTCCTCAAAGAACAGCTTCTCTGGGTCCAGAATGCGGCCCCCGCGCACCCACAGATCCTCCCTGCGCACAGAGCGGGGCGGAGGTTCGCATCACCGGCCCCGGAGCCCACCAGGGCAGCCCCGGCCCCGGCCCCGGCCCGCGCCCACCTGAGCAGCGCCCGGCCCCGCAGGATGCGACAGTTGGTGAACTGGATCACCGGGGCCCGCGCCGCGCCCTGCCCGCCGCGCATCCTGAGCCCAACCAAGCGGCAGGCGCCGGATTCCGCGCCGAGTTCCGGCCTAGAGCTTGGCCGGGCGCACGTGACCCTCAGCTGAGGCGTGCCCATGTGATCCGGGCACCCACGTGACCAGCGCAGTACACAATGACGCGGTGACGTCTTCCCGGGTGGCCCGGCCCTCGGCCCCTCCCTCCCGGCCCCGCCACCCGCGAGCCCCGGGACCCAACAAGCGACCCACACCCAGGCATCTAGTCACATCCGAGAACTTTATTGGACACGGTTCGGCGCCAGGGCCCAGTGGGCCCAACACACTGCGCCACGGCCCTGGCAGCCAGGGCGGCAGGAGGTGGTTCCATCCAACACGTCTCAGGGCAAACGGTAACCGCACAACGCAACAGTCTACCTAAGATTACTATAGAGTTGGGAGACAGAGGACTGCTCCATAGACGTATGAACAGGTCAAATCTTTATAAATAAACATCCAGTGAAGAGAAAATGACAACTCTAATTCATCCTTATACACAGAGCACTCTAGGGCAGATGGGTGGGGGGCGGCCAGAGGCCTGCATCCTCACTGGTCAGGGGCCTGGACCGGGAGTGGTGGGCCCAGATGTCCACGGCACGGGGCGGGCAGGGGCAAGGCTGGGGGCAACAGACAATGGGCACTAGGACACTGCGCATTTACAAGACCAACTACTGGCAGGCAGCTGCCCCGTGCGTGTGTGTGTCAGGCTGTTCGTTCTGGAATGAGGAGAGGGTGGTCTTTACATCATATTCTGTGGCTGGTGGGCCCGGAGAGGCTACTTTGTGGAGAGGATGAGGGCGACGATGAGACCGTAGAGGCCGAGCACCTCGGCGAAGATGAGGATCAGGATCATGCCCACGAATAGCCGGGGCTGCTGGGCAGTGCCCCGCACGCCGGCGTCCCCCACGATGCCGATGGCAAAGCCAGCTGCCAGCCCACTCAGGCCCACGCTCAGGCCAGCGCCCAGTTGAAGGAAACTCCTGGGGGAGAGAGTACACAGGATGGATGTTAGCCAACAGCCAGGGAAGGCAGCAGGCATGGGTCACCAGCCATCCACCCAGGACCCCTCCTGGCTCCGCACAGTGGCTTTACCCCAGGCAGGGTGTAGGGAGAGCAACCCAGGCCTCACCTGTAGAGACTGATGCCATCATTCAGGGAGTTGGCAATGAGGACTGCCACCACCAGGCCATAGATTGCGATGATACCGGCCATGACCACCGGGATGATGGACTTCATGATCAGCTCCGGCCGCATGACAGACATGGCTGCGATGCCAGTGCCACTCTTGGCTGTGCCATAGGCAGCACCCAGGGCTGAGGGGGAGAAGATGAGGTGAGCCCAGAGCACCTGTGGCCAGGACCCTGGGGGCAGCTTTTGGCATACTCGAAGGCCAACGCAAGTTATCACCGGCAAGGGGCAAGACGAAAGTGGCACTCAGCCAGGAGCAGGTGGCTTTCAGAGGAACAGCCACAGCTGGGCACTCAAGGAACCCACGGTATGGGTTCCTCCACCAGATACCCTCATGGCTGTCTGGCCCATATGGGCTCCTGCTTTCCTGTGAAATCCCAACCCAGGCTCAACAGCACTCCCCATGCCTGCTACATAGATCCCATGCTTCCATGGAGCCTCAGACCTAAAAGGGGGAGCTGTGACAGGCTGCCCTGTCACGTGGGGAAACAGGCAGCTGGGCACAGAAGCCTTGCAGATTCTGGGCACCTTTTGTCCCACCAGGCACTCTCCCACGTCAGGAAAGGCCTGGAAAAGCACGAGCTATGTCAACAGCCCAGATGTTGAGCCCGAGTCAGCCCACAAGCCCTGGGACTAAGTGCAGAGACAACACACTGGAAGAGCCACTGCAGTGCAGGGTCAGGGGAAGCTGGCCTGGCAATTCTCGTCCTCTCAGGCCAGAGGTTCGCCCACTCCCCACCCTGCCCACCACACTTCCCACAACTCCCAGCCCAGGGACACGCTGCAGCAAGGGCTAGTGTGTCTGTCAACAGGCTGAATGCTCTGCCAGAAAAGGCAGCTCTCGGCACCCTCAGCCACAGAGCAGGCCAGGACCCTTTAGTTCAGGGAGAATCCTCTCTGAACAACCAGAGACAGGGCAAGTCAAAGAGAGGACAGGGTACAGGAAAGACAGTGGGCTGTGAAGCCATCACCCAGGCCAACCCCAAGGCCCCTGCAGACCTGTGAGAAGCCTAGCTTGTGCTGAGGCCTCTGGTAACTGGGGTGGGGGGGAGGCTCTAGGCACTGCAGGACTCCTGTCTCCCCTGCCACTATCCCTCCTCCCTCTTCCCAGGGTGGGCTGCCTTCCTGAAAGCCCCTCTTCTCCTGGCCTGTCTTCCAAGCCTAGGAAAAACGTTTGCAAGTACAACAGAGAACCACAGGGGCCCAGGCAGCTGTCCTGACTCCAGTCGCCACCCTCGAGGCTCCCAATGTGCGGCTTGAGCAGATGCTGACATGGGTCAGAGGTGGAAGGGGCCAGGACAATCCCAGACATTCCTGTGCATCTTTTTTTTTTTGCGGTACGCGGGCCTCTCACTGTTGCGGAGCACAGGCTCCGGACGTGCAGGCTCAGCCGCTCCGCGGTATGTGGGATCTTCCCAGACCGGGGCACGTACCCGTGTCCCCAGCATCGGCAGGCAGACTCTCAACCACTGTGCCACCAGGGAAGCCCCCTGTGCATCTTTGACTCACCTGTTTGGGCTGTCAAAAGATGACTAATCTGTGCTCATTGCAGAGCAGGGATGAGGTCAGAGGGGCTCTGCCTTCCCAGGGCTCTGAGCCTGATGAAGAGATAGACGCAGCCCCTCCAAGCATGGCAACATGTTCCAGGAAGAGTGGGGAGGTCTGGGGAAAGGTTTCACAAGGGAGGTGACAACTGAGTGGAAGGCTGATAGTGAGTAGGTAGTCACAGAAAGGCGAGGCAAGAGGAAGAAGATTCCAGACCACACAGAGCAGAGACACCAGATAGGGAGCAGAGGGAGGGAGGCAGTGGTGGGGTCAGCAGGACCTTCACTGCTTCCCCTCCACACCCCCGACATCCAGCCTTCAGGTGCCAATCTTCACCAAGCTGCTCGTGGAGCAACAGTGCATTTTTCAGCCTCCTACCACGGGCCCAGCACCACACCAGGCCAGCGCCAGGGCTCATTACTCAAGGACGAGGACACAGACTGATAGGTGGCACTGGGTGAGACCCCATTACAGGGAAGCCAGCGCCCCAGGCAGTGAGCCCTGCTGCAAGGCTGGAGCGGGTGAGAGTTGGCAAGTGAGCTGGGCCCTTCTCTGTAGAGTGCAGCATGGAGATCATGTGGCTGTGCTTCCCCTGGGGGTGGGGAAGCCACAAGAGGAACAAAGGGAAGAAACAAGGATGACCATCAAGAGGGAAAAGCAGCCTGGCCCAGGCTGCTGGGCTGGGAAGACCCTGGATGCCAGCTCCAGAGTCCAAGCCTGAAGGTGCTCCAGATGGAGCAGGGAACAGAAAGAGGAATCAGGACACAGTTCCGTGAACATAGCGCCAAACACCAGTGGCTCACTGGTAGGGAGGAAGTCACAGAAGATATGGAAAAGGAGCAACTGACGGCTCCGTGGAAGACATGATGAAGAAAAAATAAACAAGACTTGGGTCGTAAGTTAAGAAAAAAAGGGAAGCTGGAATGGGTGATGGGGATTGGGAGAGGGAGTGGACCTCATTCAGTCGTAAGAAGCCCAGTCAGCCAAGTGCTAGGCAGGCCAGTGGCAATCTGGGCCAGGAGCAGCGGACAGAGCTTGCACTCACCCTAGCAGCAGCACCTGAGGCCTGAGAACTGTTCAGGAATGCACAAGGAAGTAGACGAAGACAGGCCCTGGAGAAAGGTTCTAGAGAAAGAAATTACGTCAGAGCCTGGCCCAACTGACCAAGTAAGAAGCTAGCTACTGTAGGGCCACAGTAAGCCCCATGTAGGGAGGGGAGCAGGAGTGAAGCTGCATACGAGCCAACCAGAACGGGTGGCCCCAATTCCCAGGAGCCTGGGGCAAGCAAAATACCTCTGGACCAGTGATACCCTGTCTCAGTAACTTCCAAAGACCTGCTGTTCAGGCTCTATTCAAAAGTACCAAGTAAGTTCTAGAAGGACAGGAAGAGAGGCACCTGGTGACCAGAAGGAGGCCAGGAGCTGGATATGGAAAAAGGGTTCGGGTGTAAACTCTGCCAGATTTCAAGTTCCACATGAGCAGGGTTCTTGTTTTGTTCACCAATGTCCCCCAGTGCCTGGCACATAGTAGGAGCTCAATGGAGAATTGCTGAATGGTCAATGACAGACAATCAACAACCCACAAGTGGCCAGGCACTGGCCCTGGAGGCATTCCGGAGGCAAAGAGCAGAAAAGGGTGAGGGAAAAGGGGGTACAGCAGCCTGCTGGGAGGCACAGGAGAGCAGGCAGCTCTGGAAGATGTGGAAATAGTAGGCGTCGCTTAGGACAAAAGGGGAAGTACAGGCCACTTCTCCCACCACAAATGACCCCTTACTCACACATGATGGCAAGGTCAGGGCCCACTCAGCAGCTTGTGACCGGCAGGCAGGCCCGCCTGGGCAGAGGGAGGCCCCAAGCCCCAACCCCACTAGTGTTTATAGTCAGCAGAGAGTGTTTAGAGTTTAATCCCTCCACATACCTGCATAGGGAGCCTCTCCAGTCCACCACACAGGGTGGGGCAGGGCGAGTCATCAAAGCCCAAAACCAGACCTACCTCAGAAGGCCTAGACCAGACCAGGCCAGACCAGTCCACAGGGGCTGCAGCTGGGTCAGGACTCACCTCCCTGGGTTCCACATTCCTGGCCGGGCCCAAGTGCTCTTCTCCCAGAAGGGCCCATTTTCATTGAATTTTACACCCCAGGACTGATAAGACCCAACTTCTAAACCAAGGTGCCATCAAAAACCTTGCAAGGCCCCTTCTCCATTCCTAGGGCAGCCCCTCCCAATTCCAGGCCTCAGGGAAAGGGAGAAAGGTCATTCATTCATTCAGGCCTGAATTGAAGACTTCCTTCTATGGAAAAAAAACCAATCCCCTCAACACTGAGGCTTCATGCTACCTCGCTCACCCAGACAAGCGTCTGCAAACGCAGTGCTGAGGCTGGCCTGTCTCCCAGACATCCATACTGCACCCTCGGCCTGTCTGACCCACCCCCACCCCCCAACTCCACTCCCACCTCTGGGTCCCTGCCGGCTCTCAAGACCAACCTCTCAACCCAGTTTTTCTAACCAACCCACACCGCCTACAGGGGTATTGGGAAACACCGACAAGCCCTAACCGGAAGCACCTGCCTAGGTGCAGACCCACCTGACCCCCGCCGACGGGCCAGGCCGCCACAAGGGCGAGGGCTGTGGACCACGGCGGGGAGCGCCAGGGCCGGATTCCCCACCTGCGCCGCCCACGGACAGAGTCGGCCCTGTGTCGGGGGATCGTTCTGAGGTGTGATGTCACACCTGCCCGCAGGATGGGGGGGGCGGGTGCGGAGCAGACGCATTTTTTTTTGACCCCCCCCCCCAGCCTCGCTCCCGCCTCTCCAGGGGCTAAGATGGCAGCGGCGCCGCCGCCCCACCCCCGCACCGACACGACCGGCTGGCCGCGGGCCAGCCGGGGACCCCCGGGAGACCCTGGGACCCACACCGGGACCTAGCCCGCATGCCCTGCCCTCCAGACACCCGACGGCCCCCTGCAGCCCTCAAGGCCCCGGCCCAGGCCTGCAGTCACGTGAGACCCGGGACCCCCAACAGCTCGAAATTACGTCAGAGTGACGTCACACGCCGAACCCCGGAGAGCAGCAGGCACGAGCCCCGCGCGCCCCCCGCCTCCCGGGTCCCTCCTGCCACGGCGCTCACCGCTGAAGACCATGGCGGCCGAGGCGCCCATGACCGCGAAAAAGGAAGCGTACTCGGGGCCGCTCTTGGCCTCGGACATGTCTGCGGTGAGGCGGGGGCGAGGTCGGGCCGGGCGCTGCGAGCACCGAGCTGTACCAAGCGAGCAATCAGGCGGCTGGGAAAGCGATCCCGGCCGTCAGCCGCTGCGCTCTAAATACCAGCACCGCAGAACAAAATGGCGGCCGTGGCCGCGTCACATGACCCGGGCCCCGCCCCTGCGGGCCATACCACTTAGCGCCGGTAGGGGGCGTCATGGCCCCGGGACGCCCCCTAGCGGCCCGCTGACGCCCACGCACTGTGTTGTCGCCTTGCCGGCCTGGACCTCTGCGCCCCGCCCCACCTCGGCCTCCTCAGGTGCGCTGTCGGGCGCCGCCGGCCTCTCGAACCCTGCGGCGTTGGGCCCGTCCGGTCTCCGGGCCGGGGCGGGGCGGTGGCGCGCCATATTAGCATATGGGGCGGGGCTCGAGGTGTCCCACCTCCTCTGCGGCTGCGCGGCACTATTCGGTGTTCGCTTCCGAGCGTCGTTTTTCTTTGCGTTCTCAGTGTGCAGGCTGGCCGAGGAGTTCTCACTGCCCAGCCCGCGGGGACCCAGGACTGCCGTCTACCCCGAACGTCCTTATACTTCCTGGGGTGATCTGAGAGTCCAAGCAGGCGGAGCCGAAATCCTGTGTCTCCCGTTGCCCCCCACCCCCACCCCGCCGAAACCGTCCCCAGACTCTTCCAGACCCACCAGGCCCCGACCCAGCAATTGGTGATTTCTCCCCTGGCTTCCGAGGAAGAGGAGCCCCCTCCCCCGTGTCTGTTCCCTCCTTTGCATCAGGGACCCAGACTACGGTTGGAGGGGTTGTCTCTGCCCCTCAAAATGTAAGCATGACTGGTTTGAAGCCCTGTCAGTGTTGCAACCTGTGAAGGCTTCCCCGGATTTCTACATCTTCTGGGGTTCCTATCCTGCCTGTTCCCACACAAAGCCCGCAAATGCAGGGCTGCCCTTATTTCTGGAGCAGCAGTAAGTGGTTCCCTCTCAGCCCAGCAGGCAGCCTGGCCTGGGACTGGCCCCACCCTGATGATTCCATGTGACCATCCTGGCACCCCAACTGGCTGCCTTATCTCTGCCCACCAGCTCTGGTTCCCTTTGCCTTTTTGTCCCATCCATTTCAGGAGCCCTGGGTGGCTGCCATCTGGTCCTGGGTCTCCCTTGAGCCCCAAGCCCTCGTCCCAGCGTTAAAGCACTTTCCCTGAACAGCCTGAGCGGTAGCTGTCATCAGCCTTCTCCATGTGGGTGGTGGGGTCACCTCCCCTGGCCTGGCCCTACCACTGGACTCTCAAACCCACCTTCCATGACAGGAACCCCCCTCACAGCCTCTTCTCGGTGAGGCTGAGTTTGCCCCCCTCTGAACTTGCAGCCCTCAAAGTGCCATGTCTGTCGTGTTTCAAAAGAGAGGAGGCCACCATTCTGCTAGAGCCCTCCCCACCACCCTCTGCCACCTGACCAACTTCTGGAAAGAGGAATCTTCACTCAGCATCTCCACCTCCTCCCCAGCTCCTTGTCCTTGCCAAGGTTGCTGGTGACCGCCATTTCTCTAAGCTGAGGAACATTCATCAGGCTCTCTGAATGGGCCTCTCTGCTGCCGCGGCCTGCTGCCCACTTCTCCACACCCCAGTCTCTCCAGTTCACCACCATCTGCCCTGACGCCCTCATTCCTTCCTGGAGTCACAAGGAGGAGCAAGGACGGACCCAAGCCCTGAAGCCTCAGCTTCATTGCAGGTCCCGGGTGTTCCCAGGGCTCCCCCTGCCCTGCCCTACCCTGGGTGATCACCTGCACCTTTCCAGACCTGAAGCTGTCCGAGCAAGTGAATGCCCAAGTGTCTGCCCCAGGCCCAGTCCCCATAATTACAGGCGCTCAGGGTCCAGGGCCCGGGGAGCCCAGACCAGGGAGCTGTCACTGGCTGGGGGGCGGGGAGGCTGCATGCAGGGGCAGAATTCAGACTAAGGAAAAGAGATACAGGACAGCCCCCCTCGGGAAGCTGCACAGCCAAAAGCACAGTGGTGGCAAAGCACACAAACCCCAGCACAGCTGAAGTCCTGAGGCTGGGAGGTCAGGGATACAGTTCCTCCCTCAGGCTCAGAGGGCAGGTCGGCTTTGCTCACCGTCCTCTAGTTTTCTGCCGAAGTTCTGGTGTGAGAAGTCACAGCGGGTCTCCAGTGGGGCTGTGCTGACACCTCAAACCAGCATGTCTCAAACTGAACTCACCTCCCGGCGTATCACCACCAGCTTCCACTTGGTTGTTTCCATTTCCGGCAAGAGGCACAGCCATCAGCCACTGCCACACCAGCAGCCCTCGAGTCACAGCTCCCTCTTCATTACTCACCAGGCCCCAAGATTCTGTGGCTTCCCAGCTCTCAGCTCTGCCCCTGTCTCACTGCTGCTGCTGCCCCTGAGGCAGGTGTTTACTTCTGGCCTGGGTCTTCTCACAGCCTCCAACCTGGTCTGCCTGTCCAGTCTTCCTCACCCTGTCACCATGGGAGCTTCCTAACTGGTACATCTGACCAGTCAGTCTGGTCCCGGAATCCTTCAATGTCCCTCTAAACATTTGGGGGCATTATCTAATCCTCATAATGATCCTTTGAGGAAGATATAACCATTACCCTCATTTTGTGGATGAAACAGGCCTAGGAAGGTTTAGTACCTTGCCCAGGGTTAGCCGGCTAGCGAGTAGTGGAATTGAAACTCAAACTCCACAGGCTGAGCCTAGCCTGTGCGGCTTACTACACCTCCTGCTTCCTGCATAGGAGATCAGGGAGTGTCTGGTAACCAGTGACAGGGACAGGAGAGACCCAGGTCACCTTCCCCTTGGCCTCCCAGCATCAGGCAGGGCCCGGGGATGGGGTGGGCCAGGGGATGTGTAAGGGAATGGCCAGGGACACACACCTCTGCCTTCTCCCTCACAGTTGTGCAGCCCCTGGAGTGAAATCACAGTGTCAAAAGCCCCTGGCCTGTCACTGTGCAGGTGGGAATTTCCAGGAATAAAGAAGGAGGGGCTTTGGGAAACTCAAGCCAGAGACCCCAATAGGGAGAGGTATAGAGAGATGCGGGGTGAGGTCCCAACTTCCCCGAGGGTTCTAACGGGGATGAACAGGCCCATTGTCTGGACTGAAAGATGGTGGGAAAGAGAAATCTAATGGCACTTTGCAGAGACCTCAGGGAAGGACGAGATGGCTGGGGAGATGGAGACCACGAATAAAGTGACAAAGGGCCTCGAATGATTAGAATTGGAATCCTGAGGAAGCCATTTCAAAGAAGAGAGAGTCCTGCAGCCTGACATGGCAGTCTTATCAAGAATATCAGGAAACTGCAGACAAGGTGTCCAAGCAGAGCATCTTCTCCCAGCGGACAGTCCCATTCTTCCGAGTAGCCATGAAGACATACCATAGGGTGTGATGCTCGGAGAGGGCACCAGGCTCTCTTGACTTGACTAGATAAGAGCTAAGTGTGGCCCAGGCAAGGCTGGGAGGAGATGGAACAAAAAATATAGTTGCGATATCAGAGGGGGAAGGGGCGGGATGCATAAAGATGACTTTTTGGTATAATTAAAATAATTGGAGCTTACAAAAAGATACAAGGTTTTTTTTAAAAAATAAAAAATGTCTATGTACAAGCAGGACAGGGGCACAGCCGGGGCAGCCAGTCCTGCAGGGGAGACTGTGTTTTCCTGAGTGGCTCCAGCTGGATGTCAGGCCCTGAGAGAGGCAAGAGGTGGAGGACTGGGGTGATCCCAGAGATGGAGCAGCCACTTCCCACTGACCCCAACTCTGAGGGCTGATGAGAAAGGGCCTGATTGATTCTCTCTCTTTTTTTTTTTTTGGCCAAGCAGAGCTGCTTGCGGGATCTTAGTTCCCTGACCAAGGATTAAACCCGGGCCCCCTGAGGTGGAAGCGCGTAGGCTTTACCACTGGACTGTCAGGAAATTCCCAGCCTGACTGATTCTTAAAACTCTTTGAGAACTGGCAGCAGGCAGGAAGCCCAGGGGCTGGCCCCGACGGCCAGGGGGCAGTGTGTGACTCTCCCTGGGCCAGTCAGAGGAAGGAAGGGGGAATCCTATGGGTTTACAGTAAACCAGGGCCAGGCGCCGGGCCTGGCACAGGGAGCAAGCTCTCAGAAAGTGCGCTGGATGAATCCTCAGCCCTGGTGGGCACCATCGGCCCTGGTCTGGGCTCAGCACCCTGAAGGCCAGTATGACCTCCCTCCACTCCAACAGTCAGCCTTCAACTCTAAGCCACTCGTCTGGCACTTATTGAGCATCTACCGAGTGCGGGCACTGAGCTAGGCTCTGAGGATACAAGATTGAGGAAGACAGCTCCTACCCTACCTGGGAGGGCTGGACTCAAGGACAATGACATCCCAGTGCCAAATCAGCTACAAAGGAGGGAGGAGCCTGGAAAGCTCAGATGGCCCCCAGCAGGTGATCTCTAAATGAGGGCTTAAAAGATGAAGAGAGGGACTTTCCTGGTGTTCCAGTGGCTGAGACCACACTCCCAATGCAGGGGGCCCGGGTTCAATACCTGGTCAGGGAATTCTGTATGCTGCAACTAAAACTAAAGAGCCCACGTGCTGCAGCTAAGACCTAGCACAGACTAAATAAATAAATATATATATATTTTAAAGATGAAGAGGGTTTTAAAATATATATTTTTTATTTATTTGGCTGCTCCGGGTCTTAGTTGCAGCATGCGGGATCTTCTTTGCCGCGTGTGGAATCTTTTATTTGTGGCATGTGGGATCTAGTTCCCTGACCAGGGATCGAACCCGGGACCCCTGCATTGGGAGCATGGAGTCTTAACTGCTGGACAACCAGGGAAGTCCCAAAAGATAAAGAGGGTTTGAGCAGGGGAGAGACAGGATCCTGTTTGTGCTTAAATTACAGACCATCCACACCACAGAAAGTTGGGCAGCCGTTGATGAGATGGAAGCAGGTGGATGACCCCTGAGATGCAGTTAAGTGACAGGCAGCAGGGTGGGGAGGGTGCACAGGTGGGTTACCTGAAGTGCACAGACCCTGCTGACAGCGGTGGGTGCCCGAGACCAGACTGGGAGGGAGACCTCCCCCTGTGGATATTCCCGTACTGTATTGATTTTCTACGAGGTGCATATTTTACCTTTAAAAAAAACGAGAGACAGGGAGAAATGCAGAGCAAGTGCTTAAATGAGTTTCCTTATGGAGTGATAAAAATGTCATGGAACTAGATAGCAGTGGTGGTTGCACAGCACTGCGATGGCACTAAGGGCCACTGCATTGCTCACTTTGAATTTAACCATTTGAATGTTTAAAAGGACAATAAAACAAAGCATTTCCACGGCTGGCTACAGATGGGAACACAAGCTGAGATACGATTACCCTGGACCAGGCCCAAAAAGGGGCCCACGTGAGGTGGTGCTGGGAGGAGAGAGGTAGCCCAGGCTGGTGGAGCTCTGGGCAGACACCGTGGCCACCACAGCTGGCCCAGCCTGAGGGAGGCAGGCCTCCGAAATGTTGGAGGATATAGGCCTGCATCCCTACCTCCCCTATGGGGGCCTTCTCCATCCCCCCACCCAGGGAACGCATCTTGCCCAATTCTGGCCCGGGTCACAGTGTCCTTTTTTTTTTGGGGGGGGGGTGCTGTGTTGGGTCTTCGTTACTGTGTGCAGGCTTTCTGTAGTTGCGGAGAGCGGGGGCTACTCTTCATTGCGGTGGCTTCTCTCGCTGCGGAGCACGGTCTCTAGGCGCGTGGGCTTCAGTAGTTGTGGCTCGTGGGCTCTAGAGTGCAGGCTCAGTAGTTGTGGCTCACGGGCTTAGTTGTTCTGTGGCATGTGGGATCTTCCTGGACCAGGGCTCGAACCCATGTCCCCTGCACTGGCAGGTAGGTTCTTAACCACTGTGCCACCAGGGAAGTCCCAGGGTCACAGTGTCTTAATGTCAACGATAAGATGGGCCTAAGCCCACTTATAGTAAGAAGGGACTGCAGGGAATGTTGGGGCATCCCCAACCGCAGGCCCCAGGAACACACACTGACACGTGAGACAGGTGCACAGCCATCCCCATCCAGAACTGTCCGATGGACACCAGCATGGGCAGCACCACAGGGGGCTCCTGCTCTCACAGGCCAACAGGGGAGGGGTACTGGGGCAGGGGCACGCAGCCCACTGACAGATGGGAAATAGTCCAGAGGCCCAGGCTCTTCGTTCAGAAGAGGAACTGAAACAGCTAGTCTCAGAGAGCTGGCAGCACTGGGGCCAAGACTCTCTTCCCCTACCAGCCCAGGATTTCTGGGACCCGGGCCAAGCCATCTGAAGGTGGCAGCAGGAAAGGGATGACGGGAATACGCAGGTCTTGGAAGGCAACGGCGAAGGAAGGGGGAGCAGCAGGAGTGAGTGTCCAGCCGCCAGTGTGGGGAAGAGGAACAGAAGGCAAGAACGGGACAGAGCCACCAAGGCTGCCAACAGGATGGGAGGGCCGCTGGCAATCTGCCAGCCCTGGGAGGAACTGAAGGACAGGTGTGTGCAGGTGGCAGAGAAAATAGGTCTTACGTGTTTGTTGTATACGCACACCCAACTAAAATGCAAGGGATTAGAAAAGACATTCATAGTGACTTCCATAAACTTCCAGATAGAATATGCTTATTTTGAATGAGCATGACTTTTTTGACACTGAGTTTTACACAGACAGGGATCCTTGCAATTCTGGACAGAGAAGTTTGGGCGACATTTCCTGATGGCCATTCCTCACGTTTACGGAGCACGTCCACATGCCGGGAGCTGTGAAGAACAGTAGACAAAATCCATCAGGGGAAGACTTGGTTGGCACCAGAGGCAGCAGAGGATCTATCTCTGGAATGAAGAAACTTCTCCCCGTTGATCAGGATCAGCTAATGCAGTCCCTCAAATTCATGTCCAGTGGTTCCTTCAGGAATTCCCATCCCACTGAAACATTTTCACATCAAGTACTTCACAGTGATGTTGATCCATATGTTCTCATTCATTTTATTTAGGACTCAGAATTAACACTGACCAAACATATCACTAAATCACTTATTTTTCCAAAGTTAGATTTTGCTTCAAAGTTACACATTCACTCACTACACGTATTTCCACAAGGTCCTCAAAATATTTTTTTTACATTCATTTAAATGCTCTAAAGTGTCAGTCCAGTAATCAATTTTTCAGCCAATAACCATCCTAGACAAGAACAAGAAGGTAAAATTATTCACACAGCTCTTCTCTTCGATCTTTAGCTTGTAAACTTTTGACAAAACGTGTCCTTTGCCAGTCAATGCACTTCAGGGTGAAATAGAACAGGGGCTCGCTCCTGTATCTTTGTATGAAAATAAAAACAGGGGCTGGGATAGCTTGGATTGAGCTAGCTTCACCACGTTATCGACCATATCACTGGACAAGATCAGACCTGCAGGCTCCCTGCAACCAGGGGCGCATCTAATGGGGAACCTAACTGAGCAGCCACACCTGGGCTTTAGCGGTCTAAGGCGGAAGCTTTTGTTAGTTGGTGTGTCCCATGTCACATCATGGGTCAGTGTCTGCGTGACAGTGTGCCCACTAACTTTGCTTCCTTGGTCGCCAAGTGTGGTGTTGATAAATTCCACGCAGTCGGGTGAAATGAGTGGGTCTGCGCGCATGGGAGGCATTTCAGCTCCAGACATGAGTCACATGACACTGCACCTAACTTCAAGCACAGTCTGACATGTATATAACGAAGATCATAAATTCTTTTTTTTTTACAACAGGCTATTTTTAAACATGCAAACACTTTTCTTTCTAACTTGACATCGTAGGGTGAAGCACCTGCGAGGTGTGCCTGGCACTCCTGCCTCATTTGGTGACTTCTCTGTGTAAACACGACAGTTGGGGGAGGACCGTTGAGATATAGGAATACATATTTGACGCAGTCGCTGTACGGCCTAATTATGGCAATTTTTTTTTGACCAGTGTTAGTCATGTGAACTTAATGACATTCAGGATTTAACTAAAATATGAGGAAGTAAACAGTTATAAAAATTAAATCTATTCCTGGAACAAAAACGACTATAGAAAAACTGAGGGAATCTGAATACAGACTGTAGTTTAAGTTTCCAGCATCATACTAATGGTCATTTCTTAGGTTTGATAAACATGCACTATTAACACTGGGGGAGGGTGGGGAGGGGTCGTGGGAGCTCTATACCATCCGTGAAACTCTTCTGTAAATCTAAAATTATTTCAAAATAAAGTGACAAAAACTGAATCTACTAAACATAAAATATGTAAGGAGACTATTATAAAGGCTCTGTGGCTTCAGGAAATAGATAAAAGAAATTTGAAGGCCTTGTGAAATCTTCAGAATTTTCTAAAACAAGTTGCCCTGAAAACCTGAAAAAAATAATAGGCATGGAACTTATAAAAATAGGAAAAATTGAAATACTTATTTTAATTCAATAATTAAAACTGAAAAACTCATAAAATACAAATGACTTACTCTTGTATTACAAATTATTTTTTAAAAACTGATTTTCTAAAGCCTTAATGCATACAGTCCACTTTGATAATGAATTGGTTTAATCTCTGTTCAATTTTTTGCTTTTCTTATTTTTAAAATTTTAAAAAATTAATTAATTTTTGGCTGCGTTGGGTCTTCGTTGCTGCGCGTGGGCTTTCTGCAGTTGCGGTGAGCAGGGGCTACTCTTCGTTGCAGTGCGCGGGCTTCTCATTGTGGTGGCTTCTCTTGTTGCGGAGCACGGGCTCTAGGTGCGCAGGCTTCAGTAGTTGTGGCTCGCGGGCTCAGTAGTTGTGGCTTGCAGCTCTATAGCGCAGGCTCAGTAGTTGTGGCGCACGGGCTTAGTTGCTCCACAGCATGTGGGATCTTCCCGGACCAGGGATCGAACCCATATCCCCTGTATTGGCAGGTGGATTCTGAACCACTGTGCCACCAGGGAAGTCCCTAATTTTTTGTTTTTGAAATAAATTTTCAAATGTTTCTAGAAAAACAAATAACTCATTATGCAAATCCATAAAACTTTGGCTAATTTTTAACATAAAATGTTAGTAATAATCAGGAAGAAATAATAGAGTATTAACACCTAATATCAGATAACAAGGACAATAATAAGAATAAAAAATAGAGATAATAACCACATACCTTTTAGTTTAGCAGAAAAGTTAGGGAGAAGATGTGAAATTCAAAGAAACTGAATATTTTACATGCACACATGAAGATCTCATGATACAGAAATCGTGACTAATCAGCAGTCACCCTCCCTGGGCCAGACCTCTGGGGGCCCTTGGGGCAGCCACAGAGAATCCTCTGGACTTACTCACCAGAAAAAGAACACCCCAGTTCAAAAAGTTTACAGAGGAAGCCATGCAAATAGCGCTCAGGTATGCCTTCAGCTGCTTCTGAAAGGCTGTGCTTTTAAAAGGCCTTCCACGTTCCCGTGATAGAACACTGACAAGCAGGAGGCTGCACCCCGTTCGGTGGCATGCCTAGGGGCGGGTAGCCCCGGGAGGTCCCCCTAATTGAAGAAACCAGACTCGGGATCCCTGGAGTTCACGTAACGAGACTGTGTTTAATGAACACCAAAGTACAGGTGAGGGCTGTGGGGGCTCGAGGACAGGGGGCAGCAAGGGCTGCAGGCTCTGGTGGGGGGGGTAAGCTGTGACACCACCTCCCAACACCTCTCCCTTCTACAGGGATTCACACTGGCCCCTCAGAGCCTCTCAGCAGTTCTGTGGGTACAGCACAGCAGGATGACTGGCCCCATTTTACAGTTGGGGAAACTGAGTTCCAGACAGGTTCACCAGCTTGCCCAAAGCCACACAGGGTTCCCAGTCCTTCCTTCTGTATCACTTTGGCCTGGCTCAGGGGGTATCTGAGTAGGTGGGCAGGGGAGGATGAGCACCCCACAGGAAGAGCAAGCAAGATGTGGAGGACAGAGGTGTGGCATGTGGGGATATGGAGAGGCAGGACCCCCTGGCATCTGTGGCCCAGGCTGCCATGGCCTCGGCACAGCCCCTTGGATGTCCGCTTGTCCTCTCTTTCCTCAGGGGTGCGCCCAGGCCCTCAGGACCAGCTGAGGGAGGTCATGGGGTGGGAGGGCCACTCCCTGCAGGGCTCACACAGCCCTGAGAGACGCAGAAGGAGAACTCGTGCCATGCAGAGGGGTGCGTCAGGAAGGTGCCTCGGGGGCAGGGAGCTGGGGAGGGTGTGTGGAGCACAATGAAGGTGAGGTGGGTAGGGCTGGACGAGGCCAGCACGCCGTGCTGAGGAGTCTGGACAGGATCCTGGGCCACGTCACTGCAGTGAAATGGGGCCGCTGCAAGGACTGCAGTGGAGCTAAGGAGGGCCCGAGCTGGAGAGGAGGAGGGCTGAAAAAGGTTCCAGGGGTCCAGGCTTCTCCAGGCAGGCCCCTGGAAATGTTGGCTGGTTTGGGGTCAGTCACAGAGGGCCCCTCCCTGGTCGGCCTCTTTAGGCGTGACTACACACTGAGGCCCAGCAGAAGCATCAGGCTCTGTGGAAACACAAGGACACATACTGTCCCCTGCAGCCCTTCATCCTACTGGCCCTCGGCCCTCCCTTGGGAGGGGCCCAGAGCCCTGCATACAGCCTGCCCTCCCTGCCTTCACCCTGCTGTTCCTGTCTGAGAGGCACCCCCAGAAGGCCAGTATGGGGAGGAGGGAACTGAGTCAGAAGTTTCAGGCAGATGCTCCTGCTAAGGAATAGTCCCCAGGATGCCTGTTGTCTTCCCAAGACCAACACACCCCTAGGGAACCACCAGCAGCAGGCCCGGCAGGAGGCCGCAGGGCCTGCTTGGGAGCCATGCTCAGAGGCACCAGCAGGGGGTGCCATGGACCCACACTCGAGGGGCAGGCTCCCTCTGCCTATCCAGTCTCGTCTCCCCCACCCCTCTCACCCCCCTCTCACCCCACAGAACCAAGGCTCAGGGGCTGCAAGACCTAACCCCTCCGGTCTTGGGCACAGGATGCCTGCACAGAGGACAGCCAGGGCCTGAGTCCGAGGTGGAGACAGTAGCAAGTATGGGCAGGTCTGAGAAGGGCCAGGCCTGGCCAGCTGAGGTGCTGGCACCACTCCCCAGCCCAGCACCAGAGCCCAGCTGCACCCTGATGGTGCCCACGCACGTGGGGGGGGGGCGGTCTTCATTCACTGTCTCCTTCCTGAAGAAGGGGCCCAGCCACCACCCCACCCTACAGCAGCAGCTCGGTCACCGTTAGATCATGCCTGTCACTGGGTGTCAGGGTCTTGGAAGCCCCAGGCCTCCACAGCAGCGATGAGGAAGTTCTCAGAGCAGAGGGGCTGGTTGTTGAAAGTGTCGCAGTGGCCTGTGCGGCCCCGGTTCAGGTCCCCGTCGATGTAGAGTGCCTGGCCGCCCCCTCCACCTGTGGGATGCTTGGTCAGTGGCTGCCTGCTGTCCAGCGCTGCCCCCGAGGGGCTCTCCTTCTGCTCCTGAGCAACTCCACTTGTACAGGGCAAGTCTTGGAGCCGTCCCTGTGCAGCCCTGCCAGAGGCCTCTCTAAAACCACGGGGCTGGCTTTCCACTCTGTAAAGTCCCCCGGCTCCTGGTGAGACCCTGCTAGTGAGCTAAATTCCCCATACGCAGCCTCAGGTCCCCACGCCTGCCCCGCATGCATGCTCCACCCCCAACAATCCCACTGCCTTCCTCCGTCATCACAGGGGCTCTGCCTGTCCCTCAGGTGAGGTACCTATCAACTGGCTCAGCAAGAGCTGGCCTGGGGCTTCAGCCACCCACGACCCCGTACCCTCCTCCCAGGCTAAGTGACCAAGGGCAGACAGGAGCCCAGCCTGAGGTGCAGGGAGGCGCCCACCTATGATGAGGCAGTCGTTGCCCCCGGCCATGAACAAGGACTCCGTTTTGGAGGGCAGGTTGAAGTGTCGAGCAGCCAGGAACGGCGAGAGGCGGTCAGCAGGGTCTGAGGACACAGAGTGGCAGGGCGAGGACAGAATGGTGGTAGACTCCAAGGACACAGGCTTGGTCAGCTCCGGGTGTTTGATGACCACCCACTCATAGCGCTGGACCTCGGGCTGCAGCTGAGGGCAAAAGGGCAGCATGAGGAGTTGGCACATGGTGCCCACAGGGCCCCTGCCAGCTTCCCGCCCCCCACCCCACCCAATTCATCATCAGTGCCCTGAGTGAGGCCCTGAGCGGGGGCTGGGAGATGGCGCCGCACAGCGCAGATGAGGGCCTGCCCGCTCTCACGGAGCTCATGGTCTAATGATCACAAACCAGAGAGAGACGGCGAGGTTAGCCTGTAGGGTAACAGCTCTGACAGAAGTAAACAGGATCATGTGAGTGGGGGTGACCTCCCACAGGGAGGCCCACTCACCCTAAACACAAAGCATTCTCCGGTCCCAAAGAAGCCCAGCTTGCCTCCAAACTTGTTTCTCTCACTCCAGTCTGTTGACAGGTAAGCTCCACACACCTGGGGAGAAAAGCCCAGGGTGAGGCTGTGCCCTGCTTGCCTGCAGGAGTGTCCCCTCACTCAGGACCTGCTGAGAGGCCACGGTACAGTCACAGCTGGGGGTGTTGTGGTCACAGCCCCCCTCACACTTGAGGGCCAGGGCTGGAGAGTAGTATGGGAAAGTCAGAGTTTGGAGGGCATGGGGCTGGCAGTGACTGTGCGCAGGGGCTGCCTCGGCTGCCATCAGCTTACTTGGGATATTTTCATTTCCCTCTTGGGCCCTAAAGCATGGGAATAAGCTCCATATCCACACTCTGATTGTGGGCATCAGTGCCAGGGAGGCCCCTCAGATGGAAGCTTCCAGGAAGCACCCCTGCTCAAGAAACGTTTTCCAACCCTCCCATCAGCCAGCAAAGTGGTTGATTTCACCATTAAAGAGTCACTCCTTTGAGTCGCTACAGGATTTGCCCAAAGTATCTGACAGTCAGAGCCATCTGCTGTAACATAGATGCCTGGGCTTCTCCTGGAGAGCCAGACGCAGACTCTGCAACAGGGTGAAGAAACTGAAACTCCCACAGGTGCAGGTTTGGGAGCCACTGAACGAGGAGCCTCTATCTCATGCAGACACCCCCAGGACTGGGGCGCGTGAGCTCTGACTTTATTCTAGACATCTTAGATACTTTCCAGATGACAGCACTGCAGAGAACAAGGTCCTGAGAACTACCTGTCAGGGGCTGGAGGCAAGTGAAGGCAGACAACTCACCTGGCGCTGTCCAACTACTACAGGAGGAGGTGAGGCCTCACTCACTAGGCATTTCTGCAAAGCTCCTCTAAACTGCCAGGCTGTGTCAGGCTTGGGGCCTGGACCCCAAGGGGAAACAGGGAGGCTCTGGGTACTTAGGGGGTCCTAGGGGAGGCTAGATTCACCTCTCTGCAGAGGGCTGGCCCTGCTCTGCACCCCTAAGCCCAGGGAGCCTGGGTAGGGGCTATCAGGGAACACCCATCCTCTCTGGGGCACAGACTCCCCCAGAGCTCATCAGAGGCCAGGACCCCAAGCTCCCTCTGGTCCCTCCTCACCTCCTTTTGCGTGGTCTTGATGAGCAGGAGGGTGGGCTCGTGTCCTTCACACTGGAAATAGAACCTGGGGGCAGAGACCACACATGCCAGTCCTGACAGTAACAATCACACCTGCACCCTTTCCCTGTGCCACTTCAGCCAGCCTCTGTTGCCCCAGGCTGTCTGGGGGTGGATGGACCTGGAAACTGCTTGTCCTCCTCTCCCAGGGACCAGGCACAGTGGCTTGGATGGTAATACCTTGGCCCAGGCACTTTTCTCAGACAAGATGGAGCCCTGGCCAGGAGGCCTGCAGGCCAAGTGGTCAAAGGCCCCAGGACTCTCTGCCCTGGTGTGACACAGAGGAGAAGCTGCATGGCAGAGGGCCCCCAGCAGACAGAGCCACGTGCCAGATGCTTCAGGGAAGCAAGAACCAGAGGAACAGGTCCCTGCTCTGGGAAAGCTCGGAACGTCCTCGGAAGCTGGGCAGCACTGAGAAGCATGTGAGGAGGACTGAGGCTGCCGCTGTGCCAGCACCCGGTGCCCAGGGGTTGGCTGGCATCCCTGGTGGCCCTGCTTAGCCGTCCCTCAGCAGGCCTCCCACACTGCACAGAGGTGGGGGCCAGGTCAGCACAGCTCTGGTGCCTGCTGTGTGGGCTGGGCCAGCCCCGACTGCATCACCTATGACCCAAGCCAGACCTTGGGTCAGAAGCTACCTGCCATCTGAGGCTCTAGGGGGGCAGCCACGCCTGGCAGAGTGACCCTGGGAGACAGTGTGCCCTGGGGGAAGCCTGTACAGGGCCCGGCACAGCCCACAGGGCCAACATGGACATGGTGTGTGGATTGATGAAGTGGGGTGGAGGAGTAGTGAACCAAGGCCGGCCGCCTCAAGTTGTCCTGACAGTTCTGTAAGCTCCCAGGAGGGAAACTGACTCCCATGTCATCACAACGCCTACGTGGGGGCCTGGAGCTACGGCGTGTACTGTAATGACACCTGATGTTTGGGTGGCCTTGGAGTGAGAGAGAGATGCCCAGAAAAGGGGCTCCCAATTCTAGGGCCCCCCAGGAAGAGACAGGGCCTTGCCCAGGTGCCCATGTTTGAAGGCTCATTTCCAGCCCCACCATGACCTCCCGGAAGTGGGGACAGGACGAAGAAGCTGGGCAACTCCACAGCTCATTCCACCCCTTCTGCACTGTCTGGCCCTTGAAGTCCATACCTTGGGGCCTTGGGAGGGTAGGCCCAGCATTCCCCAGCCTCCTGGGCATTACCTGGTCAGGCTGTACCCGTGCTGCAGCGAAGAGAAGAGCAGGAGGGGCTGGCAGAGGGCGAACCGCTCAGGGACCCATGACCAGATGTCTCTCATCTCCTTCACGCCAACGATCTCTGAATGGAAGTTCTCTGCGTGAACAGCCAGGTGCACAAACTGCCTGGGGGAGTGGGAAGAGGTCAGAGCACAGCTGCGACCCCAGCCCTGGCCACGCCCCCCACCCTGGAGGTGTGCAGAGCCTTTTGTGTGAGCTCAGCCTGGAGGAAACGTCTCACCTGTTCAGCCAGGTCAGAGCCTGGTTCTAGGGGCCCTCAGGAAGAAACGGGGTGGAGCTGTCCCCCTGGAGTCCTGCTCCCACCCCGCTACACAGAGGGGAGAGCGCCCAGCCTGGGTGGGGACAAAAGCACCTTTTCTCTAATGGGGATAGAGAGTGAGTCAGCTCTGAAAGACAATGCTTCCTGGCCAGCCAAGCACCGACAGGCAGACAGACAGGGCCTGAACTTCGGCCAGGCTCTGAGGCAGCACTGCTGAAGCCAGCGCCGAGAGCCAGAGCAAGCAGCCAGGCTGGAAGACAGAGGGAAGCCAGGCGTGGAGACATGGTTTCCAGACCTACCTTTTAGAAAGTGAAACACTGAAAAACAGGAGGAAGCAACAGACGTGGAGAGGAGGAAGAAAAATAAAACAGACAAGGAGAGGTTAGTTGCGAGTACTGATGCCCAGGATACGCCTGCCTTTGGCCTGCAAGAAAGGCCTCCACAACTAGAGTACACTCACAGCGTCTGCCGCCAAGGTCTCAGGACACCATGGGCCCTTGCCACGCCTGTTCCCCAGGGATCTGTGCTCAGGGCAGGGGGCTACACTCAGCAGCCACGAGAATGGCCGGCAAGGGAGCCCAGAGCTAGAGTGGTGGAGCAGAAGCTGCTCTAAAACGACCCAAGGAGGACAGCCTGGCTCACTGCTGGACCTGCTGGGGCCATGGTCAGCATCCAGCTTCCATCTCAGCCATGGCCCCTGTACCCGGGAACAGGACCCTATGCCTTCTGTGCCCACAGTTGCCTCAGCAGCCTGTGGCTGTAGCCAGGAAGGCCCTTTCTCCTTTCCCGTGGCTTTCTATCCACACACGGATGGATGGCTGGCTGGACAGGCTCAGGCCCCAAGCACCCAGAATGCATTCCCCCAAAGCCCCACCCCACTCGGGCCCTGATGGTAGCCCCTGCCTACCTCTTCTGCTTGACAGTGATGCCCTTCTGCTTCAGAGCTTTCTCATTGGCCATCTGCAGGAGCTGAATCTCCTTCCGAGAAAAGAGGCGGATGGCAAACGCTTTCTCCAGCAGCTTCTCGGGAGACACAGTCTTGGCGATGTCCTTGACAAAGGTGCGGATGTCCTGCTTCACGTTGTCTGACTCCAGCGGCTGCCCAGCTCTCACCTTGTGGAAGAATTTGAGGATTGCCAGCGCCACGCGGTACAGCACCTTGTAACCTTCCACCAGGAAGACGTCAAAGACGCGAGCGAAGTAGTTGAGGGGCAGCTCCCCAAACAGCCAGCGCTGCCAGTCTGCATAGACCTGCAGGACATCCTCTGAAACGGCCACCATCAGCTTGTGGGCTGCCTGGCAGTACTTGTTCACCAGGTCCCCGAACGTCATGCAGGAAGACTCGAAGGCCAGGAAGCTCTGGTCGATTAGCTTCTTGCTGGGGTCGTTGCAGGCCAGGATGCGGCAGGCCTTCTCGAAGCACTCGGCCTCATCGATGCTGTAGTGGAGCAGCAGGGCCACGACCGCAGGCAGCGCGGGGCAGAAGGAGACATCAGGGAACTGGTTGGCGATGCACAGCAGGATCTTACGCACGGCGCCCTCGCCCCGTGTGTTCAGGCAGTAGCTGGGCACCTGCGTGTTGTCTACAAACTCGGGCAAAGGCAGGCTTCCACTGCTGTGCTTGCCCACGATCTTGCCGACGATGTCACTGTATACGCTGGCGTCTGGTGTGACCGTGCGGCAGGGGATGTCCCGGATCAGGCGCTGGTACACCTTTCCCCGCAGGGTGTAGCTGCGGGCCCAGTAGCCCTGGCGTGCCAACTGCTTCAGCTCCTGCAGCTCAGTGCAGCTCAGCTCCTTGGGCCCCAGGTCCTGGATGGTGGCATCCATCTTATCTTTGTCCACAAAGCAGTTGTAGCCCGGGGAGTCCATAGCGCAGGGCGTGCCCAAGAGAAGGCCCAGGGCTGCCAGGAAGGGGCGAAGAGCAGCTAAATCCACCAGCGCTCTGTCCGAGGCTTCTCTGCTAACCTGTTTGCCATCCCATATCCTACAGGATTAAAAAACATGCTTAGTACAAGTGTATAAAGGTTTACATTAAAAAAAAACATGTTTTTGTCTTTTTTTAAATTGAATTGCATACTTTATTTTTAAATTAATGAATTTTAATTTTGGCTGTTTTGGGTCTTTGTTGCTGCGCGCGGGCTTTGTCTACTTGCGGCAAGCAGGGGCTACTCTTCGTTGCGGTGCGGGGGCTTCTCATTGTGGTGGCTTCTCTTGTTGTGGAGCACGGGCTCTAGGCATGCGGGCTTACAGTAGTTGTGGCATGTGGGCTCAGTAGCTGTGGCTCGCGGGCTCTAGAGTGCAGGCTCAGTAGTTGTGGTGCACGGGCTTAGTTGCTCCGCGGCATGTGGGATCTTCCCGGAAGAGGGCTCGAACCCATGTACCCTGCATTGACAGGTGGATTCTTAACCACTGCACCACTAGGGAAGTCCTGTTTTAGTCTTTCTATAAAGTATCAGTAGGGCTTCCATTTAAGATAAGTGGATACTCTGAGAATTCACTACGAACTCTGGAGCATAACTTCTTTCCATGGGGTTTATGAAGATACTGGAAGAGGTCACATAGATTCTGGGTCATGAGAAAGGGCTTCGAGAGGCTGACTCTACTGTAAACAACTCTCTGCTCGGGGCTGGGTGGCCCACCGGGCCCCCACGCTTCACCCTGCAGGCCTTGTAAAAGGAGCAGCTAGTCAAGAAGACTCCATGAAGTCAACAGATGCTGCGTTTCTGCCCCAGGACCTCTGGCTTGCAATCTGGAGGCCAGCTCTTAATTTTCTAAAAATAACAGCTAAGTTTCGGGCAGGTATTCCAGAGAAGACTCAGTGGTGGGGAGTAGACATGAGGGCTGAGAAATAAATGGAAGGTGTCACAGCTTCAAAATTAGACATTTCTGGAACCAAATGAACCAGAAGTATTGGGGGATTTGGGCAACTATTGAGATTCGTGCAGACATTTTAAAAAAAAGGATAAAATGTGCTATTTGAGAGTCTCTGGCTGCATGTGGACAGCAAGACAGAAGTCTACCGTTCAGAATACCGCAATTTGACATTTGTTTTGCCAAAGGCTACTGTCCTCAACACTAAAGTACAATAGTCTGCCCATTCACCTCTGACTAACCTTTCCACCTGGGATGGTACACTGTCCAGAGTTATCACAAGGGTTTGCTTCAGTGAGTTTTGGTAAATGACCAGATCATTCTGGTTCTGCTTGCATCAAAAACATTTATCTGAAAATATTAAAAGTAACATTTAAAAAATATTGAGTGGAAAGAACTGTAATGTAAAACCTGTTATATTCAAGAAGATGTCTTGAGAAATCACCTTGATACGGTGGGGTTTTTTATTGTGTTAAAATATACCTAACAAAATTTACCATTTTAACCATTTATAAGTATACAGTTCAGTAGCATTAAGTACATTCACAATGCTGTGCAACCATCACCACCATCCATCTCTGGAACTTTTTCATCTTCCCAAATAGAAACTCTGCATCCTTTAAACACGAGCTCCTCATTCCCTGGCCCCCAGCCTGTTACCCACCATTCTACTTCCTATGAATTTGACCACTCTAGGGACCTCATATTAGTGGAATCATACAATATTTGCCCTTTCATGTCTGGCTTATTTCACTGATCATAATGTCCTCAAGGTTCATCTAAGTTTATAGCATGTATGAGAATATATTTTTTGAATTTAAGACTATTATTTAGAGCAGTTTTAGGTTCACAGCTAGAGAGGATGGTACAGAGATTTCCCACATAGCCTCTGCCCCCACGCATGCACAGCCTCCCAGTTATCAACCTTCCCCACTAGATGGTACATTTGTTACAACTGATGAGCTTAAACTGACACATCACCCAAATCTATAGATCAATGAGGATTCATTCTTGGTGTTGTACATATTATGAGTTTGGACAAATATAAAATGACATGTACCCTTACTATAGTATCATAAAATGTATTTTCACTGCCCTAAAAATCCTGTGCTCCACGTATTCATCCTTGCTCCCTGCAACATCAGAATTTCATTCCTCTTTATGGCTAATGTTCCACTGTATGGACAGAACACATTTTGTTTATCTATTCATCTGTCGATGGACATTTGGGTTGTTTCTACCTTTTGACTGTTGTGAATAATTCTGCTGTGAACACAGCGGTACAAGTATCTGTTCAAGTCCCTGGATATATATCCATTGATACTGTTTTTATAGGGACTTTCCCACAGAAATAAGGTTTTGTGACAACATCCATTTAACACGTCCCACTGGAAAAACCTTACCCACAGCAGGACCAGGTGCTGCCAGTGCTAGAAACTGCTTCCCCAGAAAAGAATCCCAAATGGCAGTTGGTCTGTTTGCTCTATCCTGGGAGGGATGGCAGTTAGGGCTCTCCCATTTCCCCAGGTTGTGAATTACCTGAACAGTTTACATCTTTCGTTCTAGGCTCTGAGCCCACTAGCCTCTGGAGGAACCCCAGGCCTATCCTCTTTTCTCGAATAGAACCCACTCCTTGTCAGGGCAATAAACATGTTTATAAACAGAATATGGGCTTCCCTGGTGGCGCAGTGGTTGAGTCCAAAAAAAAAAAAAAAAAAAAAAAAAAAAAAAAAGTGTTTATAAACAGAATAAGAGCTAGGCAGGACAGTGCCAAATCTTGCTCAAGTGGCCTCAGATTCAGGTTGAATATTAAACTGGAAACTCCAAAAATGGTTATTGCACCTTGCAAATTCCTTCAGAAAGGACCTTCAGGGAGAAGCAGACCCACTTTTTTTTTTTTGCGGTACGCGGGCCTCTCACTGTTGTGGCCTCTCCCGTTGTGGAGCACAGGTTCTGGACGCGCAGGTTCAGCGGCCATGGCTCACGGGCCCAGCCGCTCCGGGGCATGTGGGATCTTCCCGGACCGGGGCACGAACCCGCGTCCCCTGCATCGGCAGGTGGACTCTCAACCACTGCGCCACCAGGGAAGCCCAAGACCCACTTTTAGTTTGTTCTTTTTTGGCTGTGCCGCAGGTCACGTGGGATCTTAGTTCCCTGATCAGGGATCAAACCCACACCCCCTGCAGTGGAAGCACAGAATCCTAACCACTGGACCGCCAGGGAAGTCCCCCACCGTTTTATTTGTTGTAGCAAGTTGTTGCAGCCTGGGGACTCCGAGGCAAAGACAGGTGCAGAAGACCCTGAAGGAGGTCCTGGATCCCTGCAGGCCTCCTCCCACCTGAAAAGACAGCATGGTGTTTGTGGAGCAGGGCAAACAGGCTTATGATGACCTCCTTAGGCATCTATAAAGCCAGGTCTCAGGGCAGGTTTTTGTTTGGTTTGTTTTTTACATAAACACATAATCATGAAAACATCCAGTAATACAAAATTATACAGTAAAAATGTAAAGTCCTGTTTAAGTTACCCCCTCAATCCTACTCCCTCTTCTACCTAAGGTAATCACTGTTCACATCTAAGTGCATGTCCTTCAAAACCTTTTTCTTTCATTTACGTGCACACGCATCCACAACCCAGTTAGATAGTTTAAGCTGGCTATTGGGAAGGGGAAGTCAGGAGATGGGAAACGGATCAAAAACACAAAGTTGCTGGGCTGGACCCTCACTCACCGTGTGGTGGTGAAGGTACACCCTCCCCGAGCTGTCCCACCTGCAGCTTGCAGCCATCCTGCAACCCTGTCCACACCTCCAGCTCCCACTCAGAAACAAGGCCTCACCGGCTCCCCACAGTCCCCCAGCTCCTGACTGAGGCGCCAGGCCCAGGAAGGAGGCTGTGCTCCCTGGTCCACGCCTGGCGGCCAGTGGTAGAGAAGGGAAGCAGGAACTTACTCGGGAAGCGAGCCAGTTTAATGTCAGATAGGCCGGGCTCAGAGTCCAGTTCTGCCGCTTGTTGGGCTGAACCTCAGATAAGCCATGCCTCCTCCCTGAACAGCTGGTGCCTGTCTCTAAAATGGAGCCGATGAATATGAGCCACTGGACAGACATTAATCCCCACACAGCACCTGTGGGTTAAGCTCTTACTCTGGGCTCACTGGCTGGGGTGTGGGTGACACCCCGCACACAGGCACATCCCACTCTCTCTCACTCCCCCTTGCCCTGTGGCAGCCCAGGGCAAACAGCCACTCTTCTCTGCCAGCGGGGCCTGGCGGCAGGTGCACTAGGAAACCACTTTCCCTCAGCCTCAGGAAGGGGAGGGAGGGAGTGAATTCTAATCTCAAACACTGCACTCACCTTAAGCACCGCCACCCCCTCCCAGTCTCAAGTTCACTGCAGAAGAAGAGGGTGGGGGCAGGGCTGGCTCCGGGGTGGCACCTCTCCATCAGCCCTGTGGGATGAGGCTGGCCCCAGCTGCCCACAGCTCCCTGATTTTAGAATGTAGGAAATAACTTTGTGTTTTCTGTCCTTAGCTTTGGGCCTAACCTGCAATTCTGGGAAAACAGGAAAAATTCTGCTCAGCATCCTGTTAGACTCACAAGAACTGCACACAGTGACCATTTCAGATAGTTGGGACACCATGCCGTGTGTCTGGAAGGTGGCGGCTACTTCAGCTAGGGTTGTCAGGAGGACCGCTTCCCTCCCGAGCTGAAGTGATGAGAGGGAAGCTGCCAGAAGAGTTGAGGAGAGGTCACTCTGGACCACGAGAAGACCGCGTGCAAAGGCCCCGAGGCAGGAAGAGGCCTGCTCCAGAAAGGGAAAAGCATCCAGTACAGCCAGGGCACAGTGAGAAAGAAGAGCGGAGACATCCATGGGTTGGATCGTGCACGGGGAGGAGCCTGGACTTTAAGTGCAGTGGGAAGCAGGGAAGGTATGTGATCCAACAGACGGGTTTAAAAGCTGACTGCTGTGAGGATTAACTGAGCCTGTTTATAGAAGGCATTCAGCCCGGCCTGGCTCACCGGGGCAGCTCAGAAGTCCCGAGGGCCTCTCGTAGTTACTGCTCCTTGGGCTCTGCTGGCCTGGCACTGGCTCAGGGACGTCTGGGGAGTGATGGGGTCAGGCAGGTCAATGCTAATGCCCGATCAGTCCTGTGGTGAAGCCGAACCGTGCCCCTCCTTAAGGGGGCAGTGCAGCCACAGGAGACTGCTGCCAAGGTTCTCCCACGGGCCCGAGAAGGCCCCTGCTCTCTTTGGGATGGTCCCTCCGAATGGCCTCTTCAAGGGCCCTTCTTCCCCTTCCCTGCCTGTGCTACTGCTTCCCCACCCGGAAGCCCCTTCCAGTCACTGTCATGTCCCTTTACTCACAAATACTATACCTGTTTTGAGAGTTCAGGCTACCTAATGGAAAGCAAGTATTCCTTAAAAAGAAAAAATAAAAATGTTAAGTGGAACTAAGTGACCTCTGTTTAGGGGTGTTAGGGGGCCCCTTCAGCAGCTCTGGGACTGCAGTCCCATGGACCCTGGGCCAGGAAGCTTTTCTGAGGAGGGGAGTTCCTGTGACATGACGCTTTGATTGGGAACACCCCATGGGAGGTCAAATAAACCCGAACTCTGCTCTCCTTGGTGAACCCCCAAAGTGTGCCCACAGGAAGAGGGAGGCGGCCAGTGGGGTGGGAGAAGCCCTCCCACCCCATACCCACCACTTCTGCCTCCAGAGTGACCCCACAAGTGTCTTTGACCCCTCTCCCATCTCAGGAGCGCAGGTCACCCAGGAGGGCCAGCCCCACTGCACTCCCTCCTCAGCCAGTTGAGGGCTGGCTTCTTAATGCCACACTGCTATCCCAAAGCACTACCCATGGTCTGATAGTCACAAGACCTCTGCCTTTCTCACCTTTTTAGTGGGGAACATGATTTTCCCAAACAACTGGATTTGAAAAAAAACTCGCTTGCATGTGACAGGCCGCCCCCCACCCCCCCCCTTAAAGCCTGGGTGATTCCATCTTAACCACCCGACAACACTCGGCACTATGCCTTCCTTACAGGCTGCCTCTCCCAGAGGGCCCAGCACCCCATCATGCCTCCCCTTGACTCAAACTTTTATTCATTTGACAAACTTCTACCAAGTTCCTTTTCTGGGCAGGGCACTGGGGATACGAGGGTAAAAGACAGCTCTCAAGGAGACCAGTGGTCATGGCATCCACAGTGAGACTACGAGAGCCCAGGCGGGGCACTGGCAGACCACCGAGGCAGACGTTGACTCGGTGTGAGTGCCACAGAGGGGACAATGGTACCTGAGTGTACAAAGACGGGAGTGGGGACAAATGCATGAGGGAGAGCACGGCAAACTGGGGAGCCTCAGAGAGATGGTAGGGAGTGACCGGAGGTGGGATAGGAGGGGCTGATGGCCTTCTGTGCCAGCTGCACTAGAAGACCAGACATCACCCCCACACAAGAGGGAGCAGGAGGAGAAGAGCCGAAGCAGAAGGCGACATATCATATCTGCATTTTAGAAAAAACCCCTGGGGGCCGAGGAGGAAGGAGGGCAGAGTCCAGAAGCGGAGGCAGGAGGAGGGTTGGGCTGAGCTGGCCAGGGAGGATGCAGAAGATGGGGTGGATTCCACCAGATGAGGTGACCTGTTCGGGGTGGGGGGCAAAGACCCAAGCAAAGAACAGAGAATTCTGGCCCAGGGGTGGGGTTTTGGTGGGGCAGAGGAAGTGCTCCATTTTAAAGTGCTTGTTATGACACAGATGCCTCTCAGGCAAATGCCAGAGCAGGTCAGGTGAGGCAGAACCCTGGGCTGCTGTGCTGAGATCCTGCCCAGACACCCACCCCTCAGCCCTGATACCTACACTGGCTCCTGGACTCCTCTGTCACCCAGTGGGCTTCACAGATGGCCCCTCCACATACCCAGAGGCCACCAAAGAGCCAACTGTGGCCCAGGTGGAAAAAGTCAGCCCTGTGCAGAGGGAGCCTGGTGCTCCCCAGGAAGTCTGCCCACTCCTACTGACCTCTGCCCAGCCCAGCCTGACCACTCCCCACCTTCCCCCTTGGCTGCAGGAATAGCTCATAGCCCAAGCAACTGGGGCTCAGCCTGGCCGGGCCTTAGTCACTGCACCACAGGACAGGGTGCTGCACAGTTGTGTCTCAGTTCTTCCCCTTCACTCTGAGCAATCCCACATCTGTTTCCTGAGAGTGAGATCAGGAAACAAAGAAAGAAGAGGAAGGAGGCTGGTTCCAGCCCTGCCGACCGGCCAAGAACGGGGCGACAGATGGGAAGGAGGGGCAGTGAGAGGCACTAGGTCCTGGGCCTGAGGTATGCTCCTCTCAGGCAGTTTCCCCAGGGTGGAATTCAGAGCACGCGCTCTCTAGGGAGCCCCTCACCCTCAGAGACCATTGGTCCCCAGCCAGGACGCAGCAGAATGACGAATCCTTCAAACAACTAATGGCCCCACTCTAGCCCTCAGGGTATGTGAGGTCTGGGGATGAGAAAGATACAGCAATTACAGGACATGGTCACTGCCTGATAAGATCTCAGGGTGCCAGGCACGGAATGTGGCAGCAGGACAGGGAAGAGCAGATGACCTCCTGCCTGTGGCTCTGCTTGTAGGGTATTTGGGTAGAGGAGCAGGGCAGGTGGGACAGCCTGGAAGGGAATCTGGGCTGGTGAGTAGGGTATGGCAGGTGGAGCTCTGAGGCAGAGAAGGTGGATGGAGGTGGGGGGTGGGAGTTATTCCTGAGGCCATCCACCTAGCACACCCAGAAGCGGCAGGGTGGGTGGGGCCTGGAGCAGGATGCATTCCACCCTCTCCTCAGGCTGGGACCTTCCTCTCAAGTCCAAGTCTGACTTCCTTAGGAGAGGCCCAGTGCTCCCGTCCATCTACAGGGAGAGGCCAGGGAAATGCCCAACCCCACTCCCAAGGATCTGCTGGAGGCCTCGGAGACACAGCTTCAAGACTCTGTCTGGAGTCCTAGGTCGAGGATACTCATCTCCCCGCCCAAGGCCTCAGCAATAGGATGATTCCCAATTCTGCGGATGACTGGTGGTGACAGTGTCATTGATTCGGGTGACTACGGTCACCGATCCCCCACATTCGCTTCCTTTGCTGCCTTGCTTTTTACTGACCTCACTCCCAACTCCCAAATCTCTTCTTGCTCTGGAACTTGGCTTGTAGCAAACAATCCCCCACCTCCTCATCCTCTCCCCTAATGCACCCTTCCTCCAGGCCAGAAAGCAGGGGGCTCTCCCTGGGACCCTGCCCCCTCTCTCCAGGGTCTCCCCAGGGTTCTGACACCCCTCTGTCCAGGGTCTCCCCAGGACGTGCCACACACTTCATTCCAGTTCTTGGCCTCCTCCTCTCAACTGCCCTCATTGCAGGGAATTCGAGGGTCAAGCAGGCAGACCTGGCTCAAAGCTCCCCAACTTTTTGGGTTTGTTTGTTTGTTTTTGTTTTTTTGCAGTACACAGGCCTCTCACTGCTGTGGCCTCTCCCGTTGCAGAGCACAGGCTCCGGACGCGCAGGCTCAGTGGCCATGGCTCACGGGCCCAGCTGCTCTGCGGCATGTGGGATCTTCCCGGACCGGGGCACGAACCTGTGTCCCCTGCATCAGCAGGCGGACTCTCAACCACTGCGCCACCAGGGAAGCCCAAAGCTCCCCAACTTTAGAAACCTTTACATCGCTGATGCTTCATCTACACCCAGGTCAGCCCCACAAACTCCTCCACTCAGTGGGCGCATATCACAAACACCCCACTCTCTTGTAACTGTCCTGAAGCTCTTCACTGCCCTCCTCCCACTCGCCATAACTCTATCTCCCCGCACCGCCAATCCTTTGTGACTTTACTTCCTTGTCTGCTCAGCCTAGACCTGACCCTCCAAGCCTCAGCTCCACCGCTTCCATGCTCCTGTCTCAGCTACCCAGAAGGCCCACGAGAGGCCAGCCTGACCAACTATAGAGAGAAAATCGCACTGCCCTGCTCGTGGCCCTTGGAGCCACCTGGCAGCCCTCAGCATGCCTCGTGGCACCCGCCCCTGGTCCCCACACTAGCCAACAGCTTTACATCTCCCACTCTCCTTGAGAACCCAGTGTCACGCAAGAAGCATCCTCTCCTGTCTGACCCTGGCCCTTGATCTGCACCCCCACCCTTGGTCCTGGATCTGTTAGACAGGCCCCCAACCCCAGCACCCAACACTCCCCTTGAGCTAAGCCTTTCCTCTTTCTTTCCTTCCCAGTCAAGCTCCCAGGGAGAGCAGGCTGTATGTCTCCCCCCTCGCCCTTCATGCCTGGCTGCCAGACCTAACAGACACCTTTGAGACCTTATCTCCCTGAATCACACAGAGCTGACCCAACTGCTCTCAGCTCTCCTCTCCCCAGGTCTCCAGAAACCCCTTCTGTCTGTCTCCTTGCCTCTCTGGCTGCTGCTGCTCCTGTCCCTGTCCCTCAAATGTCCCTTTTGCAGAAATCCATCTTCTTTTCAGCCAAGAATTCTCAGATCCCATACCTCCAACTGCTTTCCTGAAGTCTCCCCACCTTCACACACTCCATGTGACTCCAACGTAGCTCAGCTCTGACTCCCAACCCGCTCTGCCCCAGCTCTCCATCTGAAACCCTTTCCTGCCCACCGCCCCACCCCCCCTCCTTTCAGGATTTGTCCCTACCTGCCCTCCAGGTAGGGCAGCTTCAGGAGTCTTGACAGGGGGAAGGGGGAAAGGCAGGACACACCTGTTCTTCCTCCTCCTCTCGGGCCAGTCTGCTTCAAGCCTCAGCCCAATGCCCCCTCCTTCACCAGCCTTTCTAGACTCCTGACCTCACAGGCAGGAATGAGGGCGACCTCCCCACACTCCACCCCTCCTTGTCCAAGTCTGTTTGAACTTGGCAGGCCTCTGTGATGAGCTGCTTATGAATCAAGCTCTTCTACTCTACTGTGACTTGGAGCCCAGGTGTCTCACACCATAAACTCAGTGTACCCAGGAAGGAGGAAGCAAGAGAAGGAAACAGATGGAGACTCAGGAAAATCCCAAACCACTTGGGCCCAAGAGGGAAATTTAACTCTAAATAACAGGGGCCATTTGCCAACTTGTTTGTTCTAGGCGTGTGTCCTTCCCAGCAGACATCTTCACATGATGAGAAGGCAGGCTGGGCTCCGCCTCAGCCCTGAAGCAGCACTGGGATTTTTCAAATGCTAATGGAAACTGGCATTCCACAGTGACTGCCAGGCTGCCAGTTACCCGGAACCTGATAGTGGGCCCTTTGCTGATGGCACATAATGGAGGGCACGTGCCAGGTATAAAGGGGCGTAACCATTAAGGAGGCATTAGTCACAGCACCGTAGGCCAGTTGGCTGGCCCATCTGCTGCCGCTGGTCAGAAGTTCAAATGCAGGTCTTACCAGTGGCAACTGAGCCTATGGATGGGACCCGAGCAGGGCAGAGTCCTAACCGTATTAGCCACTCGAAAGGTTTCCTGCAGGGACTCGGGGACTTCCCTGGCGGTCTAGTGGTTAAGACTTGGCGCTGGGACTTCCCTGGTGGCGCAGTGGGTAAGAATCTGCCTGCCAATGTGGACTGGGGACACGGGTTCGATCCTTGGTCCGGGAAGGTCCCACATGCCACAGAGCAGCTAAGCCTGTGCGCCACAACTACTGAGCCCATGCACTGCAACTACTGAAGCCCACGCGCTCTAGGGCCCGAGCGCTGCAAATACTGAAGCCCGTGCCTAGAGCCTGTGCTCTGCAACAAAGAGAAACCACTGCAATGAGAAGCCTGCGCACCACAATAAGGAGCAACCCCCGCTCACTGCTGGTTTGGTCCACCCACAAGCAGGGACTGGGGTTGCAAGGGGGCTCTGCTAATTCAAGGTCTTTACCTTCTGAGTTCAAAAGGTCCTCCCAACAACAGCCCCCAAGGGCATAGGAGAAACCAACTAGCTACACAGAATGAGAAGCAGAGGGAGAAAACCCAGCTGTCAGAAGCTAGAATTTTGACTGGTCTGAATTCTAAGCAAGGTGCCTGTGATAGGTGTGCCTCGGAAGGCTGGGCACATGGCAGGCTCTCAGCAAGTATCTTTAGGCCTGACAACAGAGCTGGGCTGGGAGGGAATCTTGCAGGTTTAATCATTTTAGTAGGCATTCAAGATACTTCCTGAACGCCAGTGTATCAAGTGCTGGAATATGAAGATGCAAGGCCCAGTCCTAGCTCTCAATGAGCTTCTGGATGTGAGGACATGGTGTATTGACCATGCCAACTCAGGAGCAGATGCTATGAGAGAAAAGCACAGGGTGTCTGGGCCCCCAGCCTACAAGAAAAGAGGGGTCTGGAAGGATTCCCTAGCCAGCACCTGCCTGGCCTAGAACCTGAAGGCTGAGGAGGCCTTCGGCCAGGAAGCAGCAGAAACAGCATGGGAACAGGACAGGGCCTTGGAAAGCATAGCTGTTTAGGGCCAGTGAGTGTCATTCATGGCTCAGATTCAAAGACAGTTCTACAGCCCAGCTTCATGGGCTCTAAGAAGCCAAAGGGCCCAAGACAGAGGCCTGGGGTTCACCAGGCTGCCGAGGAAGGACAGTGCTTCTGTGTGCTGGGAGGTGGGGATGGGATGGCCCAGGAAGGCAGGGAAAGAAACCAGAGGCAAGTGGCGTTAACGTATACCCCTGGATCCTTTGAAGGCCCACAGGTTTAGGAAGATAGGAAGGCGGGAATGACCCTTGCTGAAAAATGAATTACAGATGATAATTAGGGAATGAGGACAAACTGACTCAAGGAAAGGCTGAAGGGACAGAAGCCAGGGAAGCTTTTGGTGGGACACAGGTAATGAGCTACATTTAGAATGCTACACAGTGGAAGGGCTTTTATTGGTAACAGAATCACCCATCGGTAATCAATTGGTACCCAATTAAAATTGTGTAACAATTAGGCGGACACACAGTTTCAGGTTATGCGAAACAGGCCAAGCCATGTGTAGTGGCTTCTCAATGGCCTGTAAGAGGAGAGTGCAGGCTGGGCAGGATGGAGGGAGAAACCATGACCGCGCACACGTGACCCCTGCCAGCAGCTCCTTGGGCAATACCCAGGGGAGATGGATAAGGTCCCACAGCCAGGCAGGGGACCATAACTGCACAAGATAGAAGGAGAGCTTGTTGCACGTACCCCTAAGTGAGCAGGTTCCCTAAGAGACGAAGATAACGGCTAACAGCACTTATCCAGAGGCCGGGACAGCCCTGGGGGCCATGCGCCTCCTTTGGGTAAAGAGGAACTCCTTTTGCCTTTCCTCACCCTCTCCCGTGCGGCCCCTCAGCATGGGGTAAAGATTACGGAGGGGGCACTATACACTTGCCCTCTGTATCTTCAAGAGTTTTTCCAAAGTCCCACCTGCTGCTAATGCTGATGCACTACACAGAAACTGGGGTCCTGGAGTGAGAGCAACAGGACCCAGAGAATTCTGCGACCTTGGACCTATCTCTGTGTCTGAGAAGGCCTGTTTTCAGAGATCTAATTGTGAGAACGCCCTGAGAGGACCAACTGTCGGGCTGGAGGGGAATGAGGTCCTTTGAGATGAGTGACAATCTGGAAGTTTCCCAAAAGGCAAATAAACACACATGTGACAGGAAGCCCCGGGAATCAATCATGTGATTTTGCACCTTTAGTATCTTACATTTTGCTGTTTAACCAACAAACAGGGGCTCTAGGACAGAAATAAAAAGCCCACTATCCTGCCCCCATCCCCCCAAAAGGCAAGAGATCATTAATCAGATTTTTGTTACCTTATCTACTCTGCTCTACAGACATGAAACATCAGGCATCTCCAAGGTTCAGTCTTCTTTTTCTCACTCCACACCACCCCACTCCCTGGCTTCAGTGCCACACAGGAAGTAGTACCCAGGACACTTTTGTGTTTGCTCTCCTTGGCTCCAGACCAATCTCTATCCAGGAATTCTTACTGACCCTCAGCTCAACATCTCCACACCGCAAGTCATCACCCACTCCCAGGCCTGTCCCTTCCAGCACACTCTGTGTGGCACAGCCTTACCAGCTGCCAGTCACCCAACCTTGGAATGTTCCCTAAGTCCTCCTTTATCCCTGGTCCTTCCCATCCCTGCAGCCACTTGTCTCAAGATCTTGCTCTCTTTTCTGTCCCCACTGCCCTTCCTTGGTGCTGGGCCTTTTGTCCCGCCAGGTATATCCCCATGTTCTGTTAACCGCCCTCAGTGCAGGACTTCACCAACCCACCCTGGCCACCACTGCCTGGTCACCCATGAGGGCACAATCTGACCAGTCACTCACAAACCCGAGATCCCTTAGCGGCTCCCCACCACTCTCAGGGTAAAATGCAAACTCGGGACTGGTACTCAAGGCCTCTCCTGACTGCCACCAGCCTAGCTCCTTAACTTAATCTCCCTCTCCTCACCCCAACCACCGGAGTTACCCACTGCCCTTCTCCCAACAGCCGGTGGGTGGGAGCTGTATTCCTGTACTTCACACACTGTGCCTTGGCCTGGAAGTCTCATTCCCTCATGTGGTCCTGCCACTCCCATTCGTTTTTCCAAAAAAAAAAATTTTTTTTTTTTTTTTTTTTTTTTTTGACCACACCACGAGGCTTGTGGGATCTTAGTTCCCTGACCAGGGATTGAACCCATGCCCTCGGCAATGAGAGCGTGGAGCCTTAACCACTAGACCACCAGGGAACTCCCCGTTCTTCAAAATTTAATTCGAGCCCTTCTCAGGAGCCCCCACTAAAGGCCAGCTGGACTTCACCCCTCTGTGCCCATAGCAAGCTCCGTCTGCCTCTGTGAGAGCGCCGACCGCAGTGCCACAGTTCACTGGCCCGTCTCCTCACTGTACCCTAAGTTCTTCAAGGGCACAGGCTCACTCAACTTTGTAGCCACAGAATACCAGGCACAAGTCCTCATCATGTGAATTATGATTTGGATAAACTTGCACTGAAAGAATAACAAAAATCATCAAATAATGAATTTAGGTTGGTCCTTAGTGAAAAGCCCAAGGTGTTGTTTCTCTGATATTATCTCCATTTGGAAAGTGACACTTGAAACAGCCACTGAAACTGCTGCTTCAAGTTGAAAAGGCCTTTTTTCTTCCCTGCACAGAGTTGTCATAACAGAGAAGCTATGCTCAAACAGGTAAAACATTGAACAGGGTAAATATTAAGTGCTTTTTTATAACCTGCTTCATTGTCCTTATGTACTTCAAACCAGAAACAATCTAAAAGCAAACACTTAAATATGTCTTCTGAGATTGGCTCAGACTGTAATGAGAATTAGGCGCAACACTGCATGCCCAAGGTCACTTGGCCTGCTGACAGTCCTGGCAGGTGTGGTCAGCGACAGCTAGCATGGCTCACCAGCAGGTGAACTTGCAAATTCAGGGGGTGAATTTTGTTATTATGAAACACCTGCCTAGATTACTACATTACTTCTACATCCCCTGAAGGTCACCCTTCATCCAGATGAAAACCACTGCATTAGTTTTAGCACCTTGGTTCATTTCAACAACCATTCAGGGAGAACCCCTGGCCCATTCCATATGAGGCAATGGGGGAGCAAAGATGAATGCGACGTGGCTCCAGCCCTGTTCATAGGGAGAGATGAGGTTCTAAACAGAGCACTCGCTACTGGATAAGTACTTCTCATACAGGCTTTACCTGAGAAGACTAAACGAGGACCAACCTTCAGGATAAAAGGATGCGTATGTGGGGGTTGTACCACTGGCTAGAAATGGAAACTGTAAAACCTCTGCGAGTTTTCTTGATCTTTTCTTACCTGGGTTTGTTTCTCCAACCCTGTATCCCTTAAAAAGAAAAAACCCGCACATCTGTCTTCAAGGCAATTAAGAAAATGTTTACAGGTGGCTACTGTGTACTGGGGCTAGAAAGTGAAGATGGAGAGGAGCCCTCGCCTCAAGTGGAATAAACCGCTGTATCTGATGAATAATGGGATTTTTTTCCCCCCTGTAATTGCCTAGATGTTCCTGCAGACCTGGGAGAAAACACATTCAAGTCCTTCTACTGGCCCTGGAAAGACAGGCAAACTCCTCACCAGGAATAAGCAGCTAGGTAAAGACCTCAACACCAGCATCACAACCACAGCCACATCGGCCACCAGGTCTGTGCCTCCCAGGCACATCGCTATCTTAACAGCTGACCCGTGCCTCCGCACTGCCCAGGTGGTCTTCAGCCTCTGGCCTTTAGTGTCAGCCCAGCAAGTGGTAATCCAGGAAGCCCACCGCTCGTCTGTTCCCTACAGAGTAAGGCCACCAGGCCACCAGCGCCCTTGCCAGAAGAGGACCTTGACCGAGTGCAGCCCATCCCCGACCTCCAGCTGTGCTTACTCAAGGCTCAGAGAGCACAGCGCCCAGGGGCCCTGTGGAAACGCTTCCGTCCCCAGCACAGCCTGGCGGACAGCTGCCGCCTGGCACAGCGGCCACCCCAGGAGGCACCCGCCGGACAGGACTCAGAGGCTGGGTAGATACCTAGGCGGCAGGTGGGCAGCGTGTAATCCTGGGGCAAGCGTAGGACCAGGACGGAAGCAGCTGCAGGTCTTCGAAGACAGAACGTTATCAGAGAATCTGTTGCAATTTCGAGGCTAGAAGAGGATTTCCTACCCCGCAGAGACCGAAAGCGCCCGAGGAAGGAGTGACACAGAGCCAGCTCTTCCCACCGCCGCCTCGCCCGAAGCCGGCCGGAGAGCCGACAGCGCCTGGTGAGGGGCGCCGGCGCGACTCCCGGGGTCGGTGTCCCGCGGGTCCGAGGTCGGCTCCGGACCCACGT
>NW_020174705.1:2175142-2176316 GCF_003031525.2 Neophocaena asiaeorientalis asiaeorientalis | reverse complement strand
CTCTGGGGCAGCGGGCTCCGGGCATGCGCGCTGACGCCCCGAGGCGAGGCGGCAGGAGCATGCGCCGGTTCAGCACGGGTCCCGATGAGAGGCGAGGGGCGCGCGCGAGTGGGCGGGTGGCTGCCAGGCCCAGCTGTGGGCAAGGCTGGGGTATCGGGGGTCGGCAGGGGTGCCCGCCGGAGTCGCTGCCGGGTTACGCGTAGACCTGGGAACGCGCGCCCGCGTGGGCACGACGTCCGGAGGAATGCATGGGGGGGCCTCCGGGTGGGACCTGGGTGGAGGAGTCCGGAGGCTGAGGCCGAGAGAGACAGCCAGACGGAGACAAGAACCAGGGACACAAGGGGGCGAAAAAGAGGCTGAACACAGCGGGGGGCAGGGACACGGACGCCCAGCTGGCAGAGACAGGACAGGCAGAGGTGACCTACGGGACAGACGGGAACCAGAGGCCGCGGTCCTCGTTGGGGGAGGAGTCATAGCGCCCTCTGCGTGTCCTGACAGGGGGCGGGGGAGCCAATGTCACCGAGCTCCATGGGGGTCCACAGGCGTCTGTGGTAGCCACAGTGCCTCTTGGGGAGTCAGGGCACTCTCTGGCGGATCACAGAGTCCGGGGGCGGGTGGAGTCTCAGCGGCCCTTGGGATATTCGCAGATCTCTATGCGTCCTGGCATCAGAAGGGGGTTCATAACTATTGGAGGGGGGTGTCAGTGCCTTTCAGGAAGGTGAGAACGCTGAGGGACCACGACATCACGGGGGGTTGTGCCACAGAGGCCCTTGAGGTGTTCGCAGAGCCTCTAAGTATTCGGCCCCACAGGGGGTTCACAGCCCTCTGGGGGTATCGTGGTGTCCCTCTGAGGAGGCAGATAGCTTGAAGGTGGGGGGGCCAAGGGGTCCTTTGGATGACAGCTGCTCCAGGGGGCCTCAAAGCAGCTCTCTGGGGCTATCACATCTCTCTGTATTGGGGCGGGGGTGTCCCTGCGTCCGTCACACCCCTCCTGGGCAGGAGCTCGAGGCACCGAGGGAGGCGCAGGGCAGTGTCGGGGCAGGGGGCCCAGATGGCGACGCGCGCGACGCGAGCAAAGACTTCTCGGCAGGCGGATGCACTGGATGAACTTGTGCCTTGATGTGTGAGAAGCGCCCCGCCCGGTCCCCGCCCGGCCCCCGCCCGGCCCGCGGGC
>NW_020174705.1:2173096-2175035 GCF_003031525.2 Neophocaena asiaeorientalis asiaeorientalis | reverse complement strand
GGAGCCTGCGGGGGTGGGAGGCGGGGTGGAGGAGGAACACAAAGAGGACACGCCGCAGCGGGAGCACGGAGAGGCCACGGGGGCTGACAGGGCGGGGCCGGCGACAGCGGAGGACCTGAGGGCCGGGGGATGGCCTTGGGGTCCAGCGAGGGTCAGAGTATACAGAGGGAAAGTAGGGCAAGGTGAGGAGGACGGGGTCAGGAGGCCTGAGGGTGGCCTACCGTAGTCCTTCCTGCAGAACTTCTTCAAGCTGATGCGGTAGCTGCCACGGGCAGGTTTGCAGTGCAAGTCGCAGTCTGGGAGGAGGGTGCAGGAGGAGGTTGGCACCAATCTGCACCTCCTTCTCCCACCCTCTCCTCCTCCCCTCCTGGAATCCATAGCCCCCTCCAGCCAAAGACATGCCCCCTCTGGAACCTCCACTCACCCTGGGGCTCCACAGGGCTGCTCTCCTCAGTGGGTCCAGGGACAGGGGTCTCTGTGGAGAGGATGAGATAAAGGCCTTCCTTTGAAGGGAGCCAAGGGAATCTGCAGGGCTCAGGGGACAGTTGAGGGGAGCAGGGGGATCTGCGGGGCCCAGGTAGGCAGCAGCAGGGAGCTGGGTTGACCCTGGCTGAGGTGGTCTAAGCAGGGCAGCATCACTCACTAACGCAGGGTGCCACTGGAGAGCGGCTCTGCTGGAAGCCAGGGGCACAGCGGTTGCAGGTGAGGCCAGTGACGCCATCCTTGCAGGGACACTGGCCTGTGGTCTGGTTGCAGGTTTTGCCAGCAGCACCAACAGGGTGACAGTCACAGGCTGAGGATAGAAGTGGGATGGTCAGAAGCCCATCTAGGGATGTGGGAAACCAGAAGGTGAGGGTGTGCAGGTAGCTGGCGGCAGGCTCACCCCTACAAGCACGGCGGTCACTCAGGGCACGGCCTGGGTCTCGATAGAAGCCCTCCTGGCAGTAGTGGCAGTGCCGGCCGGCAGTATTATGCCGGCAGTTGAGGCAGACACCTCCACTGCGGCGGCCAGACAGTCGGTACAGCTCCATGTTGAAGCGGCAGCGGCGGGCATGGCCATTGCAGGAGCAAGCTGCAGGGAGGGATGAGTCAGGGACAGGCTGGCCTGGTCTCAGATCCCCAGGCCACCCTCCAAGGCCTCACCAAGGCAGGCGTGGGCTTCCTGGGCTGTGGCCCGCTGCCATGGCCTGTCGCAGTAGAAGGGCTTGCAGCGGCCGCAGTCGGGGCCCTCGGTGCCATGCCGGCAGTCGCAGATCAGATGGCCCTGGGTGTCCAGCAGGCACCTGGAGGCATGCCCATTGCATTTGCAGCGCCCGCCCACCTGGAGCTCAGTGGCTGAGTAAGAGTAAGGGGCCATGGCCGTGGCGTCCCTCGTGTCCCCCAGCATGGTAGGCCTTGTGAGCACTACTTGAATGTCTGTGGCGGTCACCCAGTCTTGGAGCACCGGGCTGCTGTCCAGATCCAGGCCTGGCGGGCTGCCGTCCTGCACGCTGAAGGCCAGAAGGCCACCCCCATCAGGCTGGACCTGGGGCTCAGGGAAGCACAGGGCTTCGGGCCCCAGGCCAGCTGGGCCATCTGCAGGGGCAGGCACACGGCCATAGTCTACGCCACAGCGGGAGGAGAAGAAGCCCAGTGGGGTCCAGCTTCGGCCATGGTCCTGCGACTTGAGCAGGGCCACCGAAGTGGGGGGTGCAGAGCAGAAGCGCAGGCTCACGAACACCAGCTCAAAAGCCTTGCCGAGGGGCACTGTGAGGGTCACGTTGAGGGGCACCTGCGTCAGCGAGTCCGAACGCCAGCACACCGGGCTTGTGGTACCCCCTGCGGAGGTCAGGAGGGTGGCAGGGTGTGCCCGCCGCGGGTCCGAAGCGTCGCAGGCCCGCGTGGCCGGCCGCCCGCACGTGCTGGACGCCAGCACCTCGCGGCCCAAGGCCGCGTTCAC
>NW_020174705.1:2170194-2172884 GCF_003031525.2 Neophocaena asiaeorientalis asiaeorientalis | reverse complement strand
GGAGGCCCTGGAGCCGGGGGAGGGGCCGGGGAGCCAGGAATGTGCTGGCGGGAGGGCTCTGGAGGGGGTGGCTCAACCACGCTGACCGTGGGGGACCACCCAGCCGGCCCCCGGCCTGCCTCCAGGCTTTGACTGCTCCTGGGGTTGTGCCACGTGCCGGGTGGGGGTCTGGCTGCCTCCTCCCTTAGGCACATCAGGCAGCCTGGGCCCTGGATCTGAAGGTGGGACCCTCATGCTCCCATTGGTCCCTACAGGGCACACTCAGCACAGAGGGAGCCAAGCTGGGCTGGTGGTTGTGGGGTGTCCCCAGGGCAGCAGTCTGCTGTAGTAAAAAGAACCCAGGATTGGGGCCAGGTCTGATTTTGAATCCAAGCTGCTTCAGTTTCTAGTTGTGTGGTTTCAGTTCCTCAACCTGCCCAAGCTTCAGTTTCCTCATCAGCCAGATGCCTATTATTCAACTTTGCCAAGCTGTTGGGATTTCATGAGCCACATAGGTATTGGATGTAGCAGGGAGCTCAACAGACTGGAGTCCCTCCTTGATGGAGGAGGCAAAACATCCCAGGAAGTGTCAGCCCCGTGCAAAGGGGGCAGGGAACATGGGAATATGTCCCACCTGGGAGCAGCTCTGAGGCCTGAAGTTCTAGATGGGAGGCTGACCCCAGGCCAAGCCCAGCTGTCAGTGGAGGACACCACATGGGTGTGTCTGTGTAGGTGGGGCTGCCACCCTCGGTTGGGCCAGAGACACTGCAAGGACAGATAAGAAGAGGATGGAGAGAAGCAGAATCCTTGTGCTATTTAGGAGAGGAGGAGCAGGAGGACATAGAAGCCTCCCAGGGGACACTGAAGGAGAAGAGGAGGACACACAAGGGCTTGACCTTGGAGAAGGAGCAGCAGGAAGACAGGGTGATTGATGGGCTACCTGGAGTGACTGACACTCTCTGGTCAGGCCCTTCACCAGGCCTAACCAGCACAAATGCAGGGGTGAGGGGTGAAGGGACTGAAGGGATAATAGGAGACTTTGGAAAGACTGAGCCAGGAGGGCCAGAGGGGCTGCTGGCCTCTCTCTTCTTCTCTGGCAGCAACAGGAAGGCTGAGGGTGCCCCTCACCCCACAAAGCAGGTGCCACCGGGGCCTGTCCCTCAACTTCCCAATAAAGAGAATGTGTCCCTTATAACAAACAGCCATGCACGAATGAGGTAGCTGGCGGGGAACACGGTTCTGCTCTGGGATGGGTCAAGTTCAGAAAGAGCACCTTCCCAACCATTCTCTTCAAGGTTCTTCTGATCATCAGCCTCAGACATGCTTGGGATGGGGGGAGCTCTGGTGGGAGAGCGGGAGGTGTGATAGATCCTTCTCGGACTGTTAGAAGCAAGGAGGTGGCCACAGTGGGGAGAAATGCCCAGGCCCAAGCCAGTGGTTCCCCAGGGCCTGAGACAAGACTCCAGGGAAACCTTGGCTGTCTGGACTTCAGGACTCCTGCTGGGAAGGAGGAAAGCAGGGAGCAGCTCCCCCTCCCCAGCCTTGCAGACTTTGTGTGCAGCACAGCCTCCTCGTGAGTTGGGGGTAGGGTCTGCAGAACATCTGGTGGCCTCTGGTGTGGGTGAAGGCCCCCAGGGCTCATCCTGCAGAGTGTTCATCAGGGTCAGCAGGCAGGTACCTGGCCCAGAGCCTCGTTGCCCCACTAGCTCCCCAGGGAGGTGGCTGCAGGCAGCCCAGGCTCTTTTCTGGAGTGGCCCTAGGTGTGCTTTCTATTCTGGCCCCGGGGGCAGCCCTGGCAGATGGTGTGATGGGAGTTAGGGAGGGCCTTCCTCACAGCCCCCCACCCAGGCTCAGTGCTACTTGGGACTCAGCCATCTGTCCCCAGTCCTTGACTAGGGCCTCTCAGACCTCACACCTCTCTGCTGGCCCTGCCCCTTCCTGGCACCTTAGAAGAGGCTCAGCCTCTAGTTCTCCACCTGCAACTCCTCAGGCTGCTGCAGGCCTCCCCTCCCCTGCCCCCACTCAGTGACAGCTGCTAGCTCTGGGGCTCCAGGAACCTCTCTGGGGGAAGAGGGACCGAGGGGGTCCTGACATGTCTCAGGGGGCTGGGGTCTTTCTCTTAAAAGGCCAACTGATAAAATACTCCCGGCTTAGCCCAGGACCTACTGTCCCCACCAGACTTTTGCAAGCCACCACTTGTTCATATATAGCACAAACATTTTACTGAGCGCCTATTTTGCCTCGAGGGGCTTCCAAACCAGTGGGGTTTGGACAGCTAGGGGAGGAGGACACAGACCACTGTGCCTCGCCCCGAGGAGGGTAGCCACGTCAAGTCCCCGGCCCGCCGCCGCCCAGGCCCCTGCATACCCTGCAGGGCCCCCGTGCCGTGCAGACTGCCGCCAGCCCCGCGCTCAGCCAGGACGGCTCTGCGCGCCAAGCGAAACGCTCAAAAGCAACATGGGCGGAGGCGGGTGCGAGAGCGGGAGAGCTGAGTCGGGGGAGGGGAGGGAGATGGCTCGAAGTGCCCAAAGCTCGGGCATCCTGAGGGTTCAGACAGTTTGGGGACGGCGTCTGGGGAGGAGGCTTCCGCCACACGCGCTTGGCACTGCGCCAGCCTGGCCCAGGCGAGATCCGGAGGGAGGAGGCGCCGGCTCGCCGTGACCTCGCAGGGGAGAGGGCTTGGCGCGTGGGTTCAGGGCGTCCCCGGCTCC
>NW_020174705.1:2147017-2169947 GCF_003031525.2 Neophocaena asiaeorientalis asiaeorientalis | reverse complement strand
CGCGCCCAGCCCTGGGCCAGGTCCAGGCGGGGTCCGCGCTGCGAGAAGGTGATGGCCGTGGCAGCGGCGCCTGCAAGCAGAACCAAGGCGCCGAACGGCAGGACGCAGCGCGGCCAAGAGCCCCCCGCGACGCCGGTGGCCAAGAGCAGCGAGCGTAGGGCCCCGCGGGGCTCAGGGGCCTCGGCAGGCGCAGGGGGCGGGCGCTCGGCTGCACTCATGCTACTGAAGCGGGGTCTCCGCCCCGGGTGGGTGTGGGCGCCCCCTGCAGCCCCGCTTGCCCGCCACGTCGGAGTAGATTGGCCGGCGATGCAGTGACGCCACGGGGACGGTTCTTCGCTGCAGCCTCCTGGCGTGGTGTGGAATCGAGGTGGGCGGGCGCTAACTCGCAGGGGGTCTCCCTTTTCTGCTTTGGGAGCCTTGTGTTGGGACCTACCCAGATCTCTCCCCTCATGTTATCTGCTGGCACCTCCCTGCCCATGAAGGCCCAGGTGCCCACAGAGGTCCGCAGGACACCACCAGTGCCCAGGACCGGCCAGGTGGGTCACTGAGTCAACAACCTCTGGGTGCCCATCTGCGCTTAGCTAGACATGCAGGTGGACAGCATCCCTGACAATAAAGTGCACAATAAACTAAGAGAACCAGTGGGTGAAATAATTGCAGTGAAGACCACCTGCTACGGATTCTGGGGTGGCCAGTAACGGGGGGGGGGTGTGGGATTTGCCCTGGAGATTAAGGGTTCCTCCAAATCCCAGCACCTGGACATAAGCTCTGGAGGCAGCAGTGGAGTGGCAGCAGGAGGTGGTTGTACCTCAGGCTCCCTCCCTCTTTCTCCCCCTTCCCTGGGTTTCCTGCTCTGGAGTTCCACTCCCTGGAGGCCCCCTCAGTGCAGTGAGGGCCCTGATTTTTCATTTTCTACTTTGGTCTGTCATCTGGTCCCCAGCAGCCCCAAGGACCTGGGACTCCATGTCCAAGGTTTCTGGCCTGTTGGACTGTGGGGCCCTTTACAAGTAGGGCTTCCTGCAGGGTGGGGCTACCCTGAGGCGGCTTCAACTTCACCCAGTTCATCCCCCATACCTGCAGCACTCCATCAGGCTTGCAGAAAACCTGGCCTTCTCCAGGAGTCATCTGCCTCCTGGGCCTGGGCTTCTCAGGGCAGAAGGTGTTATTTGGTCTCACACATCACTGTCCACACAAAGGGCTACTGCCCTAGCTCTGAGGGTTGTGCCTGGTCCACACAGGTGCTCACTAAAGGCTCATGAAAGGGACACTGCTGCCTCGAAGCCCTCACCAGGGTGCAGAGCTGTGAAGCATCTAACACCATCTTATTCATCTTCAGCCCAGTGGTAATAACCACTACCCCAGTATGACAGTGGGGACAACACTGGGAACTGAGGCTCAGAGTCTTCAAGAATCTTGCTGGAAGTCCCAGAGCAACAAACAAGTCATGATGTAAACCCAAGGTGTGTGACCTGTAAACCCAGAGGCTGTGACCTTGACCTCTACACTTTCTTGCCTTCCAAGAAACAGTGGCTCCTTCAACAGGGGAGGTAGGAGCCTTGGAAATGACAGTGGAGCAGGGGAGGGGTGGACTCAGTATGGGGGGCCCACATCAGCCACAGCAATGGCACAGGAGCAGGTGGTGGGCATGGGTGCCAGGAAAGATGGCTGTGGGCAGACAGTGGCCGTCCACTGCAATACTGGCTTGTGGCTTTTTTGTCTTTTGATAATAAGCCCGGTACAAATGTAGGCACTTGTGGGGAGAGGTTACAGGTATGCTAGGGCCAGTGTATGAGGCAAGTCCCCAGGGCAGCCCACCTTGAGTGGCTTTGCCCCCTCCCTTCAGTACACAAGGGATATGCCTATTCTTGGTAAATATACTTGATATATTCTTGGTATATAATAAACACAAAGAAGAAAACAAACATGCACCAAGTCGCACCTTGGTATGATTTAAATATATAAACTTTCTCAAGTAGTTTTAATGTCACACAAGTAGCTTTTAAGTGTACAGCAAGAGAAAACAGAAGTAGCTAAGAAAAGCCCCCACCAGTCTCAGGTCTCCTGAGCCTGTGGAAAGCCAAGCCAAGCTGAGCCCTGACCAGCAGGTTTAGCAGCCATTAGAAAGGCCCTAAGTTCCTCAGGAAGAGCCAGGGGGCAGTCCCCGCCCCTTGGAAACCTGGTTTCCTAAGGGGGTACAGGCATCTCTGGGCCCCTGGCTCACTATACCAGTGAAAATCCCCTCAATGCCCATTCATTTGATTCCTCCTAGGGAAGGGGGGCTCTCACCGACAGTCAGGCTAGAGGCAGAGCCAGCCTGCCTTTGCTGCAGGGTTCTGGGGGACTGGGGGTGGGCATGGCCATGGGAAGGGCTCAGTCAGCAGGCTTATCTTCTCGTAGGATGGTGAGGAAGCGCTGGCCTCCCTCACAGAGCAGGCTGTGGACAGCCCGGCACAGTGCTAGCCAGGGTGGCCCCAGCGGCTCCTGCTTGCTCACCAGGGGGAGGAGTTCGGCCATCAGGACCTGGTGGGTGGTGCAGGACCAAGGTCTCAAGGGGGCCCTGTCCCATCTGGCCCAGGGCCCCCAGAGGAGGGCTCAAACCAGGGCCGGCTTTGAGGCACCATTCCCCAGCCCATCCCTTCTCCAGAAGCTCCAGCACCCTCACAGGGGCACAGGCCCAGCAGCTCCCACCCTTCCCTGGTGGGTCTTGGCGGGAGGAGCACAGATAGGCTCTTGAGGCCAAGCCCTCATGAGGCTCCAGACCTAGAGTCCTCCCCAGGGCCCACGGCTCCCCGACACTCAGTCACCCACTCCCTACTCTAGAAGTACCTTTTCCAGGTGGATCTGCTGGTGCAGCATGGCCACCCGCAGCCTGAGGGCCGCCAGGGTCTGCAGCTCCTGGGTACTAGAGTAGAGAAGCAACTGGGGGCTCCAGATAGGGTCTGCTCCTCCTCCACAGGGCAAGGAGGCCCTGGGGAACCTCCCCTCAGGCCACGGCCCCAGCTGCTGTTCCACCACTGTTGCGAGGACAGAGGATATGGCCTCACAGGGCACAAGCCAGGCACCTCCTCCCCAGGCCCCTTTAAGGGGGTGCAAAGTCTCCCCTTGCCTCCTGTATGAAGCCCTATTGTCCATAAACAACTAACTCTTGCAATACCAGGCATCTGCCAGTACCTCTCTGATTGTCACAAGGCACTTTTTCAATAACTGGATAAATAAGTAAGCTACTAGGAGTGGTGGGGTCTGTGTGTCGGGAGAGAAATTGGAGCAGGGGTGCTGTGCTGGCCAGCTCCACAGCACAACTGCAGAGAACTCAGAATGCAGTGGGGGTGACACAGGGAAGGACCGTCCTGCCCGCCTGCCTCCGCTCCCAAGCTGCTGTTAAAGTCCCAACACCACCCCGTGGCTAGAGGACTTTGACCCCAGACTTCAGCACGGGCGGGGCAGGCCTCACCTGTGCATAGCTCCCGCAGCCTGTGGAGACACTGCCCCACGATGGCCTGCAGCTCCTCCAAGGTGAGCAGGCAGCGGTACTCCTGCATCCAGTCCTGGGGGTCTACACGAGAGCCACGGGGAGCAGGCCAGGTCCACGCCGGTCCTGAAGCCTTCCCCACCCTGACCAGAGACACAACTAAGGGCCCACTAACCTGCCATGAGCTCTTCCCCCATTCGAAGTCTTAGCAGCAAGCAGGCCTTCTGCAGGTGCCGCACCTCTGCCTCCACCTCGGTGGCACTGAGCCTGGGGCCAGGCCAGCCTGACTGCATGCGGGTCATGGAAAGTCCCCTGTGGTCAGGCCCCTCCGCTTTCCCCAAGGGCTGGGTCCTGGAGTAGCTCTGGCCCTTCCTGGAGTTGTTCCTCCTCAGACTCACCAGTTAGAGACAGAACCTCTGGCCCCCACCCCTCACTCCCCCAAGCCCCGCAAGGATACAGTTGTCTGCATTTTCTGGAGGAACTGCATTTTGGCGGTGGTAGCAGCATCCACAGAATCACTGGTCTGTGTAGAGCTGAGCTGGGCCCACAGGCTGGGATACACACATGCACAGCCCACAAACCAGAAAGCAACGTGGTTACTACAGCCAGCTGGGCTGGGCCACGAGAAGTAGGCAAGGGCCAGGGTAGCAGCCCCAGCCTGGGGTGTCTGGCTCTACTGAATGTCAGGAGGGGCCTTTGGGTGTCCTGGGGAACCGAGGGGGACACTGTCCATGAAAAGGGGACAGAGCTGACCCACTCTGGGAAATGCTAGGACAGAATTCAAGGAAAAAGGGGAGAGGAGCCAGCAGCGACTGGTGACCAAAATGTCTGGTAAGAGCTTTGGATGCTGGCTCTGTACCAGGCACAGCACAAACACCCGAAAAGGCACCACCTTGTTTAACCCCTACAACACCTCTAGAAGCTGGTACTATTATTGTCATCTTCACAAGGAAGACAAATGGGGACTTGGAGACACTAAGTGCCTTGGGGCCTCAGAAGCTGCTGGCTGAGTCTAAGGTGACTACAGCCGTCCTAGGGAGGCTGACTCTCCTAATGTGGAGTGTCACCACCCAGCAAAGAAAGCCAAGGGACCCGTGGGAAGTCTTACCAGTGGGAAGCCTCAGCCTCCCTGCTGCCCACACTCCCCTGGTCTCCCCTCCCCTTCACCCAGCCACAAGACTCAGCCTCACCGGGAATTCCGGGAAGCCGCTTTCCTGAAGGCCTCAGGCAGCTGCAGCAGGATCCTGTCAGGGAAGCCGGTGCTCAGAGCAGCTCTGTCTCACTCTGGGGGCTGCAGGCCCCACTCCCTACTCAGAGCCCAGTGAGAGATGAAGCTCACCCACCCCTCAGACAGGGCTTCCAGGGTGACCACAGGAGCCAGCCCAGTCCAGGTACCACCTGGCAGAGAGAAGAGAAAGCAGAGCCCAGGCCTTCGAGAGCTCATGTGGAGCCCTGCGGCTGGGTGGATAAGTGGATAGGGCACAGGTCATGCCCCAGTGCATCAAACATGGCACCTTCACAGCCAGCTGTTCCACTCTGCCAGCTTCTGGGCTTGCCACCCCTCATGGGGTGGCATCCTGGGGTTCCCCTGGCCCACATCCAGCTCAATGCCCTGCCCTTCCTGTCACCCCAAACCCAGACTCCTGCTGCTGCCCAGGATCTGATCAGGTAGAGACAGTAGTTCCTCTAGTGAGGGTCTGGGAAACCTACCCCTTATCCTTGAGTGTAAAAGCTTCTGGGGCCTGAGAAGCAGCTGACAGGACTATTTGTTCGTTCCTGAGGCCTGATTTAGGCTTGGTGTCTCCAGCCCCTTGCCCCATACAGGCCTGATCCCCCACTGACAGAAGCCTGCACTCAGGGAGGTCCTTGGTAGGCACCCTGGTTTGGCGGATGCCCCTAGGAGGTTTTGTCTCTGATGCACGGCTGCCAGCCCTGTGTGAGGTCCTGGGTGGGGCAGAGGCTCTGGTGGCAGGGGAAGTGGCAATGGACCCAGACTTCAGGCTGGGGGCCTTGTTTCCTTCTCCAGCCTTTGATATGCCTTTTCGCACCCGTACAGCCTTCTCCAGTGCCTGGGTCAGAAGCTCCAGCTCCTTGAGGTCTTGCGGGCTGGGTATGCATGCTGCAAAAACCAAGAGTCATGCAGAGGTCCCTCACCACTTCATGTCTGAAGACAGGCCAGAGGCGGCACCTGGAGAAGGTAGATGGCTGAGGTTTACCTGCAGATTGGGCCTCTTCATTAGTTTCTGGCCCTGGGGTTGGCTCCGGAGCCAGGGTCTCGGCTGGTTCCCTGTGAAGACACAAGGCAGCCGTGGCACGGCCAGGGCCCAACAGGCCCCCAGGGCCGCCTGGCCTAGGGGCAGACCCGCAGTCTCAGAGCCTGCACAAAAAGCGGGGAGCACTGACAACCCGCAACTCCGAAGTGAGCGCCCGGCCCGGGGTCGCTAAGCGGGGTTCTGACGGCCCGAGGGAGGCCTAGCCGGGTGGTCCCGGGGTCCGCGTACCAGGCACGCAGCAGCCGCCGGGAGACTCGCAGGCTCCGCTCCAGCTGCCGCTGTCGCTCGGCGCAGGAGTCCAGGGCGTCACGCAGCTCGGCCACTAGCCTGGAAAGGACGCACCAGAGGCTCAGCACCCTGGCCAGCCTCGGGCCGCGCAGCCTCCCGCCCCCTCCAGCGGCGCGGGACCCACCGGCGCAAGCTTCCAGCCAGCAACGTGAAGGTGGTATCCATTCTTCGCGATCTGCCGCCGCCGCCAAATCCCGCCCCTTCCGGCCTAGAAGATCGCCCCTTCCGGCCGGACTGCCCAATTCTGAGCCCAGAGTTCAGGGCCCGCCCTACCCGATGACGATCCCGCTTCAAGGACCCCCATTTCCCGCGGGGTCCAAGCCGTGACTCCGGTTCTGAGCTCGGCCTGGGAGCAGCGGAGGGAACACGGGTGAGGCCCTCGGGTGACGCGCAGGCTTCTGGGTTGGATAACCGGGTAGATGGTGGCACCTGTGATCGCTTAACGGTTGGCTTCGTCTTTGTAGTGAAGGCGCTCTAAAGCAGGGCCCTGCTGCCTTGCTGACCCCGGGCCACCTAGCACAAGGCAAGGCACATGGAGTGGCCCAGTAAGTATTTACTGCAGTCGATAGAAGTGAGGATTACATGTGTGTTGGGAGCAGGGACAAGGGAGGAGGGAGTGTCCACTTTTGGATATGTTGGTGAGGTGATGACATCCAGGGGAGGCATCAGTGGGCACCTGGGCGGAGGCGGATGAAGCCCAGGAGCCAAGGATTTGGCACATGGAGCAATGGGCCTGGGCGAGCTGGTCCAAGGTGGGGCAGGTGTACATGGATGGGGACAGGTGACGGGGAGCTGGAGCCCAGAGAGGTGGAGGGACAGCAGAGCCTGGTGTCACAGAAGCCACAGGAGGCTATCCCAGGAGGGAATGTCTGCGGGTTGGGGGAACGGGGCCTTCAGAGAATCAGGAGACACCTGGCGAGGAGGGATTGTAGGGACAGATGCTGGCTGGGAGGAGTGGTTCGGGCAGCAGGGTCCACTGTAATTGGAGATAACAGGAAAAACAGATGAATGCCAACCCCTCAGGGGCCAAGAAATCTCAGGGGAGAGCAGGACGGGTGACAAACCTGGGAGGGGTTGTTTCAAGTTGGCAAGGTGTCCATTTCACAGTGCTGATAGGAAGGTGCTGCAGCAGAGGACAGAGACACAAAGGAGGGGAGTTGAGGGTGCCAGGCAGAGGAGAAGGGGGTGAGGACCTAGGCAGCCCTGGGACTGCCCTTAGGGTGGGCCCCTCCATCGGTAGTGGCTTGTTTTCTTGCCTAGTGCGGGGAGGCTGACAGCATTCTGACTAAAATGAGATTCTGTGTGAGGTAGGAGGGGAGGGAAGAGGGCTTCAGTCAGTGCTTAGAAGATGCAGGGAGAGCCCACCCCACCCCACGGTCAGGTGGTACTAGATCCCCACTGGAGTGGGAGAAGGCAGTTCAGTCATGCACATCACATGGCTGCTACTACCCTCATCACATTTAGTCCTCACAACACCCCTGTGAGGTAGGTATTATTGCCCCATCTTACAGATGAGGAAACTGAGGCTCACACATGCCTAGGGGCACACAGTCAACAGGGAGGTCTGCAATCCCTATGCTGGGATTCCCTTACTCAACCATGTCTGACCCAGGATGGTCAGAATTCTACTACAGTAGCAAAAAGAGCTCCTACAGGGAAATCAACACCCAGAAAAGCCTCACGGAGTTAGCATCTCCCTGTCCCTGTCGTTTTGGTTCAAGAGCATTTGGGGGACACTCCTGGCTAAGTGGTTCTTTCTGACATTTTCGAGAGGAAGCAAAAGCTATCAGCAGGGCTCCACGTCGGCACCAGCTGTGGGGCAAAATGGAGGCGCTGATTTTGGAACCCTACTTGTATACTGTCAAAGCCATCCTGATTCTGGACAATGATGGAGATCGACTTTTTGCCAAGTACTATGACGACACCTACCCCAGTATCAAGGAGCAAAAGGCCTTTGAGAAGAACATTTTCAACAAGACTCACCGGACTGACAGTGAAATTGCCCTCTTGGAAGGCCTGACAGTGGTATACAAAAGCAGCATCGATCTCTATTTCTATGTGATCGGCAGCTCCTGTGAAAATGAGCTGATGCTCATGGCTGTTCTGAATTGCCTCTTTGACTCCTTGAGCCAGATGCTAAGGAAAAATGTAGAAAAGCGAGCTCTGCTGGAGAACATGGAGGGGCTCTTCTTGGCTGTGGATGAAATCGTAGACGGAGGGGTGATCCTGGAGAGCGATCCCCAGCAAGTGGTACACTGGGTGGCATTAAGGGGAGAAGATGTACCCCTTACGGAGCAGACCGTGTCTCAGGTGCTGCAGTCAGCCAAAGAACAGATCAAGTGGTCACTCCTTTGGTGAAGACCCCACTGTTCCTGGCTCCTCACTCCCTCAAAAAATCCACAAGTCTGCTGTAACTTCTCATCCAGCCCCACAACTGATGCTCTCAGGGTCATCTCGGGGATAACAGGGATCCTTAAATCTCCATCCTTTCTGTGGTTGCCCCCTCGCAAACCCGTATACACTTCCCGTTCCTTCTCACTCTTTTTTGCAGTCCTGGGAGTAAAGCTCTTAGCAGATTTGGACACAGGGCAGGGGAAGCACCCTCTTCCTTGCTCGACTGGATTATACTCCCATGCTCTCCTATCCCCCATATTTTCTCCTCCACTTCTGTGCCCTTTGCTGCAGCTACACTTAAGATCAAAGCAGGAGAAAGAATGTGCTGAGTGTTTTCCTCCCTTTGCCTTTACCCGGCCTTCATCCCAACAGTCCATATGCTCAGCAAGGGGAGAGAGAGAGAATTCTTTTCTATAGAAGGAGTGCGGGTGGGGAGAGGCATATGAAGTCTCAGCCACAGTCCCGCTTGCTGGACTCGGTATTTTCTCCCATTCCTTTTTACTGCCCAGGCCTCCAGCCTTGGAAAAAAGATTGGGAACAGCTCATAGTCAGGGGACAGAGTGGAAGGAGCAGTGATTTAAATTTTATTGGAGAGGGCTTATAAAATTCTGTATTTCAGACACAGCTGCATTTTTTACCCTGATCCTGGCTGATAGCTTCAAAACTGCTGTGGTCTGTGAGTGTTCGGTGTGGGAGTGTCTGTCTCTCCGTCTGATACCTTAACTTTCCACCTTCACTACCCCTGCGAGCTCTGCCAGGCTTGCCCTGTGTGTGCCCTGGAGCAAAGCCAGTCCTTGATCTAAAACGCCATTCCAGTCTTGGGAAGAAGAGTTTCTGCTCAGAACTGGGGACAGGGTGGAATTTATGACTTGGGCCTCTGGGCTCTCTCAGTCCGCTTCTCTCTCCCACAGGCACCTCAATCCTCTGCCTTGGGTCTGTGATCTCTGCTGCTTAACCCTGTCCTCCCTCTGCCTCAGCCTTACATCCGGGAAGTAGGTCTGGGCGCCTCCCTTCCCTAGGTCGCCGAGAGAGGTGCCTTTCTTCAGAAGACCTTTGGGATTTGGCTTTCCCCAGGAAGACGGAGGATGGGACACCCACTGTTGGGTCATCTCTCCCCTTGACCCAAAACTTCCCACAAAAATGTCACAAGAAACCTTCCTGAGACTTAGCGTCCTGCCCCCCACCCACTAACTGCCAGTTCTCCAAGTGGGCGGATAACTGGGCATCCCGGAGGGGGCATTTTTGTGTAAGAGATGTACGGAGTCAGGATGATAGCCACCTTCATATACTGTTCTGCGCAAAGAGGAATAAAACATTTCTTTTTCCAAAAAAAAAAAAAAAAAAGCTATCAGCAGGGTGAGTGTGTCAGCAGGGGAGAGAGGTCAGGGTCAGTCTTCATCAGATCCCAAGTCCCTGTGGTCATTATTCTCAGGAACTCACAGCAGATCTACCCTCACCCAACAAACAGGTCCTCTGACTCTTGCTCTTCTGTATCTTGGTCACCTCAGATGTTACAAATGACATTTAATTTTTTTTCTGGCTAACCTCTCTGGGAAAATTGGTTTTGCATACAGTGTCAGGATAGCACTGAGGGGTTTGAATCGAATTTTCTTTTTTTTAGTTGAGCCTAAATAATGTTGAGAATTAAAAAAAAATTAATACCTTATATATTTAATGTTTTTTTAAAAATTTATTTTATTTATTATTTATTTTTGGCTGTGCTGGGTCTTCGTTGCTGTGCGCAGGCTTTTCTCTAGTTGCGGCGAGCGGGGGCTACTCTTCCTTCAGGTGCGCGGGCTTCTTGATGTGGTGGCTTCTCTTGCTGTGGAGCACGGGCTCTAGGCGCGCAGGCTTCAGTAGTTGTGACTCACGGGCTCTAGAGCACAGGCTCAGTAGTTACGGCGCACGGGCTTAGTTGCTCTGCGGCATGTGAGATCTTCCTGGACCAGGGCTCGAACCCGTGTCCCCTGCATTGGCAGGTGGATTCTTAGCCACTGTGCCACCAGGAAAGCCCTCATACCTTCTATTTTTAATTTTTCTTTTGTTTTTTATCTTAGAGGGATGGAGGATGGAAATAAAGACAGGGAAAGAAATGGCCCAGACATTACGATGTTCATACGGACATCATCTGTTGGGGACACAGACAAACCATCACAGGAGAAGGGGCAGATTTCTAAAATGAGCTGAGAATATGGGAGGAAGAGAGCCTGTGACCAAGACATCAAGGCCCTGGCCTGCAAAAATGTCAGGGCCCACTCGCCCGGTATTCACACGCAGTCCGAAACGATCCGCGGGGCAGAGTTCCCTCACGATAGGACCCACCACCCAGTGAGGAAAGGAACGGCTGCCTGGGGCAGGGCAGGCCAATGTGGGCGCAGGGATGGTGTGCTCAGAGCTATTGGCTCCCCCTGGAACCCCGAACCAGATAAATGTGGGAGGGGGTGAGCTGTGCCAGGATACCTGGGTCACACATGTTCTCAGCTGTGAAAGCTCTCAGCTCCCGGGGTGCCTGGGGCTCCGTGGGGCTGGGAAGTTCAGGACGTGGGCTTAAGTTTCCCAGAGAAAGCAGGACAAACATGGGAGGGGACAGAGAAATAGGCTTCACACAGTATGGCATGATTGCTTTGAGGCTAAACTTTCCAGAGAGAAGGAACTGAGTTTTTGTTGTGATTTAGACATTCTGATGGCTCACAATGGGCTCCCCTAGAGAAAGAAACTTACTGCCCCAAGTTCTCCTTTCTATTCTGTGTGACTGCCACCAGGGGTCTACAGGGATCCATCTCCAGTGCCCCCCTCCCCCTTGCTAGTGCAACAGCAGCCCTGTCTCAGCAAACATTCACTTCAGCCAACATTCACTGCAGCAAACGCACTGACACACTCACAGCTTCAAAAAGCCCAAGTTCATGTCCTCCTCCTCCTCATTGTGGGCGGACAGGTTTTTCCTCTTCACCTGTTGCTGGGGAGCACAGCTCTCTGGGGGGCTTGGGGGACGACACTGTACACACGACTTCCTCGCGTGATGGTGGCAAGGCTGTGTGTTCAAGTCGCTGCCCGGGGACAGTACTGAGGTAGATCGGGCAAGGCCCCCCAAGCCATCTGCGGAGTTTGTGGGACTTGTGCTGCTGACAGAGGAGTACCCTGAGGTCGTTATGTCCTTGCCTGCCCCCCTCCTGCTGCACAGAGGGCGCTCGAGCCCTGGGGTCCAAGGTGTCTGGCTGCCTGGTGCTGACGCCTGTGTGTCCTGACGCCCCTCCTCCTCCGGGCAGGCCTCCTCATCGCTTGATTCCTGGCAGCAGTGCTGTTCCGGGTTCAGGTAGACCACAGTGACATCGAGGACACCGCTGGGAGCTGTCACTATGGGAGATGGGGGAGAGGTCAGGCCATAGCCTGAGCATCAGGGTGACCCCGTGCTCGGTCAGGACCAAGGGGAGCCCAGGGTCCAGCTCTCAGCCGCACATCCTGAACCTCGCTGGACAGTCCCCTTTCCTTTACGTAAGAAATTGGGGGTGAAGTGTCTCCTTTCAAACTTGGGGTAATACCCAATGTGACTTAGGGGACAGTAGGAAGTGACAACAAACTGGCCATCTAATAATTTAGTTAATCCCCTGAGTGGACAAAAAAATAGCAGTTGGAAAATAACAGAAGCTGTCGAACTGGGCTTCCTGTGCAGATGGCTGATGAGACATGGGGACAGAGCCTCCTGCAGCCTGCCCTAGATGGGTGCCTGAGGGACAGAGCCCAGCAGGGGGCACATCTCACACAACCTTCTAAAAGGTCTATTTCTCTGTCCCTGACCTGGTGAGGTCCTTCCACCAGCACAGGTCCAGCTGGAGCTGGGCGCAGGTTGGGCCCACATCCTATCCTCCCTGTGTGTGGGCTGGTATTCCAGGGGCTCTGCTCTCTCATGTCTACCTGTGTCCGGACACACTCTCCTGCAGCTCAGGCTGGGGGCCCTCCTGCCCGCTGTTCCCTCTGGGGCAGCACTGGGTACTCTCCAGCCCTGGCACTCACCATCGCCCTCCTTCTCGCCCTCGCTCTCTTGGTCGCCCTCGTAGCCGGAGCAGTAGTCCAGGCTCCAGTCCAGGAAGCTGCCCAGCAGTGTCTCCTCCTGGCTGGACAGCTCTGCGGTCGGCGTGGTGACAAAGCTGCCCCTGTCCTCCTGGAGGCTGTTCTCCCGTTTCCTGTGCGGTGGGAGAGCCGGGAGCCGTGTCATAGGCAGCAGTGTTGGGAGGCCCAGTCTGGTTCTTGGCACCTGCCTGACCCTGCCCCCATGTGCTGTGAGCAGGGACAACACAGCCACCCAGGAACTGCCCTCAGAAGCTCAGGGCAGATTCGCAGAGACAGGGCCAGCACCATGGCGAGATTCCTGCTCATCTGGACTTTGTAGGATGGATAGGAGTTCTTTAGGTGGGTGAGGTGGAGGGGGAGGTTATTCCAGGCAGTACAGCTGGGACACTGAGATGGAAGAGACGGGGATAAAAGGGATGCACACAATGAGGGCACAGCTGGAGTGCAGGGAGTGCCACAATGTGGTGGAGCAGAGCAGTCCCGTATGGCTCACACCGGGCGTGGGGCAGGGCCAGAGCCTGAGCGGGCTCAACCTGTGCTCAAGACCACCATCCCTCACAGGGAGCCAGGCTGGAGCCAGAAAGCCACACTGGGGAAAGGAGACGGTACTGTAGGCAGTGGAGACTACCAACCGCAGCTTCAGTTTTCTGAGGATCTGCTCTCTCCCTGCTGCTCCTCATGAGCCCCGATGGCTGCACAGGTCACGAGGGAACCCAGGCCTGGCCCGCAGGGCTCACTCACCGCTTGGTTCTCCTTCCAGAGGGAGAGCTGAGGAAGGTGTGAATGTCCCCTGTGCTTAGGAAAGACGCGGGTTCTGGGCTCTCTTGTTTCACCCCTAGAGTTGCACACAACTGGCCATAGCTCAGCACCTGAGGGGAAGCCGGGGTCAGAGGGAGGGCCGAAGCCCCGAGGGGCAGACGGGGACCCCCCGCTCCCTAGCACCCACCAGCACCTCTTCCTGGCTGATCTCTTCATATCGCTTGTCCTCGAATCGCTGCTTCACGGCGGTGAGAGAGACCTGCCTGTAGTCCTTGGGGGCATCATCATGGAAGCTGCCGACAGAGGGACACGTGAGGGGTAGTGGGGGGCAGACGGTGCTGGCACCTCCACCCCAAAGGCTCCCATCTTTAGCCTCCACTCACTGAAGTGAGAGGGGACAAGACATTTTCAAAACCAGCCCAGCAATGGGAGTGAAGCCCAGCACTGCTGTGCACAGTCTGGCGGTTCCTCGAGTCACCTATGACCCCCAAGTGCATCCCCAGGAGAAAGGGGAACAGAGATCCACACAGAAACCTGGACACATATGTTCACAGCGGCACTATTCGCAACAGCTGGAAGGTAGAAAAACCCCAAATGTCCATCAGTGCACGACTGAATAAACAAGATGTGGTCCCTCCATCCAGTGGGCTATTTGTACAGTGGAAACATTATGTAGGTGAGAGGCTGGTCACAAAAGGCCCCAAGTTGTACGATTCCATATTGGTGAAACATCCAGAACAGAAAGAGCCAGGAAATAGATGAGTGTTTGCTGGGGGCTGGTGGGGAGGGGAAACATGAAGGTAATAGGTAGCAAGGGCGGGGTTTCTTTTGAGGGTGGGGAAGATGTTCTCGAATAGATTGTGGTTTGTGGTGATGGCTGCACAATTCTGAATATACCAAGAGCCTGTTGAATTGTACACTTTAACAAAAAGTTTCGTTGGTAAATAAATATGTTTCCAGTTTATCTGGATTGGGTTTCTGTCACCTCTCTCAGCTAGTGAATTTCCAGATTGGGAAAAAAAAAAAAAAAACAACTCAGTGGGGGGCGGGGGATGGGTGTAGGAAGGCAGCCAAGCAGCAGCTTTTGGCAGCCTGGTCAGGCACCGACCCTGCACTGGTCTGAGCAGCCTCGGGGGCAGACACGTGTTGACCTGCCACCGTCACCCATGCTCCCGTCCACCAGCGACGAGGTCTGGGCCCTGCAGGAGAAACGGGCTGCACACACTACCCCAGGAAATGCTGACAGGCTCCCCGTGTTAGCGGGGAGGGGGAGAAGTGGCAGACGGGCCAGAGGGGCTGGTCAGAGGAATCTCTAGACTCGTGCCCAAGTTCTGATCTCATCCTCAAGCTGTAAGCAGAAGTGTCGTGTTCAGAGGCTGCCCTGTGGAAATCCAGGAGGCGGCTGGGGCAATGACCATGGGCAGGTGAAGAAAGTGCATTGGCCCCAAGAGCCGCTGGGATGCAGGGACAGAGAAGCAGAAATGGGCTGGCCTGAGGGCTCTGATAGGATGACTGGGGCCTTGTCCACCAAGCACCAAATGAAATCTATGAGGAGGAATGGCCTGGCGTGGACAAGCTGGCAGGGGGGTCTGTGGCTCGGGTCAGAGGTTGGCTTTCAGATGTGTTCTGAATCCTGGAAGTGGTTAAGTCTCCCAGGGAGCGTCTGGGGATAGGCAGAAAGGCAGAATTACCCAGACCCTCGTGTCGGGGAAGGGGACTCTGAGGCAGTGTGGCCTGGCGGAGGAAGGAGGAGGCCCCTGGGGGCTTTAGCAGATATGCATGCGGTGGGGAGTGCATGTGAGACTGAGGAGTGGGAGGAGCGAGTCTGCCAGCCAAGCTGAGACAGGAGGCGAGGGAAAGGGCCAAGGTGTGTGCCCGGGGCTGCGGTCTGCCAACTCCAGAGCTGGAGGCCAACCTGTCCTAGACTGAAATTACTGCTGGTCAGGGAGACAGTCTGATTTTTTCTTATGTTCCACAGTCCATGGAATTAGGTTTGGGTTGGGGGGAGCTGCTGCCCACACATCAAATGTTAAAAACGTATGAAATAAGCAACATGGCCCTGGAATTTCTAAACGTCAGTCCTGAGATACGCGGGTCACGCGGGGAAGGTCTGAGTGTCTTGACAGCCCTCACGTGAGAGCAAATTCCCCCTGGACTTGTGGTATTAAGGACACACCCTCTGTGTGGGGGGACAGTTGGGGGGTTGTGGGGGGAATTGCTTCCTTACACGCTTACCACTTTTTTTTTTTTTTTCGGTACGCGGGCCTCTCACTGTTGTGGCCTCTCCCATTGCGGCTCCGGACACGCAGGCTCAGCGGCCATGGCTCACGGGCACAGCCGCTCCGCGGCATGTGGGATCTTCCCGGACCAGGGCACGAACCCGTGTCCCCTGCATTGGCAGGCGGACTTTCAACCACTGTGCCACCAGGGAAGCCCACGCTTACCACTTTTGATGAAGGCTTAAGACACAGGGGATGAGGTCTTCACAGGAGAACCCAGTGAGGTCCCATAACCGAGTGGTCCAGGGCTGTGCTGGGGAGGAAAGCAGGAATAGTGGGGCCGTTCTGATGCCCACTCATGCCCCACAGCCCTGATGGTTCTGGGATGGAGTTTCCTAGGGCTCAGGGTTGAAAAGGCCCCAGGTACAGAGCATGCGTGCTCATTGTTGACAATGTGGGAAATATTAAGCTAGAACTGTCTCTAACCTCACCCCTAGACAATGGCTTTTAGTCCATTCTGGTGTTTCCTTCTCCAGGAGATGAACACACTTCTTTTTCTCCTTCCAACCCCCTTGAATTTGAGCACTGGCTCCTGACTCCAGGAATCCCCCAGACCACTGGCTCAGCCCATGTTCTGAGTGGCTGGTGGGGAGGACCAGCTCCTTACTCTGCCCATGTGTCAGCCTCGCCAGGAGCAGGGCGGCTGCAGCCAGGTGGGCTGGGGCATAGGCGGCCAGGCTGGTGTGCAGCAGGGAGAGCTCACAGAGGAAGCTGCACAGGTGCTGGGTTCTTGGCGCCATGGGGACCAGCGTCAGCAGGACGTCCTTGTAATCGACCACAGTGGGGACCTAGAGGGAACGGGGAGGCAGACGTGGGGTCTCAGCACACAGAGGGCCCCTCCACCCACTCGGTGGGGAGGCTGGACCTTAGAAACACCACCCTCGGCGTGGTCAGCCCAGCATCTGGCCCGACTGCTGTGCACGCCAAACAGCTGTGGCCTCGTGTCCTCTGGGTCCAGGAGGGCTTCCCAGAGCAGGGAAGCTCAAAGCCATGCAGATACCCTCTGCCCCTCCATGCCCTCACGTGACCTCAACTTTGATTCAAAAGGAAAAAGCAAGTGGTCACTTACTCGAATCTTCCCTTCCAAGGCAGAGATGATCTCTCCCATCATCCTCACCAGGTCCTCGTATTTGTACGTGTTGTCTGTGAGCCACACAGCCTCCCGGATCGTCAGGATCTCTTTGCTGATGAACCTGGAGTGTTAAGAAGGGGTCTGAGCACTGAGCCCACTCCCCTTAGTGGGGTGATCACTTTAGGCTTCAGTGATGGGGTTGGGGGGGTCCAAAGAGTGGACCCTGCTGCCCCTAGCCACTGAGGGGAACTGAAAAGGTCAGATGAGCCTATCATGGGGGCTGGAAGGGAAGGGGGATTAGTGTCACAGATCAGTGGCAGTGAGAGCTGCTGGACTGCTAGGCATGCAGGTGTTTCTGCAAAACACACCCACGAATGACGTGATCGGTCAATCCTCTTAACGACCTGAGGGATAAGGGTTCACCCTGCCTTGTGTCAGCTTCTATGGAGCGAGTATAAACAGCTTTAACCCAGAAGGCAGATGAGCCAGCAGAACCAGAGATAGAGGTTGTTTGAAGGTCTGAACCCAGCATGGGGTCTGGCCATGGGAACTGGACTGTCCTTAGGCAGGTGGTCACGCTGTTCTCTACTCTCCACCAGTTCCAACTATCAGGGAACATGCTAGTCCAGCAGCCTGCCGAGGACACCTCCCCACACAACGGTGGACTGGGACCGGGCCCTTGGCTGCTCTGTCATGGGGACTCTGCAGCTCCCGCGTTTGCTGTTGCCTGGGCCAAGAGAGAGGACAGGAGTTGTAGGGACCGCAGGTGCTGGGGGATGTTATGTGAGTGGGGCGGGCGAAAGCCCTGTGCTCTGAGCAGCGGCAGGTGCTGCTTTGAGAGTGGATGTAGGGGCATCTCGGCTTCTAAAAATCTTTTAAAGCAATTATCATCTCATTGCCAGCAGCCTGTGCTCTGGTACCTCAGTCTCTCATTGCAAGGACATAACTATGCCATTTGGATCCAGGGAGGCTGGGGACCCGTCTGTTCAGCCCTCTCTGGTGACAAGACCTGGAACGCCAGGTTCCGAGAGCACACATGAGAGGTGCCGGACAGCGTGTGGCATTTGCTCACCGACCTGAGCCCACGGACCCTGCTTCCACAGCCACCTAGAGACCCCACTTCCCAGTTCCCGTCATGGCCACATGACTGCGCTCACTGCAAAGTTGGACCTGGTGGCCTCAGGGGTCATGGCAGGTAGCAGAGAGCAAGTCAGGACCTGGGCCTCCTTCATGACATCATGAAACAGATAAACCATCCCAGTGACACAAGCCTCTGGGTTACCGTGCAGAAGACAAATCAGTCTCTCCATAGTTGACACCACTGTGTGCAATAAGCCTGTTCCTCCCTCGAAAGCCTTACAGATAATGATGTTGGTCTGGAAAGCACTGCCCAGGGGAGATAGCAGACCACGTAGAAGTCTGCTTTAGGAAAACAAGAAAATGCAAAATGTGTGGTGGGAACTGCCATGCACATTGTGTCCAAAGGCAAAACTGGGTGGAAAGGTGGATTTAGGTAAAACTTAAAATGGTCTGATCTGAAAAGTCAGAGCTGCTGCAGGGGTAGGCTGCCTCTCTGAGGACGCATCCTGCCCATGTACCGATGAAACGCAGGTCTCTGGATGCAGAGTTGAGAACCGGACTGGCAAGGGCAGCCGCCTGTGACCCTCCCTCATCGCTGTGTTGCCCTCAGGGGCCAGGGGAAGAGGGTTCCAGCCTGAGCCTGCCCGACAGAGGCCACGTTCTGGGTCCTGAGGCCGCGTGTTGGGATGAGCGGCTGCCCACACACCAAGGGTCAGCCTTGCCACCCCCGAGTGGGTAGGACCACTCGGCGTGGGCACCCCCTAAAATGAAAATCCCTGTCATAAGGAGGTGGGGTGCTGAAGGCTTGTTCCACTGAAAAGCCAGCCTGTGAACTGGGCAGTGCCAGCATGCTGTGTTCCGTCTGCGGGCCCAGCCTGGGGGGCTTCTCACCGGGTGCACATGACCATGCAGGCGATGCCCAGCAGCTGGAGCCTGTACCGGGGCACCAACCGCCTCCGCAGGTACCGGTCCACACACTCCACGGTCAGGTGAAGGCACAGGCTCGAGAAGTCCTTCATGGTCGCGACCTCTACCAGCCAATCGATGAGAATGTACCTGTGGGAAGAGCACCATCCCTGAAAAGCAGGCCAAGCCTTCATGAGTGTCCCATCTCCCATTCCTGCCCGGCCATCTGTCCTGAGGGGTGAGCGATCACTTTAGGCATCACTGGCTTATCCAGGCACCTGTCCAAGGCTGAGACACCCTGTCCAAGGGGGAGGCCCCATGACTCCCGACTTTGTTCCTGGGAGGCAGTGGGCTGCACATATGTGTACTCTGCCTCCCCCACCCTGGGACCCCCAGGCACTGGATAAGCCTGGACCGTTATTACTTGTAAGGGAGCAAAGCAGGTCTGCTCTGTGGACCTGGGACAGGTCACAGGACAGGAGAAAAGTCAAAGTTTATCATCCTGCAAACCTGCCTTCTCTCTGAGGAACTCTCACCCATGGGGTCATTTATCACAACCCTCCGCAGTGGAGCAAAGAGCCAGGAATGCATCTAAAGCAGGATTCCCTGAGCCTGTGTGCTGGACTTCTCAGTCACCCAGCAACCGTGATGGAGGACTTGGGCCGGCAGAGCCAACAGACATAGGATCCCTCCTCGACGGGGCTAAAAGCCGGGCCAGGGACACAGACGTCACAAGCAGATACTGCATGCAACATCAAGGATGCCCAAGCATGGTGAACGCCTTTTTGCACAAGGGAGAGGAGATGGGGAGAAGAGAAGCAAGAGAGAAAAGAAACGTGGTGGTGAGTGATTCTAGGCAGACAGGAGGGACTGCTCCAGGTGTCAGCTTGGACAGGAGCATCTTTCATAGGCAGAGGGAAGGAGGGAGTGCTGGGGCCGAGTTGGGGAGGGGAGGAAGGAGGCGGGATGAAGGGGGAACGGGCTGGGGAGGAAGACATGCAAGGCCAGGTGTTTGAGGGTTAGGGGCAGAAGAGGAAGCTTCCTACGCAGACACCTTTGACAAGCTCAATGATCTGACTTATAAAAACAGACCAACGGAACTGTACACTTTAAAATGGTTAAACCTGAAACTAATGTTACATGTCAATTATAACTCAATAGAAAAAAGGAAGAAAAAGTCAGCTGTTGCTTTACATAGAGGAAAATGTAAAGATGCTCAACTCGGGGACTGAAATGATATTATTGCAATAAAACTACTTTAGCTCTTGAAAAGAAAAGAAAGGTTAAGTTTATGTTAACCCCCACCCCCAGCACACAAAAGGAATAGCAACAGTCCCTGGCTCCTGCCGCCAAAAGAAAGGCAGACTGGGAGGGCACGGTGTGGGGCAGGGGGCACCACCCCCAGCACAGGCACAGGACTCAAAATCACAGCAGCTTGGTGACATTTAATGTGGGAGCCAAGGACACTGCACCCCCTGCTATGAGTAAAGACGGAGCCTCTCCAGGGAAGAGAGCTTACCAGGTGCTGGGCTTTGTCTGCTGCAGTACAGCCAGAGCCTGCCCATTATAAATCTAAAATGTATTTGAAATCTCTGGTGTAAGCTTAAAAAATTATTCACATTTTCCATTTTACTCTCTAAACAAGTTCTGTGATTGAGTGTAAAAGTGTGTTATCTCCAAACCTCGAGGGAAAATGGACCTGCAGGAAGAGGCAGTTTGTGGGGTTTCTGAGGCTGCAGGCACATGGCAGCTGCCCCCCACACTCCCGCACGCTGATGCGTGTGATGATGGGTGGGAAAGAAAAGGTGTTTTTTTTGGCATCATTTTTGAAAGATGTTTAGTATGGTTTAATATAGTCTGAGGCTTAAAAAGGAAAACTGGAGAGAGCAGACACTTATGTGGGAAATTTTTCTTTTCAAAGCCCTGGATAACTTAGGCATAACTGGTTTTAGAAACACACACACACACACACACACACACACACACACACACACACACACACGGATCCCAGTGGGGTTGATTACACACACACACACACACACACACACACACACACACACACACACACACACACACACACACACACACACACACACACACGGATCCCAGTGGGGTTGATGATGCAGGGGCCCTGTGACAGGAGGCTCAGCTGAAACAACAGACAGACCCTGTCATGCGGAGACGGCTGTCGCTCTGCCTCGGACCCCTCACCTCATTGTGTCATTGAGTCCCTTCTGCACAGAGAAGACCCTCTGCTTACTGACAGCGTGGGAGGCCTGGAACAGCTGGCAGACTATCTCGTTGGAGGCTTTCGCTTCCAGTCCGAGCTGGTTTCCGTGTGCACAGGCTTTGGCTAGAGATAGCTGAGGACGAAAAGACTCGAGGGATGAGCAAGGGGTTTTGAGGTTCCTGCTTCTGAACGCGAGGAGGATTCTGCCTGTACATACACTGGCCCACTTAAACCTTCTAAGCCTTCTGAAACCAGGAGGGCCAAGATTTTAATCTTTTGGAAATAAATAATATATCACGATAGAACATTTTAAAAGGTACAAAAGGTGCATAATGGGATATCAGTTGACTTCCTGCCCGGCACAGCTCCATGGCCAATTCCAGTCTTCTGCCAGCATTTTCTTTTAAATTAAGTTTGTTTCTGTTCACTACTCCCTAGTGAAAGCTGATGCTCTGGGGGAGGCCACGTAGCACAGTGGCTGAGAGCTGGCTGGGGGCTCGAATGACCCAGCTTTAAGACCTGGGTCTATGTGTGACCACAAGCGAACTGGGGGCTTCACTGCACCTCAGTTTCCCTTTTCACCAAATGGCACAACAGCAGCTGCTTCAGCAGATGCTGTGAGGATTGAATGAGATGCACGAGCACCTTGCTCAGGACCCGCCGGGGCCCTCCAAGCCCTCAGTGGTTACTGTTGACCATCTCTACGTATTTCCTTCCAGAGTTTTCTATGCACTTGTAGCAGTGTGCATGTGCATTTGTGATCACGGAACACACATGTTAGCTTTTCTTTGCCTGCCTAAAGATTAACGTGGTTCTTTGCGATAGGAGACTTCTGTAAGCGTGTTTTCCTTGTTCTTCCTTTGAGGGGGTTTCTGTTGGTTTTGTCACATTGAGGGTCACCTTTGTGCAGTCTTGTGTACCTTCTGCTAACGCAGTCGACCCACAGGCGCTACCCGTGCCCAGGGGCTTTCTGAAATTCCTGCGCGCATTTTCACACACACTAATAGGAACACTATTTTTTTTTTTTTTTTTTTGCGGTACGCGGGCCTCTCACTGTTGTGGCCTCTCCCATTGTGGGGCACAGGCTCTGAACGCGCAGGCTCAGCGGCCATGGCTCACGGGCCCAGCCACTCCGCAGCATGTGGGATCTTCCCGGACCAGGACACAAACCCGCATCCCCTGCATCGGCAGGCGGACTCTCAACCACTGCGCCACCAGGGAAGCCCTTTCCTGTACTTTTTTCTTTTTTTAGGAACACTATTTTATCACGTTTGCCGGCAAAAACTGCTATCATTAAAAATGTATATTTTCAGGGCTTCCCTGATGGTGCAGTGGTTAAGAATCCGCCTGCCAATGCAGGGGAAACGGGTTCGATCCCTGGCCTGGGAAGATCCCACATGCCATGGAGCAACTAAGCCTGTGTGCCACAACTACTGAGCCTGCACTCTAGAGCATGTGTTCTGCAACAAGAGAAGCCACGACACTGAGAAGCCCGCGCACTGCAACAAAGAGTAGCCCCCGCTTGCCTCAACTAGAGAAAGCCTGTGCCCAGCAACAAAGACCCAACACAGCCAAAAAATAAAAAAATTTAAAAAAGCCGAAGTGTATTTTCAGAAGTTCCTAGCTATCCACTCAAAAACACAAAGACTACGTGTATATGATTTGCTAGTGTGATCAGCCACGATCTCTTTAAACGTGTGCCTTTTTGACTAGCAGAGAGGTCAAACCTGCTCCGTATTTTGACTGCTTGTATTTATTTCCTCTTTTTTGAGTACACTGAGGCTCTGTGAACTTCTAGAGGGCCTTACTATTCTTATTGATTAGCCTGAGCTTGAACTAGAACCACATTGTTCATTGTTGTATTTCTTGTAAACTTGTTAAGTGCCTTTTTGGACAAAAACATTACAACGTCCTGTGATGTGTCAGGTGGGCCATCCCTCTGTGATTTCTTCCCTAGCTTTTAAGGGCAGAAGACTCTCAACCCCCAACTTGGGGTGACAAAAGCAAGTGTTTACCAGCTTGGCAAAGGGGCACTTTCTTTGATTTATCTTAAAATAATGACTTTTTTTTTTTTTTTTTTTTTTTTTTTTTTTTATAAACCCCCCCCCCCTC
>NW_020174705.1:2133313-2146971 GCF_003031525.2 Neophocaena asiaeorientalis asiaeorientalis | reverse complement strand
GAAAGGGAGTTTTTTTTTTTTTTTTTTTAAAAAAAATTTTTTTTTTTTTTTTTTTTTTTTTTTAGTTTTTTGCCATACGCGGGCCTCTCACTGCTGCAGCCTCTCCCCTTGCGGAGCACAGGCTCCGGACGCGCAGGCTCAGCGGCCATGGCTCACGGGCCCAGCCGCTCCGCGGCATGTGGGATCTTCCTGGACCGGGGCACAAACCCGCGTCCCCTGCATCGGCAGGCGGACTCCCAACCACTGCGCCACCAGGGAAGCCCAAAATAATGACTTCTTTACAGCTGCACAGGGAGAGTGTCTGGAGAACGCCAACTACAGACCCCTGATATCCTGGTTCCAACACTGGACAACCTGGTGAGCAGGTCAGATAATGAGAAGAGGACAGCATTCCACACACCCATCTGCTCTAAGGAGCTCTAAGTTCTGTAGCCAAGATGCTTTCCCTACAGGCCAACTTTAGGGAGCTGTATAAATTTTGATGCAGATGTAATCCACGGCACTTAGAAATTAAGTGGCTGGCTGTCTTAGATGCAACGGGCAGAGGTGAGGAAAGTGCTTCTGGGCTCTCCTCCCCACACACCCTAGAGCTGAACTCCCTTAGATTCAGTTCCAAACCCTGGGCCACTCTTACTTCGTCCTGGGTGGGAACCTGGCAGTGTTGCCCCCACGGTCCCCACGAGAGGAGGTGTCAAGACAAAGGCCAGCTCCCAGCTCACCTGTGCTTCCCAGCAGCCTTTGGCAGCAAAGTCCCTGAGTTTCCGGAAGCTGTGGAGGCATCGTCCGGGATCTGACATCTGTCAATGGGAGAGTCACCATGCCGTTACATGGCCATATCTCTGGAGAAACTCAGAACCAACCCATAGTCTTCTTAAATGTTCCCCCTGACACCTCCAGAGGGTCCCCAGCTGTGCTTTCTTCCCAGCCCTTTATCCCCCAAATGGTGGTGGTCGTTTCAGGGGCAGTGCTGAAAGCGGCCCCATGACCAGCAGCGACCCCGGCTGCGGTGGCAGAACCTTGTCCAAGGGCTACTCTGGAGATTGTGCCTTTGGCCAACATAATCCATTCTTTCCCCAGACCTAGGCCCACTCACATCCATCTTTCTGTCACTTTCCCAGAGGAGGTACGAGCTGGTCAAACACCCCTGATTAGCAGACTCTTCAAACAGGTCCCGGGCCTGCTTCTGTTTCTCTTCATCCTAGAATAAGTACCTCTAAGTAACCACATATACTGTTCTCATCTTTAATAAAATGAGTTAACTACATTAGAGTAAAAATAACTTCTCTGAAGATACACAATTTGACAACCAACTCGTGAAGGCAAGCCCATGAGTTCTGCCCTCAGGCCCTGCTTCCTCCTGCACAAGGTTTGTGCTGGACTCGGCTCTGGGCACTGCCCGGACGGTGACGGGGGAGGGTTTCCCAAGGTCTTCCAGCTCCTCGCTCATACTAAGTGTCCCTCCCTTCTGCTGTCAGAGCACCTAGCACCAGGAGCCACCACCTCCCCCAAGACTGCTGCAGACGGGGTTCCCGAATCACAAGGCTCACTAAGTAGAGAGGTCTGCGTGAGTAGTGGGAGGGAGCCGCCAGTAGCAGAGCCGTGAAACAAATAGACCCGGGGTCCTGTCCCGCTCAGACACTCTTCCTGGCTCCACACAGCCTCACAGACAGGGCTCATCTTGGCTTTGAATCCCGGAAGCCCCCCTCTGCTGCCTTTCACGCAGTTCCTGATTCTTGGTGCTTGAAGCTGCCAGAAAGGCGAGCAGCACAAAAATGCAGACCCGCTGTGCCCTGCGTGCTCACCCGGGCCAGGACGTCAAACAACGCAGGGCCCCGTGGGATGGTGGAGGGGACTCACCTCAAAAAGACTCAGCACTCTCCCCAAGCAGTGCAGTATGGACGCTCTGTGAGTCTAGAGAAAGGAGGTGGAGGAGGAGGGGTGACTGTTAGCGGACAGAGCTTCCCGGGGACTGTCCCTCTGTGTGTGGGTCCTCCTTGCTCCCTGCCCAGCCCCTCTGTGCAGAGGACCACTCCCTGATTCCAGGCCTCCGCCAACTGCTTCACAGAGCCTCAGTCCTGCCTTTCCAGCAGTTGACCTGTCTGCAGCCCAGCCCCTCACCCGATTCCCCTGACCCTGGCTCCGAGGCCTCCTCTCCTGCTAGTCATTAGCAGATGCTCCCACATCCGCACTGTTTTCTATGCCTCCACTGCTCTCGGGTCCCTGACTTTACATGGTCCATAGCATCTCCCCTCAAAGTTTTCTCACCTCCCGGGACCCTACGGGGCTCAGCCCGCCCAGCACGGCCTGCCCTACTTGCATCCCTTGCCAGGACTCACTTTCTGCAGCTGGCACTCCATCCTGAGGCTCTCGTGAACCACGGCCTTGCAGCAGCTTCCGGACACCGACCAAGGTGGGCGGATGAAGAGCCAGATGAAGGGTGCGGCGCCCACATTCAGGCGCTCCGTGAGACTGAAGAAGCGAGAGGCCTTCAGCCCGTTCACTTCCGCCCGGGCCTCATCAGACACAGACACTGGAGAGACGGACAGAACACAGCCCGGATGTCTCTGGAGGAGGGGTGTGGGAAGTTCCCCAGTCTTTTTGGAAAGTTTAAAGCCTTAAGCCGCTACAACGTGAAGTTGCTGGTGTCTTAGGACAGAAGAGCTGGGATGGGGGCTCCTCCCTTTTCTTCCCATGTTTTATGAACCAAGTGCCCTGCAGCCCCTCCCAGCAGCCTGGATTCCGAAGATCTGGGAAGGTCCCCCCCACGTGGAGGCATCAGATGCCCACCCTCCTTCCTGTGGGGAACTGCTGCTCAGACCCCTGTTAACGGGTAGGGGGTTTCTTTGTGGGGTAATGAGATGATGGCTCCAAATTGAGTGGTGATGGGTGCACGACTCTGTGAAGATACCCAAACCACTGGACTGTACACATTAGACAGGTGAGCTGAGTGGTGTGTGAATTTCATCTGGGCAAAGCCATCTGACAGGAGGGTGGGCGCAGGATTGCTCATCGTCTGCAGGTCCAACAGTCCTGTCAACCAGCTGTGACCAGGGTGACCTCTCAGTAAGACGCCAGGTCTTTTAGAAGCAGAAAAATGGCGACTATACCCAAGTCTTTATGCATCTTGGGAGCTGGGACAGGATGAACTGCAGGCTCGCTCCTTAGTGTGCTCAGCATACAGGCAGGAATTGGGAGAGAGGGCCGCACCAGGTTCTTTCGAGGAGCACCTGCCCCTTAGGGGTGAAGGAATCTAGGTACCAGGCTGGCTTTGACCTGTTTGTACTTGCCTCCCACTTGGAGCCTTGGCTCCCTGTGTTACTGACACTTGGCATCAGGCATGCTTTGACCACTGCCCCAGGTTCCTCAGATGAGCTGTGGCCAAGGAGAGAAGCTGGGGTCTACGCATGGGCTGCGGTGTTAACTAGGCAGCCAGGGAGGGCTGGCTTGCCTGAGTAGCCCCCATTCTGAGTCTCTGCTCAGAGTCACTCGTTGTCAACCGAAATTAATGGTTCATTAAACAAAGAGGCAACTCCCCCAAACTACAAAATCAAACTTCATCCATGGGTCCCTGAGCAGGACACCTCTGGCACAAGCTCCCCAGTGGGGACGGTGCACAGCCAGACACAGCAAGAACAGCGACTAAACTGCTGACACGGGCAAGAGCTCATGCTTGTTCTATTAGGTTTCTTGTTTTCGGCTACACCACACAGCATGCGGGATCTTAGTTCTCCAACCAGGGATCTAACCTGCGCCCCCTGCAGTGGAAGCACAGAGTCTTAACCGCTGGACCACCAGGGAAGTCCCTCGTGCTTGTTCTAAAATGTCAGTACCAAGTGGGGTGAGGCCAGCCCCAGCACCAGCCCCTCGAGGACTTACGGCCTTCATTGTAGAGGTAGGCTATGCCCAGCTTCACAGCAGCTTCAAAATTCCCTTTTTCGGCAGCCCTAGAACATTAAGAACATGAAACATCACATGATTTTATTCCATAAAGGTTATGTTCCACCACAGCACTTAAAACTACAGTACTTATTTTCTGAACAGAAAATATTTTTGGCAATGCAGCTAAATATCAATTATCCATGACATGCTACAACATGGATGAGCCTGGAAAACACACTTGTGAAAGAAGACAGACACAAAAGGCCACATGTTGTATGATTCCACTCATATGAAATGTCCAGAAAAGGCAAATCCACAGAGACAGAAAGCAGATTAGTGGCTGCATAGGGTCTGCGTTACTATAGGGAAAATAGGGAGTGACTGCTAATGGTTATGGGGCTTCATTTGGGGGTCATGAGAATGTCCTAAAGTTAGATAGTGTTGATGATTGCACAACTCTGTGAGCATACTAAAAACCATTGAGTTGTACACTTTAAAAGGGTAAATTGTGTGGATGGTGGACTATGTCTCAGGCAGCCTGCCTGTGACCACTGGCATACTGCAGCTTGCAGCCCCTCCGGCCCTTCCTCTAGGTCCCAACCCTGGCCGGGGAGGTGGGATCAGCCAATGAGTATAATGTAATAGGATTCAAATCGCATTGTTCTGACCAAAAGAAGACGGCTGAGGAAAGTTTCCACATGCAGGTGACCTGCATCTGAGTCACACACAATGGGTCACAGCTCAAGTGGACCCTTCAGAAGCACTGCTGTGACTAATGAGAGTCAGGCCTGTGCTGGTGGTGTGGATGACCCATGACTGTGCTGGAAGTTGTGTGACTCGATGGGTGAGGTCAACAGCCCTCAGTCACTCCCTGGGGAATAAGGTGTTGGCGGGAGCAACAAGCAAGAGGAAAATCATTCCCAGGTCAGGCCTTGAGACACAGACTGGCATAGCAGGGAGGCCCAAAGGTGGGAGAAAGCCACGCTCTTCTCAGGGTGCAGGGATACCTTTCAAAGAGCTTCAGGTTCTTTGGAGAAGGCCACAGCTCCTGGAAGCTGGCACATGCCCACACGCTGGCATGGTTATCCACCAGGTACTTCAGGTGGGAGTGAACCTGAAGAACAATGGAAGAGGGGGAGTGGTGGTTAATCAAGGGATCTCCCAGAAGTCCTGCTTCTGGAGCTCTTGAAGACAGGGTGTAGACAGATGTAGGGTCTCCTGTTTCCCTCCCCACCCTAGCAGTAAAGGCCCAGCCTCTGTGTATCAAAGTAACTAACAATTGCTTTGAATAGAGAAAAGAGCCCAGAAACAACTTTCTCTGTGGCTCTAAAGATGGGGACAGTGGTCCTGGAAGGGGGAATAAGCACCTAGGCTGAGAAAGGGGATATAATGCTATAATACCTGCAAGGATCAGGGAAATCAACTCTAATGGGAACAGGTAGGTCAGAAATCTGTTTTGAGCTCCTCTACTTAGGGTCTTGCTAGTGGGAGCAAAGCTGAGGCCTGCAAGTCAATGGGGGCTCTCAGAAAAGACTGAAACACATGACAGCAGCCTCAGGTAGGACTTCTGTCCTGGGTGATAGCAGGAAGTGCCCAGGCAGGGGGCCCTGAGCACAGGTGAGCATTTTAAGTGCTAAAGCTTCCACTGCCATTGGAAATTCAGCACCCATGGATATTATGAATGCAATGGAGGCAGGTTTGGGAGTCAGAGAAGTGGGTTCTTACTGGTGTTCCCCCACTAATTTGCTGTATGCCCTTGGTTAAATCACTCAAAGTGAGGCTTCAGTTCTGAAATCTGCAAAATAACTCCCAGAGTCCCTTTCAGTGCTGAATATTACATGGGCTTCGTCCTCAAGAAAATACTATTTTTCTTCTTAATGCTATCTTATTTCTTGAGGGATGCAAATTTCACTGCCATAAAAGGGTATTTTCTCTGTCAAAATAAACATTACAATGAGCAGACTCAAACCTTGCTGTCCTACGTTTTAGCTTTCCTGCAATCAGAACAACCTTAGGCATCTATTACCAATATCACCGTTGTTTCCTCTACCCTCATTTGTAGCCAAAGTTTTTGTTCTGACATTTAAGACACGAAGCCTTCATGGTACAATATAACCAATGATGCCAGGCCTGACACTATTTTCATCTGACAACTTACAGCTCGGACAGCGAGGATGTCTCCAACAGAAAGCCATTTCAGGATATGAAAGAGCACATCTTCAGGGAGACTCAAGATCGTTAGGTTTCGGGGTCTCCTTCTTATTCTCCGCTTTGTAGGATAACAGAAACACTTGGCACACCTACAGTGGATCACTTAAGAAAAAAAATCAGAATGGTCTAAGTGATGTGTTGGAAACGAGTTGTGCTGATATGAAAAGTTACATCTGAACATGATTTAACAGTTACTGTCCTCTGCCCCAGCCATATTTACAGTCCTAAACAAAGATTAAATAAAGGAGCAGTAGTGGTACAGAAGACATCATCATTCATTCAAATATTCAATAAACATTGATGGTGAGTAGTAATCATGTAACCTGGCTATTGGGAAACCTTCTGATCCAGAGCCCAGCTGACAACCAGGAAGGGGGAAAAAGCAGCCAACGCTGATGATGGTTAGCCTTGCATTTCACTCTCAGGGAGGCGCCTTGACCCTTACTGATCTCTTTGCTTCTATCTGCACACAGTACTAAAATGCATAATGTTAATAAGGATCTGTGGACTTGAACAGTCTGGTTTTCAAGTCCAAACTAGGAGGGTCCACCCTGCAGAGAAGCCAAAGGTGGACTTGGAGGCCAGGCCTGTCCCAGCTCTGCGGATGTCAGAGCTGCCCAGCCAGTCTCAGTGTCCTCTCTCCCCACAGGAGGTCCTTCCAACTTCAACTTCAGCAAGTCTTTGCTGACTCTAAGCAGACGACATATGAGCTTGAGGCAGGAGGAGCCCATCACCTACAATTCACCTGGTTTCCCACCCGTTCCTTCCTCCAGTCCCGACAGGAGGTGGCTGCTCTCCCACCCGCACGACTCCTTCCTCAGGGCTTCTTCCTGCCCCCCTCCCCTCGCTCTTCACCTGGGTCTTCCCATCATCAATTAACATGCTGCGAAAGCCAAGCGTACACGCAGGGCGACCGATCCCTGCGTTTTACCGCATTTTTCTCATCCCCTCCAGGACAGCCACGATAATAACCACGGAAACCTGAGCGGCGCTCACGGCCCTCGACAGGTGGCAGACCCCGCGCGCCGCTTTCACCGCTTTCACGCGGAGCAGGGCGCTCCCGGGCATTTAAACCACGCGCCGAGCGGGCGCCGCCGGGAAGACACGCACCCCGGGCAAAAGGGCTCGAGCCAGCCCTGCTCAGTCTCGAGGCCGCCCCGCCGCGCCCCGCGCCCAGCGCTCACCGCCTCCGCTCCCCATAACCGTGGCTACCGTCGCTACCGTCGCCGATACCTCTGCCAGTGCCGCCTGCCGGCCCAGAGCGCGACTCCCCACGCAGGCGCAGACCCGCCCGCCGCCCGCCGGAGTTTTCAAATGCACCAGGCGCTCTCATTGGCCCGCCCGGGGGGGCGCGCGCCACTGTTCGGCCGGGCCCCGCCCCCTCCCCCCCACTCGGGCTCGGACGCTCGCGATTGGCCGCGCCAGGATGCGAATTCGAACGCCGGCTGTTGATTGGTAGAGCTTGCGCGGCCGCCCCGCCTCCCCGGCCCTGGCCAGTGTCCCTAAGGAGCGTGGCTCCGGGCCTGGCTGCAGCAGCGTCTCTGAATCCGCTCCGGCCTGCGTTGACCTGGCCTGTTCTGGGCTTAGGCCTTGTGGTTGACTCGGCGGCAAGAGGTCCCGGCGACCGGAGGCCACGGCGTGCAATGGTTTGTCAGTGAAGGTCTGAGCGGACCGGCCGCGCCTCCGAGCCCGGGGTCTCGGAGCGGGGACTTAGGCTGGCCGGCACCCGCGGGCTGCGCCTCACCGAGGCTAGCCCTGACCTTTCCGACCCGCACCCCGAGGCCGCACGCCCTTCTTCCAGCCCTTGCTTCAGGCGAGGAGACCCCTGGTTCGGTGGCCGAGTCGCTGTTGGCATAGATCGTAATGCAGAAAGTGGAGTCCAGAGACCTGGTGCTCGAAATCTTCATTGACTCATCCAACACGTTTGACTCCTTCCTCCCTTGAAACGTGGCTCACCCTGGACCCCTCCTCCATCCCTGCCCAGGGCAAGCCCTCACCTTCTCACTTGGACTAGATATCGTCCCCTGTCAGTCCCCAATGTCTCCTCGTGGTCACCTGGGAGCCCAACTAAAATAGAAGTGCACACCTGCTTGCTTTACTGGCTGCTTTCAGCCACAGCTGAGCGTTCTGTTTACTCAGGTATTAGGCAGTGCCCACCGATTCTGTCTTTCTGCAACCAGCTCACATCCCACCTCTTTCATGAGACCTTCGGACAAGGAAAGAAATGCAGTCTACTGGCAGAAGTGTTTGATGGAAGAGGACAGAGTGGCTTTTCCTGGAGAAGCCGGGGAATCTGGGTCAAGACTCTCCTCTCCCATTTCCCCACAGCCTCAGACAGCACTCTGTCCCGCTACCACTTATACTCGCTGAACCCCTTCAGGGTACTTGGTCTGTGCTCAGCAGCCGAACACACAGAGGAGCCATGGTGCCAAGGCTCCATGCCAGTCTGGAGCAGGAGACGAACGTATGATCACAGCATGGGATATGAGGCCTTGGAAGCTGGGGGTGGAGGAGGGGCAGGGGTGATGTGCATGGGAAGAGAAGTGGGTAGAGCAGAGCAAGCTTGGAACTTGCTCCCCAGATGCCCCACGTTCCCACACCAGAGGACAGGAGAATCCACAGGACCCCTAAGGGTTTTCAGTCTTCTTCACCTCACCTTTGTTTCCATAGGTTACTGTTTCCCAGTTTGGTACTTTGTTGTCCTCCCCCTGCACTGTTACTTTCTTTGTTGCTGGTCTCCCCAGGGCAGAGGTACACTCTTTGTGTTAGATTTTGGTGGCATTGGCTTCACCAGTGAGTAAGTCACGCTCTCGCTCCCCTGTGACACTGCGTGTCTGTGGAGTCCAAGTGGCACCCTGACCAGTCTCTCAGTTGTCCTCTATCTTGCTCCTATGTCCTTACCACTCTTTTTATTTATTCAGAGGTAAAGTTTTCTTGTTTATCAGGAAATAGGCGTTCTTCTCTTTGCTCTGCTGCAGCCATGCCATCCGTCACCCCCACCCACTGCCCTGGCAGTAAGAGCCCCTGGGCTCAGAGGGGTGATGAGTCACTCCCAGAAGGTGTGAGAAGAGCCCATTTCCCATTGGGCTTCAGGAAGGTGAGAGAACTCACTGGAAGAGTAGATTTTTGGGAGCTCAGGCAAGTTCCTGACTGGAATAAGATGGCAGTTGAAGGCCTGGGGTGAATGAGAAAGAAACTCAAGGGTAGCAGGGTGCAGAGGGGAGAGTAGGGAAAAGTGAAGCAGGCTGGGAGCGTGAGGCATCCCCCACTCGGAGAGAAAGGAAGAGGAGCCTACAGAGGAGGCAGATGAGGGGCCATGGGGGGCCTGGTGCAGTGGGGAGAAGGGGGCAGGGGACACAGATGCCTCAGAGAAGTCACAGGAAAAATGGATTGAGTGGGTGTGGCAGCCAGGCATGTGACAACGCTGTACTTTTGGTGAGTGGTGAGGGGAGGTAGGGAGTGGGCAGGGATGGTAGACACCACTTTCCCAGAGCTGAGCTGAGAAGGGAGGGAGACACCACTTTCCCAGAGCTGAGCTGCAAAGGAGAAGCCGACTGGGGCTTTGTAGAGGGGCGGGTGTGACCATGCTGCAGGGAGAAAGGCTATTGGGCAGGGCACTTCTCGGACAAAGGTACACGGCCACATCCATCTGCACTCAGGCCGGATGGTCTGAGCTCACAGGCTTAGCTTAGTTCTTCTCATGCCTGAGCTGCATCAGAAGCACCTGTTAACACAGATTGCTGGTCCTCACCCCCCAGACTTCTGATTCAATGGGTTTGGGGTGGGGCCTAAGAATCTGCATTTCTAACAAGTTTCTGGATGATGTGGATGCTCCTGGTCAGAGACTCCACTTTGAGAACTTCTGCCTGAGTTGAATCCTGGCTCTACCATCTGTTGACCATGGAAAGTTGCTGGATATCTCTAAGTCTCAGCTTACTCTTCTGGGCAATGGGATAATAATCATGTTCACATCATGGGTTGACGGAGGGCCACATACAGGCTCACCCCTAACATTCGCGTGGGCCAGGGCAGAGAACAAATGGAGCCCCACAAATCCAAATATTGAAAAATGGTGCTTTAAGTTCGCAAACTTGTCAATCTCTTCTCTCCTCCTACCTCTCAGCTGCTCCCAGACCACCTCTCAAGAAGTCAGTCCTACAGAATTGAGCTCTCTGTGATTTTAGGGAAAGGGACCCTGGCTGTGAGTGGTGCCAGAAGGCAGAGGCCCCAGCTGGGTCCCTGGATTGCTGTGTGACCCTGGGCATATGGTGTCCCCTCTCTGGGTCCGCTCACCTCTCTGTGAAATGAGGGGGTGGGGGGAGCTGATATCCGAGGTCCCTTCCAACTCAAACATTCTTATTTTCTATGAAATCCATGTGAATGTTGCAGCAGCACTGAATAAGACTTCCACCTGAAAGAGAGAACACCAGAAAGTGGGTGACATCAGAGGTGTGCTCCCTCTGATGCCCAGGTATGTGCTCACCTTCGCCCAGCTGAGGTCATTGCCAGGCAGGTAGTAATGGACCATCCCTTGGTGCTCACCTTCCAGGACACTGCCTGCACAGTGTCCCCCTGAGGGCCGGGCTGGATGGCCAGGGGAGGGCGGCCCAGGCTCCTGGAATCATGGCCCTCGTCCCAGGGGTCAGGGATGGACAGATGCACAGATGACCTCTGCACAGCAGCACATACCTGGGAAGGTCAGGTCCACAAATGCCTTGAACTCTTCCAGGGCCTCCTGCTGCCTGTCGCTCCAGATCTTGGCCCGTAGGGAGTAGCCACTGCCAAACTTGCTCTTGAGGTGCTGTGGGCTGCCCAGGCACTTGAACTGATGCTGCACCATAATGGCCAGCCAGGTGCACAAGGCCTCACAGTCCTCCATGCTGGGGAGAGGGGATGGAGGCCTGACAAACGGCTGGGAGGTGCTGATGCCCACCATCCACGTCAAAGGCTTGTGCAGATGAGAAGGTGTTGATGCCCAGATCAGGCTGTTCCTGATTCCCATGCTCAGGGTGTGGCCCACAAGGTAAAGCCTGGGGACTCTCCTCACAGACTCTTCACCAGATGCTGACAGGTCTTCTCTCCACCCAGCCCCTCCCGGCCCACCCCTCCCTCAGCCCCGGTCCTGGCTTTACCTGTGGGAGGTGATGACAATGGCCTTGCCAGACTTGCAGGCCCTCGCAGCGGTGCCCCAGAGCAGGCTCCGGGCCATGGGGTCCATGCCAGTGGACGATGGCTCGTCCAGGAAGACGACTGTGGGCTCTCCAAGCAAGGCAGTGCTGGTGCTCAGCTTCCGCTTGTTGCCACCGCTGGGGCAGAGGGGGAGAAGTTGGGTGATTGGCAATCTTAAGTTTCCAGTAGTACAATCCTCCCCCCTTTTTACTTCTCTATTAAGAAAGTGCTCACGCCCCACGGTGGGGCATTCAGTAACATGGCCCACCACCCTCCCTCAGGGGTGCACTGTGACTTGGCTGTCCACTCAGCATCTAAACCATTTCCCTGGACACAGGCATAGGTCCAGGGTGAGCACATGGTCCATGAATCTCCTTTGAGGGTCTCTATGGATGTTAGGGGGGTAAGAGCATAGGGCCCTTTTTTTTTTTTTGAGGTACGTGGGCCTCTCACTGTTGTGGCCTCTCCCATTGCGGAGCACAGGCTCCGGACGCGCAGGCTCAGCGGCCATGGCTCACAGGCCGAGCCGCTCCGCGGCATGTGGGATCTTCCCGGACCGGGGCACAAACCCGTGTCCCCTGCATCGGCAGGCGGACTCTCAACCACTGCGCCACCAGGAAAGCCCCATAGGGCCGTTTTAGCTAACTTTATTTAATGAACACATAGCATTTACAATGTACAAGGCACTGTTCTAAACATCCCAGGTGTTAACTCATTTAATCATCAGAAGATGCAAGGAAACACAAAAACATGCTTGAAACCGAAGTCAACAGAAGAAAGAGACAGGGCAACATCATCTAACCGCCTCTGACTTCCCTGTCCCGGGAGTGGGGTACTGCTGCCAGCCTGCAGGGGCGCTGTGCACAACTCGAGGGGTGGCCTGGGATTCCGGACATGTGCGGCCTTGCTTTGTTTAAGTTAACTGGAGTTGGGTTAGGATCACTGGCAACATAAGACTGAGGAATCCCCCAGGCTTCTCAGCAGAACAACAGCTCAGATGCCTCATACAGAGCGGGATAAGGTGGTGTGTGCTTGAAACGCAAGTCTACCAGAAATCAGAAGCCCTTTGTGAAGCGATAGGAAGAATAATACCAATGGTGCATCAGCCCGTCCTCAGCCACATAACTGCCTGGGGCCAAGAGGAAGCTGTGCCTTGGGGCAGCCCAGGCCATTGACCCATTCTTACAGGGGAGGGAGGCCACCTTCCCAAAAATCCACGCAGTGGCATGGACCACAAAACTACCCCAAGCACGGAGCTGACACGCCTTGCCCTACCCCTCAAAACTGAGAAGAACCACAACACATCTTATTACCGGAGGGGGAAGGGCCGAGGGAGCCCCAAGTCTCACCTGTAGGTCTTCACCAGGTTGTCGGCGTACGTGTACATGAGTAAATCATCAAGAATTTGGTCCACACAGGCACTGATGTGGAGCTTGGGGATGCCCCGGAGCTAGGCGTACATGACCAGTGTCTCCTTGTCCGTCATGTGGTCCAGCAGGGCATCAAACTGGGGAGAGTAGCCAATCCACTGCCTCACCTGGGGTTGGAACACAGCCCAAGGGGTAGGCGTGTCAGAAGGAAAGCTGCCAATTGGAATTGTGTCCTGTGCACCCCCATGTGTGCCACATGAACAGATATGTGCCATGGGGTGCCAAGGGCCAACAGTGACGTTCGGGAGTCTGGATGCAGCACTTGCTGGTGGCATGAACCTCAGTTCTGGAGGGTGCATGTGGGGCTGGAGTGCTTATTTCCTGCCTGCCTGGCAGTAAACCTCAGTGCCCAGTGCTCCCTACCTCTTGTCACCTTCCAAGTACATGGTCAGCAGAAGACGCTTTATTATTTCCCCTTTAAACACATTTTCTATTAGACATGTAACCCACGAATAGATTTTCTTTGTAAGGCTGCTGGAGTCTCTCGGCAGGGCACGCCCTGGGCAGTGCAGTCACATGGGGGTGCACTTCCAAACTTTTGCATGGCTGGGTGCTCCCCATAGGGGACCAACTGTGTTGCAAACAGTATCATCCTTTATCTACCATTCTGCAACTTGCATTTTTAACTCGCCATTATGTCTTAAAGATCTTCCTTGGCCAGTAAATACAAACCTACTCCAGCTCAGTTTAACTGCTACTTAGTCATCCAGGAAACATTTCTATATTTGAGTTGGCTGTTTATAAAAGATTCAGGCACATATGTGATATTTCCAAGTTTTTGCCGTTATGAACTTGCAGCAAACCACCCTGATTTGTGCCATGTTCAAGAGCTCCCCTGGAATAGAAGATGACAAGAGTATGATACCATTTTTGAAAGATAATCAGTGTCCTTCCTTCTCCTTTCCTCCTCCCTTTAAAGCAGCTGGACAGCTCTGGGCTCTGCCATCTGGGGGGGGGCAGGGAGACCAC
>NW_020174705.1:2130750-2133125 GCF_003031525.2 Neophocaena asiaeorientalis asiaeorientalis | reverse complement strand
GCATCGGCAGGCGGACTCTCAACCACTGCGCCACCAGGGAAGCCCAAGACAGGGCTTTGGATTCCCAGACTGGGGCTTCCCCTGAAGACAGATGTCACTAGTCTGGAGGGAACTGCTGAGAAGAAAAACGCAGGTGACTTGAATGAAGATGCTTCAAATATTTCACTATTAAATATAAAGTTTTCTGATTGCCTTTATCAACTGATTTTAACCTAATGTTTCTTCTATTTCTACTTTGCTAAAAAATTTTGTTTATTGAAGTATAGTTGATTTATAATATTAGTTTCAGGTATACAACATAGTGATTCAATAGTTTTATAGATTATCCTCCATTTATTACACAAAAATGGCTATATTTCCCTGTGCTGTACAATATATGCGTGTTGCTTATTTATTTTATACATGGTCGTTTGTATCTCTTAATCCCTCCCATCTTGCCCCTCCCCACTGGTAACCACTAATTTGTTCTCTACGTCTGTGAGTCTGTTTCTGTTTTGTTATATACATTCGTTTTATTTTTTAGATTCCACACATAAGTGATAACATACAGTGTTTGTCTTTCTGTGTCTGACTTATTTCACTAAGCATAATACTTTCGAGGTCCATCCATGTTGTTGCAAATGGCAGAATTTCATTCTTTTTTATGGCTGAGTAATATTGCTTTGTTTATATATACACACACACACACACACACACACACACACACATACATACCACATCTTCCTTATCCATTCATCTGTTGATGGACACTTAGGTTGCCTCCATATCTTGGCTATTGTAAGCAATGCTACTATGAACATTGGGGAGCATGTATCTTTTAGAATTAGTGTTTTAGTTTTCTTTGGATATATACCCAGACGTGGAATTGCTGGATCATATGGTAGTTCTGTTTTTAGTTTTTTGAGGAACCTCCTTACCGTTTTCCACAGTGGCTGCACCAATTTACATTCCCACCAACAGTAGGTGAGGGTTTCCTTTTCTCCACATCCTCACTATCATCTGTTATTTGTAAACTTTTTGATGATAGCCATTCTGACAGGTGTGAGGAGATAGCTCATTGTGGTTTTGATATGCATATCTCTGATGACTAGTGATGTTGAGTATCTTCTCATGTGCCTGTTGGCCATCTGCGTGTCTTCTTTGGAAAAATGCTTATTCAGGTCTTCTGCCCACTATTTTTTTTGGCTGTACTGCATGGCTTGTGGTATCTTAGTTCCCCAACAAGGGATTGAACCTGCGTCCTTGGCAGTGAAAACGCGGAGTCCTAACCACTGGACCTCCAGGGAATTCCCTTCTGCCCATTTTTTAATCAGGTTGTTTCTTTTTTTGATATTGAGTTGTATGAGCTCTTTATATATTTTGGATATTAACTCCTTATCAGTCATAACACTTGCAAATATTTTCTCCCATTCAGTATGTTGCCTTTTCATTTTGTTGATGGCTTCCTCTGCTGAGCAAAAGTTTTTAAGTTTAATCAGGTCCCATTTGTTTATTTTTCCTTTTGTTTCCCTTGCCGTAGGAGACAGATTCAAAAAAGATACTGCTATGATTTATGTCAAAGAGTGTTCTATGTTCTCTTCTAGGAGTTTTATGGTTTCTGCTCTTACATTTTATCTTTAATCCATTTTGAGTTTATTTTTGTAAATGGTGTGAGAAAATGTTCTAATTTCTTTTTTAGTTTTTTTACTGAAGTATAGTTGATTTACAATCTTGTGTTAGTTTCTGGTATACAGCAAAGTGATTCAGTTATACATATATATTCTTTTTCATCTTCTTTTCCATTGTGGTTTATTACAAGATGTTGAATATAGTTTCCTATGCTATACAGTAGGACATTGTTATTTATCTATTTTATATATAGTAGTTTGTATCTGAAAATGTTCTAATTTCACTCTTTTACACATTCTTTTCCAGTTTTTCCAGCACCTTATTGAAGAGACTGTTTTTTCTCTGTTATGTATTCTTGCCTCCTTTGTTGTAGATTAGTTGACCATAAGCGCATGGGTTTATTTCTGGGCTCTCTATTCTGTTCCATTGATCTATGTGTCTGTTTTTATGCCAGTACCATACAGTTTTGATTATTGGAGCTTTGTAGTATAGTCTGAAGACAGGAAACATGATATCTCCAGCTCTGTTCTTTTTTCTCAAGACAGTTTGCTAAAAGTTAAAAAAAATCAGGGCTTCCCTGGTGGCCCAGTGGTTGAGAGTCCGCCTGCCGATGCAGGGGACACGGGTTCGTGCCCTGGTCCGGGAAGATCCCACATGCCGTGGAGCAACTAAGCCCGTGAGTCATGGCCGCTGAGCCTGCACGTCCGGAGCCTGTGCTCCGCAACGGGAGAGGCCACAACTGAGAGGCCCACGTACCGCAAAAAAAA
>NW_020174705.1:2077351-2130667 GCF_003031525.2 Neophocaena asiaeorientalis asiaeorientalis | reverse complement strand
CCAAAAAAAAAAAAAAAAAAAAAAAAAAAAAAAAATCATGAGTGGGTACTGAGTTTTTATCAAATGCTTTTCCAGCTTCTATTGATAAATATTTTTCTCTTTTCATCTGTGAAGGTAGTGCTTTACATTGGTGGAATTTCCTAGTGTTAAACCTTACTTACATTTCTGGAATAAACGTGATGATTGTAATTTTTATTCTTTCAATATACTGCTGAATTTGTATTAATATCTTATTTAGGGTATTTATGTTCCTGTATGAAATTGGCCTATGGCTTATGTTGGATACTGTCTTTGGTTTTTCGCTTAAGATTGGGTAGTGCTCTGTCTTCTCTCCTATGCTTCTGAAGCGGTTATACAAGAAGGAAATAACTGTTTGGTGGTGGTTGGTATACTTGCCCATCAATCCCTTTTAGCCTAGACTCTTTTAAGAAGGGGTAGATCTTTAATCATTATTTCAATTTTACCTCCAGTTTTGGTCTATATAGGCTTTCTATTTCATGAACAAATTTTGGGATAGAAGGCTTGAAAATGTTATCATTTGATGCAAAGAAAATGAAGAAATGTGATGTTTCTTACACACCTGAGTTTGCAGTAAGCCTGTTGCCATGGTGGCTCATCTGGGATGGCCAAGGAGCCCTGCTCAGAGCATGGTGGCACCATGGACCAATGACAATCCCACAGTGGAGCCGAATGATTCTGAGTGAGTAACTCTTGACAGAAACGCATGTGGACTCTCAGAAGTCACTGCTGATTTTTAGAATACTAGCAGATTCTGGTAAGAATGTATTTTAGGAAATGTGAAAGAATGCTTAAAAATATTTGTACAGGGGCTTCCCTGGTGGCGCAGTGGTTGAGAGTCCGCCTGCTGATGCAGGGGACGTGGGTTCGTGTCCCGGTCCGGGAAGATCCCACATGCCGTGGAGCGGCTGGGCCCATGAGCCATGGCCGCTGAGCCTGCGTGTCAGGAGCCTGTGCTCCGCAACGGGAGAGGCCACAAGAGTGAGAGGCCCGTGTACCGCAAAAAAAATAAATAAAATTTAAAAATATTTGTACAGATAAAGGGTGGTAAGCAGAAGGCTCACAAAGGAAGAGAGCAAGGATATAGCTCTGTTAGAGTTTGATGATGAGATTAATCCATGTGAGATTTCTAGGAGAAAATGGAGAAGTGGAGGAGCAGGTTTAACAATATTTAAATTCTATATTTCCAACTATGAATTTTCACAAATTGCCAGGAGGTGATGTGCAGATGGGCTCCAGGGAGACTGAAATCCAATTTCTTGCCAGCCAGGCAGGATGAAGGTCTTATAGGCAGATGCCACTTGATTTTAAATAATACAAAGAAATGTAGCACTTCTTATCATTTGAGTTTATGGAGTAGGTTCATACTTTCTTGTCTGTGAGCTTCAGTAAATGTCTGTTGGATGGATGATTGATGACAATTATGCCAGTGGGAGGGTCTCTCCACGACCATCTGCCCTTGACCTGTCTTGTCTTGTCTTTTATTCCTTTGTTTGTTCATTCCTTCTTTCTTTTTTACAACAGCTTATTGACATATAATTAGCATACCATACAATTTATCCATTTACCACAATCACCCATCAGCTGTGTTCAGTTCAATGGTTTTTAATGTAGTCACAGTGGTGGTCCATGATCACAACCAACTTTACAGCATTTCATCACTCCTCCGCAGAGCAACTTCAAATCCATGAACAGTTACTGCCCACTTTCCCCACTAGTCTACTTACTGTCTCCATAGATTGCCTGTTCTGGATATTCCATACAAACAGAATCACACAATCTGTGGCCTTTCGTGACTTGCTTCTTTCACTTAGCATCATGTATTTAAGGTCCATCCATATTGTAGTGTGTGTCAGTGCTTTCCTTTTTATGTTTTTTTAAATTAAATTTATTTTTGGCTGTGTTGAGTCTTCATTGCTGCACACAAGCTTTCTCTAGCTGTGGCAAGTGGGGACTACTCTTTGTTATGGTGTGCAGGCTTCTCATTGTGGTGGCTTCTCTTGTTGTGGAGCACGGGCTCTAGGCATGCGGGCTTCAGTATTTGTGGCACACAGGCTCAGTAGTTGTGGCTCACGGGCTCAGTTGCTCCGTGGCATGTGGGATCTTCCTGGACCAGGGCTCGAACCCGTGTCCCCTGCATTGGCAGGCAGATTCTTAACCACTGCACCACCAGGGAAGTCCCCTTTTTATGGTTGAATAATATCCTATTGCAGGGATAGATCACATTTTGTTTATCCATTCATCTGTTTGTTGGTGGACACTTGGGCTGATTCCACCTTTTGGCTACTGTGAAAAATGCTGCTATAAACATTCATGTACAAATTTTTGTGTGAATGTAACTTTTCAGTTCTCTTGGATATATACCTAGGAGTGAAATTGCTGGGTCATATGGTAACTCTGTGTTTAACCTATCTTCTCTAATAATCTTAATCTTTTAATTGGAGTCTTTAGTCCATTTATATATAATGCAATTATTAATATATTTGAATTTAAATCTACCATCTTATTAGGGCTACCTACTTGTCCCATGTGTTCTTTGTTCCTTTTTCTCTCGCACTTATTGTCTTCTATTGACTATTTTTTATAATCCACAGGGCTGCCTGAGTGTCTTCTTTTTTCTTTAAATATTTATTTATTTTCTTTTTTGGCTGTGTCAGGTCTTAGTTGCAGCACATGGGATCTTTCCTTGCGGTGTGCAGGCTTCACTCCATAGTTGTGGCATGGGCTTAGTAGTTGTGGCACAAGGCAGATTCTTAACCACTGGACCACCAGGGAAGTCATGACATGGCCACTAGCTTTCCCCAGAGTGAGTGATGTGAAGGGGAGAGTGTACTCAAAACATAAGCTGCAGTGTCTTTCATAACCCAATCTCAGAAGTGACATGCCATCTCTTCTACAGTATTCTGTCAGTCACACAGACCAACCCTGGTACAATCTGGGAGGGGACTACTCAAGGGTGTAAATATCAGGAGGGGGTTTTTAGGGGCTGTATAGGAGCAGTTTTTATATGTTTTTAAAGTTAAACTGATATAAATTCAAATTAGAATGTTATAACTTTAGGATGTTAAATGTAATTCCCATGGTAACCACAAAGAAAATAGCTATAGAATATACCCAAAAGGAAATGAGAAAGGAATTAAAATGTTTCATATGAGGTACCTAGAGTAGTCAAACTCATAGAGACGGAAAGTGGAATGATAGCTGCCAGGGGCTGGGCGGAGGGAGATGGGGAGTTAGTGTTTCATGGATTCAGAGTTTCAGTTTTGCAAGTTGAAAAAAGTTCTGGAGATAATGGTTATGATGGTTGCACAACAATGTGAATGTACTTAATGCCACCGAACTGTACATGTAAAAATGGTTAAAATGGTAAACTTCATATATATTTTTCCACAATTTAAGAAAATAATTAATTTTAAAAGGTGTTGAAAGGATGTGGATAAATTGGAACCCTCATACATTGCTAGTGAAATGTAAAATGGTGCAGCCACTGTGAAAATAGTTTGGTGGTTCCTGAAAAAGCTAAATAGAGTCACCATAAGACCCAGCAAACCCACTCCTAGGTATATACTCAAGATAACTGAAAACATGTTCGAACAGAAACTTGTACGTGAATGTTCACAGCAGCATTATTCATAATAGCCAAAATGTAGAGACAACCCAAATGTCCATCCACTGATGAATGGATAAACAAATTGTAGTCTATCTATGCAATAGAATATCATTCAGCCATAAAAAGGAACAAAGTAGCGATGCACACCAAAACCTGGATGAACCTCAAAAACATTGTTGTAAGTGAAAGAAGCTTGATACAGAAGGTCACATAGTGTATGATTCCATTTACATGAAATGTCCAGAACAGGCAAATCCATAGAGACAGAAAGTAGATTATTGGTTGTCAGATGCTTGGGGGAAAAGGGAATGGGAAGTGACTGTTAATGGATGGGGTATTTCTTTTTTTCAGGTGACGAAAATGTTCTAGAATTAGATGGTGATGATGGTTGTACAACCTTGTGAATATACCAAAAGCCAATGAATTGTATACTTTAAAAGGGTGAATTTTCTATGAATTATATCCCAATAAAAATGTAATTAACAAATTCTGTTTGCAATACTCACAAACTTGATTGCACTCAGTCTGTTTCAGGCTCTTGGCATTGCAAAACATCTGTAGTTCAAAGTTGTAATATAAGTTGGAGAAAGCCATCCCCAGGCAGTGGCCTGGAAGCGGTAGAAATGTGTGATCCAAAGACTCTGAGACTTTTGTGTAGCCTAGATCTGTGAGGGGAATAGAAAATATTAACTCTTCTTTCAGGAAGAAAAGGGAACATCCCCTAGCAACTCTCTGAACCCACTGTGCCTTTTATCCTGTATAAGGGATCTGTTATCTCTATCTGTTGCTATATCTGTCTCTGCACGTCACACTGCCAGGCCCAAGACCAGAATCAGGTTCTCCCTGACTCCCAGTGTTCCCTCTTCCCCTGTAGTCATTCAACCTCCAAGCCATAAGTATTTTTCTTTTGCAGTGCTTCCTGAACCTGTCATTTTACTTCTATTCCTATTGTTTATGCAGACAAATCAGAAAGAGCTTGGTGTGTTTGAGAAAACCAGCAAGAACGTGGCTGCAGAATGGGATGCACCTGTGGAAGCAGTGGATTTGAAGGCTGGAGGTTTACAAATGAGTTAGGGCCAGACAGGAGGGTCTGGTGGGCCAGCTTTGGAGTTATTTGAGTGTCATCTTACAGGTAGATAAGAACACAGTTCCTGCCTGTACAGTTTGTAGAGCCAAAACCATCATTATTTGCAAATGCTGTACATTATCATGTACCTAGAAAAGCCACAAGAATCAATCAAAGTGCTATTAGAAATAAAAGAGAGGGAACTTCCTGGTGGTCCAGTGGTTAGGACTCCACACTTCCAATGCAGGGGACACAGGTTTGATCCCTGGTCAGGGAACTAAGATCCCAAAAGCCTTGCAGCCAAAAAAAAAAAAAAGAGAGAACAGAATAGACTCGCAGACATAGAGAACAGACATGTGGTTGCCAAGGGGGAGGGGGTTGGGGGAGGGATGGAGTGGAGTGGGAGGCTGGGATTAGCAGATGTAAGCTATTATGCATAGGATAGATAAACAACAAGGTCCTACTGTATAGCACAGGGAACTCTATTCAATATCCTATGATAAAGCATAATGAAAAAGAGTGTATATATGTGTATAACTGAATCACATTGCTGTACAGCGGAAGTTAACACAATATTGTAAATCAACTATACTTCATTTTAAAAAAAGAAATAAAAGAGAGGTCATTAAACTGGCTGGTTATAAAATAAATATACAGAAACTGGGGCCTCTTAGAGGTTTGAGAAGCCAATTTTTTAGGTTCATGTTATATTGAAAAGTGAAGAAATGCCAAACGGGGTTATAAATAAACTGTGTTATATTTAAAATATTTTAAATGTTTATTTACAACAAATAAACACAACTGCTCTGCAAAATAAATATGCTACTCATAAGCTAATTAATTTGTAAGAGGGTTAACTCATAATGTGCTGCTTGGGTCATGAGCCAGCAGTGGGGCCATGTTTACAGTCCACAAACGTAATCAAGCCCTCACCCACCCAACAGGCCACTTCGTGCTTATCCCTGATAACTACATGTGCTACTAGCCGCCATCCTTCACAAACCACAAAATATCCTCACCAACAAAAAGGGGAAATAACTGGGTGGGATTAGAGCTCTAATTTCAGACTTCATGACTAGTCACACCACCAGCTCTAAACCAGTGGGTAGTCCAAGGGAGAGAGCCTGTGGACGTGTGACTTACAGATTCCCTGAAGAGAGGCTGAATAAACTCTTCATATAAAAAATGAACTCTACTCTCAGGGCTTGGATTTAGAGTAGTACAGCTTTTGGGTGTCAATCTGTGAAATTTCTGTCAGTGGAGGCTACTGTGATGTATGGTGAGGTGAACTTGGATATGAGGTCTCCAGACCAACATTTCCTGGGTCAGGACTCAGAAACTGAGCATCAGAGCCAGGGTCCACCCATGCGGCTGGAGGCGCAGTTTGGGGCACAACTCAGAAGTCGTGGCTCCACACTGTCGCCGAGGCCCCAGAGTCACGGCTCTGGTGACCAGACAGCTGCATCCAAGGAGACCATGCCTCAGCAGTACAGCTGCAAAGGTGGCAGACATGGCTCTGGGAAGGAGACACAGTGGGTCACGTCCTCCTCATTTTTTCTCTTTAGAATTCTAAATTTGGAAATCTAACCTGGAGACTGAGGTAGAGGGGAGATGGGAAAACTACCAGAACGTCAGCAGTGCAGCTCCTGTGTGGGGTGGAGAGAAAGACTTAACCACTAAGCAAGGCTCATGAGCCCCGACTGGGAATGAACAGTCAGCCACGGTCTCCTCCCAGACCTTCCCCTGTTCAGCGAAAATCTTCGGGCCCCTTAAGAGACGAGTTGTTGAAATCTGAGAGGGGACAACCCCACGCCCCAAGCTCACCCTAACTAGAATCAGTTCACCAACAATACGTGTAATCAAAGGAACAGATACTTACAACTTCTGCTTGTTTTCCTTCCTTCCTTCCTTCTTTGCGGATCCTACTCCAAAGCTTGTTGAAGACTGAGGAGAGGTCACAAACCATCCATATCTAGCCCTCCAACTGAAGGACTTTTCTCTGCCACATTCCTGGGTGGGATCCATCCTTTTCTGGATCTTGTGTCTTCTTTCTCCTTTACTTTACTCCTTCACTTTGCTGGCCTATATCCTTAACTTTCCAAGAAAGTGACGTGGTGACTTCAATTTCTGTTTGCCCATTTAAAATTGTCTTTGTTCTGTCCATACACCTGACTGACAAGTGAATTCAGTATAGAACTCGTTGTCATCTAGGAAGCATCTGGGTCTTTTTTCATTCAGTGTTGGATATTTGATGGATCCCTTCAATCTTGAAGTTTGTTTTTTCAACTCTGGGAAATATTTTTGTTTTATTTCTTTGGTAGTTTCCTCAACTTCATTTCCTCTGTTTTCTCTTTCTGGAATGCTTATCAATTGAATATAATAGCATCTCCTGGACTTACTCTCACGTTACCTGCCTTTTTTCTCAACTTCTCCTATTTCTCTTATCGTTTTGCTCTACTTTGGCAGGTTAATTGACTTTATTTTCCAACACTTCTGCTAAATTTTTATTTTGGCAATCAGCTCTTTCTTGTCCTCAAAGTTTTTCTTCTTCATGGAATTCTTTTGTTTAATCTTTGTTTTGTTTTCGTTTTGTTTCCTGCATGGCCCTACCCCTGTGTCTCCTTTTTGTTGGTTTGTTTTAGTCTTTTCTTGGCTGCCATCCTCAAGTGATCAGTGATCCTTGATTGGTCTGTCTATTCAGAGAGACAAATGAGGCACCAGGAGGTGATTTGCTAGCTTTGTTTATGGAGGTAGGGGGGCAGGCTACATTTTAAGGCAATCAGGCAGGGGACCAGTCCATAATGTTTAGGTCTCTTTTGGAAGCAGTTTCAATTCATCAAGAGGAGGGATCTCTGACTGCTTCCGGGTGGGGAGTGGTGGTAGGGCCAGTGGAGATGGAACAGACTGTTTCACTCCCTTTCTCTGTGGTCCCAAGCCTCTCGAGGATTCTGTGTTGCTAAATTAGATACTTGCTCAGCCATTTCCCCCTCTGAATGCACTTTAGATGTTTCTTCATTGTGAATTCATACATTTTTATTTCCTTTGCTATCGTTTTAGTAGAGTCTCAGGAAAAAGAGCTCAGATTTAGCTTTCATAACTCTCTGTCTACTGCCATGGTGACAGCATCTTAATGAGGCCTCTAGGGCATGTGTACAAGGGCCAAGGGCCAGCCTCTAAAGTATAGTTTTCTTTCTCAGGGAGTAGGGATGGAGCCTGTGAAGGCACTGGCATCCTTTTCCCCAGACCAGAGGTGAAGCTTCTTGCCTTGTCCCAGCCTCCCTCTTTTTTTTTTTTTTTTTTTTTTTTTTGCGGTACGCGGGCCTCTCACTGTTGTGGCCTCTCCCGTTGTGGAGCAACAGGCTCTGGACGCACAGGCTCAGCGGCCACGGCTCATAGGCCGAACCGCTCTGAGGCATGTGGAATGCTCCCGGACCAGGGCACGAACCAGTGTCCCCTGCATCGGCAGGCGGACTCTCAACCACTGCGCCACCAGGGAAGCCCCCTCCCTCCTCTTTGACTCACCCGATTTCCAGTTAGTTTTAGCAGTTGCCTCCTGCTAAGCAGAAGAAGTGCCTTGGTCCCTGTATTGCTGCATTGGAGGGAAGAGAAGAAATAGTATGAAGCAATCTAAGAAGAAACAGATCCCAGCAAGGCCAAAGGATCCAGAGAGAATGTCCAGAGAGTCAGGCGCTAGCTTGGTCATCTTCTCTAAAAGCTCTGCTCCCATCAGGGCCCTCAGTGTCCTTGGACTTTCAGGTGCTTGTCCCTCTCGGGTGGGTTGAGCGACAGAGAAGAGAAGAAAGGGAGGACTCCTTAGATTCTCCCTGGAGATTAGGGCAAACATTTCTCAGAGTGATTCCCTGTACCACCTGTGTTGGAATCATGCAGGATGTCTTTAAGTGCTGATCAGTGAATCTCAGATGGAGTTTACAGCTGAGAACTGCTGGATTTGGCTTCCCTCAGGACAGGCCTTTGTGTATCCCCTTTCCTCTGCCTGCAGTGTGCTTTTTGTTCTATTTCAATCATAAAGTCAAAACACTGTCACTTTTATGATCCTCTCAGATGAAAATAATTCCATCTCTGAAATTCCACAGGTGGTATGTATGAGAACTAGAAAAGGCACCACAAACTCTGAGAGTTAAACTAGTAAAATAAATTCAAAATAGAGAATACACACACGTCCTTTAAGAGACAGAATGACTCCCAAGATGAAAGCAGAAGAAGCTGTTAACATATTTTTAAATTAAAAGAAAGAAACGAACAAAACCCCAAAGTCAATTTGAAGGAGGTGGTCAGCATAAAAACAAATGAAAAAAAGCATTACAGAGGTAAAATATGATCATGGATATCCAACCCTGACCCAGAGAGAGATGGCAGCACAGACATGAAGATGTCGGTTTTAAAGGATGTGGTGTGAAGATGGCTCACCCCTCAGTTTCTTTGACTCTAATTGCACGTCACCAAGCAGCCTTCGTCCAACCCTGGCTTATTATTACCTTTTGTGTGTGTGTGTGTGTGTGGTACGCGGGCCTCTCACTGTTGTGGCCTCTCCCGTTGCGGAGCACAGGCTCCGGACGCGCAGGCACAGCAGCCATGGCTCATGGGCCCAGCCGCTCCGCGGCATGTGGGATCTTCCCGGACCAGGGCAAGAACCCGTGTCCCCTGAATTGGCAGGCGGACTCTTAACCACTGCACCACCAGGGAAGCCCTGTTACCTTCTTTTAAACTGAGGAATAATTTATTTCAGTGAAATGCATGATCATAAGTGGACAGTTTGATGAATTTTGACAAATATTTATGCCCATGTAACCAACACCTGGATCAAGATACAGAGTGTTTCTAACACTCCAGAAAGTTCCCTAAGGTCTCCATGTGGTGGACCCCCTCCCCCCAGCTCTGAGCCAAATGCTTTTCTGGCTCAGAGTGTGCCTCTTCCACGTAGCACCCTGTTTTGATGTTTGTCTGCACTGCTGCACGTGGTGAGCATCTATTCCCTCTTTGCTGCTGAGCATACTCTGCTGATGAATATAACCACTGTGTGTCACTGTCTTTCTGGAGATGCATGTTTGGGACGTTGACAGTTTGGGGCTCTTCCATTGACAGCTGCTGAGAAGAGCCTCACACAGGCCCCTGGCAGACACATGTTTTCATGGGTACAACTTCTGTGGCTGCTGGAGGGAAAGTTAAAGCTGTGTGATGTGTAGCCGTAACGGTTCTCACCTTTTTCACTTGTGACTGAGACGAGAACAACGGGGCCGATGCTCAAAAAGGTGAGCGTGATGATGAGCTTAACACAGGCGCTACCCGCATTGTCAAAGCAGAAGCTGGTCAGGTAGATGAAGAGGATGATAGAGGCATAGAGCATTAGCATCAACAACAGCAGGGATGTTTTCTGGGTGTGTAAAAGCTTCTTCATCATAGTACAAAAACACCACCTTTGGAAAGCGGGGTAGAATTTGGAAAAGTCACTAAGAGTCAGTCCTAAGCATTAGAGAAAGGATATTATAATCTTAATTTTAAAAATAAAGCAAATATGGTGTTAGCAGTACTACATTGGCAACTCCCCTTACTCATCCAGCAGTGCAGAGACAGCTGGCTCTGCCCCTGGAAATCAGTGCAGTGAGATCAGGGGCTCAGAGGCAGAACAAAGGGGGACGTGACCCATTCTGCACAAATGACCAGGGAACCTCAAGCTGCACAATTCAGTCACCACCAAAGACTTGCAACTCTCAGTGCCCTGGTGAGCTATTTCTGGGCACTGTCCCCAAGGCACTGTCATTTACTAGCTTGAGGCAGCAGTTGTGGGGAAGCCACAAATTAGAGACCCTAGAGCCGGCCCCTCTGCTCCTTATGATACTGGGACTGAAATCATGTTTTACTGAGGGTCAGCAATGAAGGTGCTTTCACACCCTGTGTGGCCAATCAGGGGCTTAGGTGCCAGCCTGGACTTCAGGTAGGGTTCTGGTTCTTCACAGGGTCCCCAAGGCAAGCCCCCTGTGATGTGCAGGGGAAAGGGCTCAGCACCATGCAGCTCACCAGCAGCAGCAGAGTGGGGATGAGGAAGGAGATGAGGTCCCACAGCAGAGCGGAGAGCCAGAAAGTAGCCATGTAAACACCACTGATGAACTGGACCTGCTTGGTCTTGATGCATCTCTCTTTGACTGTCAAGATGGAGAAAGAGCTAGACAGGAAAGCCATTCCAAAAAGTAAGTTGATAACAAGATAATGTCCTTTAGGACCCCTGTAAAAGACAGGATATAAGGAGAAAGGTAGCCATTTAAGTAGAACTGCTCACAGCAACCATACTCCAAAATAACAATTTGTGATTAAAACAAAACAAAACAAAAAGAAGAGGTAGGTGGTAAAGGGAGAAGAACTGAGGAGGGAAGGAAAGTCGTACATACTCGTACAAGATATTTTCCGAGGTCACCTTGTTTGACTGAGGTTGAGGGTGGTTGAATACCGTTATTGAAGCCCTGGCACCAGAAAGCAACTTGAAGGGGACATTGTCCACCAGTGCCAGCGCCAGGGCAGTGGAATGGTATGCCTGGTTGTTGAACAGCACTGTCACTATGGTGTGGTTCCCCATGTCTTCAAAGGAAGCTGCCACTAGGTAGTTCTGATCAAAGACCTCGGGCTCCTCTTTTTCAGGAGGAATGGCTCTACTGAACGTAGAAGAGAGCAGACCATCCGAGAGCGTCACACCAGGCCCAGTGAGGCAGAGAGGATTCGCCTTTGACCTCCCCCAACCGCTGCTCCTCCTGGGTATCTATCTCATCACTAACCCCCGCCCACATCCGAAAGTGGGCTCCTCCTGACATGGCCGTGCTCTGAATTCCAGCGATCCCCTTTGCCCACAGGGCTGCCTCCTGCCCGAGCCCCATGACCCCAGGGCATCAAGAAAGTTTTCCTTTCATTGACTGGAGCAGTATAAAAAAGTCTTGTCTAGTCATCTTTTAAATCTCAGCTCTGTCTACTCCCCTCCTCCCCACGGCCTTGATGCAGCGCAGGCCCCACCACCTTTGCCTGGACTGTGTGGCTCTAACAGAGCTCCTTGCCTCCTATCCAGTCCCTCCAGTCTCATGTGAAAGGACATGTCTGATCACACGCACCCTACCCAACAATTTCAAGTGACTCTCCCCTGCTCTCAGGATAAAGCTAACCTCCTGCACACGACCTACAGTGCCCAGCTGTTATCCAGACTCCACTTCCTGTCTTGAAGTTCTAGCCATGCCTAAGGACTCACCGTTCCCCATGCTTACAAATGCTCTTCTCATGGTCTGGAATGTTCTTTGGGTTACATTCCCCTGCTGTGGGTCAGTACCTATTCACACCTTAGGCTCCTAACTCTGGAGCATCCTCTGGCCCTCCAAGGCTGAGACATGTCTCTGAGACCATCATTTACGGTTCCTTTGTATTGTAACTACTGTCACTTATCCATATGATCTCTGGGCTAGAAGCTCATCAAGGGCTGGTAATAATACTGTTCATCACTGGACTTCCAGCACACAGTGCCAGGTGAAATATATGACCCACTTAGAATTCTGGAATTTTTAGTGCTGGAAGGGACCTTCAATCACAGCAACGACAATAATGATAATTGAAAAAAACCCCAAAATACCCACAATAATGATAATTGTACCAGTGGCTGAAGGTTACTGAGTGCCAGTGTTAACAGTGTGCAAAGCTCATGATAGGCACTCTCTCATGGAATCCTCCGATGACAATGTGAGGCAAGGTTTATTATTCTTTCCATTTTGCAGGAGAGGAAACCAAGGTTGGAGAGGTAGGTCACTGTAATCCCAACCACTTTGCTACATCATGTTCTGCATTTGGTCTCTTTAGTTAAAAAAAATGCTTAAAATTTTTATTTTAAATTAAAATATCACATGAATATAATTTTTAAAATGAAATAATTATATAAAACTTATAATGAGAAATGGCAGTGCCATGGCCTACCCATCACCATCCCTGGTACCTGCTCACCAGAGGCAACCACTTTGAAATCTTTTAGTTCACGTTTCTCTGGATTGCTAAATAGCCCATCTCTCTATTGACATCCTATCTTGGATGCAAGGACTTTGTTCTTTTATGACTATCCCTGCCCCCTATGGCCTTCCCCTCCCCTCTCCTCCCCCTAGAGTTGTATCATAAATTCAGTTCAATCAATAGTCAGTTTTGACATTACTATGACAAAGTAAAAATTATTCATAGCTGAACCAAGCAGTATATTATGATGTTTCTTTTTTTGTACAACTTTCCCCCTCTGAAGTTAATAACGTTCTCCTTTTCTCATTTGCTTAGTTTTCTCTACGTCTATCACTAAGTCATCCACAAACTCCCTTTGTGGGAGGGAGTGTAAATCTCTTCTTAATACATTCAAATGTAACAGAAAATTTATCAGTTTCATTTTTGGACATGCTTTAGTCCCTAGAAAGACACAACTTGGTCTCATTTCTAGGAACTCTCCCTTTCCTGTTTGGTTTTTGAAAGATGTTTTTCTGAGACTTCTAGCTATTCACTCTGACTTCAGGGAGCATCACGTGGCCTGGAAGCACATGGCTTCACTACAAGGAGCAATGGGCCTGCTTCCTGCCTCGTTTTCCTGGGCCTGGTACTTAGCAGCTGCAGAGGAATCTGTTCTTCAGCCATGAGCATATCTGTAAAATGTTCTGAAAGCTGAGGACCCAGCCTGGATTTCAGAGAAATAAAGAATGGAACAATAGTTTGACCATATGTTTTTTAGAGTCAACTCCAATGGGACATTTTCCATGCTTGTACTGAAGTTGAGGAATGAGAGGCTGACCATAAGGATCACCAGAGGTACCAGGATCTGTACTGACAGCATCATCATCGAGTTGCACCAAGAATATGTAGCCCTTTTCAAGAACATGGCATAGAACTGTTGGCAGAGAAGCCTGAACTACAATTTTTAAAAAGGGGGAAACAACATTAACATAGTCACAGGTAGAAGCTGGCAGGCAGTTACGTGGCTCACGTCCAATTGTATTCTCTCATATTGTGTCTAACATTTCGATGATGTTAAAAATTGCTTCAGATTAAAATTCTTTGACTTAATTATTTGATTAACATTTAATGGCAGAAAAAGAAGGCACAGATTGGAAAGAGTCTGGAAGAGTAGCCTAAACAGATACCAAATATAAACATTATATAATTGTTTTTCACCTGCCAGATTGGCAAAAAATTTAAGTTGATGAGGATATGAGGAAAATGCCATTGCTGGCATTTTAATTTGGTATAACTTTTTTTAGAAAACAAATTAGCTGAATGAATAAAATTAATTTGATATTCACACAGTCTTTAATCTAGAAATTTTACTTCTAGTAATGTATCCTACAGGTATACTTGTGTAAGTATGCAGGACACGTACAGAGATGTCCCTGTGGCATTGACAGTAAATGTCAAAGTGTGTAGTCGTGTGCACTGAGATCCCAAGATCCAGTGCTGGGCCCAGAGGCAGCAGACTGTGGAGGTGGGCACTGCATATGCTCCCACCCAACTTGTCTGTAGTGCTGCACTAGCTGGGGCAGGCAGCGGGGCCTTCAAGCCTCAGGTACCAGTGTTCATTGTTCTCAAAATACCAAAAAATCCCTGAAAGTCTCTACCAAGCACCCCCCAAGTTTCCCACATTTGCCATGATGGAAGCTCCTTTCCCCTCAAACATTCATTAAAAGGCACTGCTAATAACTCATCAGAGGTGGTGCTCTGAGAAATACTTCCTGGGAAGGTTCCAGAACTGTTTGCTAAAGCAAAGCCTGGCCAAGTAGAGGCCGGACAGATCCTTCCTGGGGGTTGGAGAACAGCCTCCTGTATAAGACAGGCACTGGCCTAGATGACCCCCAAGACCCTTTCCAACTTGGAGGCTCCATGAATGGCAGCTTCCCCTTGAATAGGTGATTTAAGACTACGAAACAGTGAGATTAATCTCTTCACTAACCCATGAAAACCAGTCTCATTATTTTGCAACATACCTTATAGATAGCTAAATCAAGACCACTATAAAAAATGCATATCAATATTCTTTTTTTAAGCATTAAAAGAATGTCCATGTACTTCATAAGAATATATTTTTAAAAATTTAAATTCCAGGTGGTACAACACATGATCTGTTTCACAGTGAAAAATTAAAAAGATTAAGTATGGTTTTTGGCCAGTAGATTTAATGCTTTTATTCTTTCTTCTTCCTGGTGAAAGGAATGGCCACGACTTTTTCTAGATCTTTTCTGATACTCCCTTCCATTGTGTTGATCCTAGTCAGAAAACACCAGCATTCTGACTTTGAAGTGGAGCAAAGAGCATGGTACTGCTGAAACCCAGCAGAGCCAATCTTTTATGCCTAAAATCTGCACATTTTTTCTTAAGCCCCTATTAAAGGTTGATATATACTTCTTGACAGAATAATATCATGATTCCAAGAATGAAATAAAAATCTGCTTTCTTGCATGCATTTGAAATATTTGCTCACCCCAGTGTTTGGTTGGATTGGTAGGCTGGACTGTATTGAGAAAATCCTTGAATTAAGACGTTTAATTCTATTAACAGGAACTCTGCTAACCAGCGGGTGAGAATGGAAGGAGGGAAGCTTGATGATTTGCATATCTATACTGGAATCTACCAACTTACTAACCCTAAACCAAACCAGAAACAAAAAGAAATAAAAATTCTCAAAATCACAACACATTTCATTTTGTTTGGATTTAAAGAATGAAAGTTGTGTAAGATATAAAAAAAATAAGTTAGGACAATAATGAGAGCAAAAAGAGCTGCACCAAGATTCCATACTGCTAGCAAGTATATAATGGCTAGAAAATTCTTAAATAGGCACTAAATAAGAACTGAATTAACTGACCAATGACTTTTCCAAATAACTGAGGCAACACTAGCATAAATAGATTTCATTATTTTCCTTAAAAGATACCACATACAAATTAAAACAAAAATATCACTAATATCTATTTTATGAGCAAAACTATAAATTATAAAATGCAGCATTGCTGACGCTCTAGGACAGGGGTTTGTAAACTATGGCCAGTAGGCCAAATCCAGCTCAGAAAGGATTTTACATTTTTAAATGGTTACATGTTTAGATTGTTATCTAAGTGACTTACGTAATACCCTTGATTATGCCACTAAACCTACATAGCCTGAAGTACTTACTACCTGGCCCTTTAAGAAAAAGTTTGCCCCCCCCCTCCACCACACACACACACACACACACACACACACACCAAGGCAAAAAGATGTATTCATTGTTGGCAGCAAACTGTTAGGTCAAGAAACATATTTTTATTCATAGTCTTTGGGCCAGTTATTCTACTGCTGGGCATTTGTCACAACAATATAATCCAGTAAACTGGTGACTCATTTTCCCTCTAGTACGGTTCTGCAAAAGACAGTGAATTAATTGTTATTTATTGCTGTGACACAGATTATCCCAAAATTTAGCATATTTATTTATTTATTTATTTTAAAATCTTTTGGCCTTGCCACACAGCTTGTGTAATCTTAGTTCCCTGACCAGAGATTGAACCCACTCCCCTTGCACTGGGGGCATGGAGTCTTAACCACTGGACCACCAGGGAGGTCTCAGCATCTTAAAACAACAGTAAGCGTTTCTGATCTCACACAGTTCCTGTGGGTCAGGAATTTGGGAGTGGCTCAGCTGGGTGGTTCTGTCTCAAGGTCTCTCCTGAGGCTGTAGTCAAGCTATTGGCCAGGCTGCAGTCGTCTGAAGGCTGGACTGGGGCAGGAGGGGCAGCTCTCAGGGTGGTGCCCTTATGTGGCTATGGGCGGGAGGCAGTAGTGTGTGGTTCTCTGTAGTTCTGACAAGAACATTGGTTGATGGTTTAAGTAACATGAATGATTAAGATAAAAGTGAAACAACAAAGATGTATGTCAGAACTTCACTCATTCGTCCATGAGGTAAGCAACACTTTTGTTGGATTGAGTAACATTTTTTTAATACTGGAACAGTATTTCCTCAAATTCTATTCTTAATGAAATTGCTTCAGATATGACATACTTTTAAGCTTAATTCACACTATTAACATTTTCTCAGTCATTACTTTTTTAATCTAGACAATCAAAGCAATAAATTTAACCCCAATTTATAGTGTTTATCAATTTCCATGTTGTAAATACTCTCACTATGATTGATTTCAAATTATCAACATACATTTCCATCATACAGATGTAAGTAGATGTAAAAATAACCTCAAGAGCACTGATAATAGTAAAATGTAGCCAAATCATGAGGAAATGAAGTTTTATTACCTTTTGTGATTATTGTGATTGATAATAAGAAATATGTATTTGATCTTTGTCCTGGTTCTGGAATAGAGCGCCTAAAATCCTTGTAAATTTCTAAGTGATGAGAGCCATAAAAGTGTCTTTTGTTATGTTAATAGGTGACTTTTGGAAAGCACCAAAGGATGGGGGTCGGTTGCCATGGGAAAAAAAAACAAGTGATTAGAGGGTTAGAACTTTTGACCACCTTCACCCAATTCCCCCACCACTACCTCCAACCTCTGGCAACCACAAATCTGTTCTGTGTTTCTATGAGGTGTTTTTTTTTTTAAGATTCCACATATAAGTAAGATCATACAGTGTTTGTCTTTCTGTGTCTGACTTATTTCACTGAGCATAATGCCCTCAAGGCCTATCCATGTTGTTGCAAGTGTCAGGATTCCTCTTTTTCTTTTTTTTATGGCCAAATAGTGTGTGTGTGTGTGTGTGTGTGTGTGTGTGTGTGTGTGTGTCTATCAATCACATTTTCTTTATCCATTCCCCTGCTGATGGACACTTAGGTTGTTTCTACAACTTGGCCATTGTAAATAATGCTGCAATGAACATGGGGGTGCAGATATCTCTTTGAGGTAGTGAGTATATTTCCTTCAGATATATACCCATAAGTGGAATTGTTGGATCATATGATAGTTCTATTTTTTTTAATTAATTAATTTTTTTTTGGCTGCATTGTGTCTTCGTTGCTGCGCTCAGGCTTTCTCTAGTTGTGGCAAGCAGGGACTACTCTTCATTGCAGCGTGTGGGCTTCTTATTGCAGTGGCTTCTCTTGTTGTGGAGCACAGGCTCTAGGCACACGGGGCTTCAGTAGTTGTGGCATGTGGGCTCAGTAGTTGTGGCTCGTCGGCTCTAGAGCACAGGCTCAGTAGTTGTGGCGTGCAGGCTTAGTTGCTCCGTGGCATGTGGGATCTTCCTGGACCAGGGCTCAAACTTATGTCCCCTGCATTGGCAGGTGGATTCTTAACCACTGTGCCACCAGGAAAGTCCCTCTATTTTTAATTTTTTGAGGAACCTTCAATATCAGTTTTTATAGTGGCTGCACCATTTTACATTCCGACCAACAGAACACAAGGGTTCCCTTTTCTCCACATCCTGGCCAAAGCTTGTTATCTCCAGTCTCTCTGCCATTCTAACAGGTGTGAGGTGTTATCTCATAGTGGTTTTGATTTGCATTTCCCTAATGATTAGTGAGGTTGAACACCTTTTCATGTATCTGTTGGCCATCTGAATATATTCTTTGGAAAAAAAGTCTATCCAGGCCCTTTGCCCATTTAAAAATTGGATTGTTTTTTCTTTTTTGCTATTGAGTTGTATGAATTCTTTATATATTTTGGATACTCACCCCTTATCATATAAGTGTCTGCGAATACTTTCTCCCATTCAGTAGGTTGTCTTTTAATTTTGTTGATCATTTTGTTTGCTGTGCAGAGCTTTTTTATTTTGATGTAGTTCTACCTGTTTATTTTCCTTCTGTTGCTTGTGCTAATGTCCTCCCTTTGATTGTGAGCTGGACCTAGTGACTAACTTCTAATGAACAGAATATAGTGAAAGTGATAAAAATGTCACTTCCAAGATTAGGTTACAAAATGAATGTAGCTTCCATCTTGGTCACGTTTTCTCTCTTTCTCTGATCACTCGCTGTGGGGGAAGCCAGTTGCCATATCACAAGGTCACTCCAGCAACCTGGGAAGAGGCCACATGGTGAAGAACTGAGGCTAATAGATACCAAGGAACTGAGGTCAGCCAGCAACAACAGGAGTGAACTTGGAAGTGGATCCTCCCCCAGTTGAGCCTTTAGAGACTGCAGCCCTGGCTAACAGCTTGACTACAACCACCTCCCAGGAGACCCTCAACCAGAACCACTTATCTACCAGCTCCTGGACTCCTGACCCACAGAAACTGTGAGGTAATAAATGTTTGTTGTTTCAAGGCTGCTAAGTTTTAGGGTAATTTGTTATGCAGCAATAGATAATGAATACAAGCCAAAAAAAGAGTGTAACAGACATGAGCACCTGAAAGGGAAAAATCATGCATAAGTAGTAGTCCCAGGAGGAGTGGAAAGAGAGGAAGGATCAGAAGAGAGATTGGTTGAGAATTTTCCAAAACTGACCAATATCAGCAAACACATTGTGAAAAGTGGTAAAAATCCTAAGCAGAGGAACACAAAGAAAACCACACAAAGGCACATCACTGTAAAAATGTTGAAAACCTAAAACAAAGAAAAAACAATATTAAAAGCAGCCAGAGGGCTTCCCTGGTGGTGCAGTGGTCGAGAGTCTGCCCGCCGATGCAGGGGATGCGGGTTTGTGCCCCGGTCCGGGAGGATCCCACGTGCTGCGGAGCGGCTGGGCCCGTGGGCCATGGCCGCTGGGCCTGCACATCCGGAGACTGTGCTCCACAGTGGGAGAGGCCACGGCAGTGAAAGGCCCGTGTACCGCCAAAAAAAAAAAAAAAAAAAGCAGCCAGAGGTAAAGGACAGATTGCATTAAAAGAATAATAATAATACTGGCAGCTGACATATCAGTGGACATATTGGAAGCCAGAAGACAATAGAATGGAATGGATAAGCAAAAGTGATTTATCCATATGATAGAGTACTATTCAGAAATAAAAAAGAACAAGTATTTATTATAAACACCACAACATGAATGAACCTCCAGAAATTCTTCTAAGTGAAAGAAGCCAGACATAAAATACATACTATATGATTTTCTACATATGAATCCAAATGATTCCATTCTTATGAAATGCCCAGAATAGGTAAATATATAAAGACAGAAAGTAGACTAGTGGTTGCCTTGGGCTAGAGATGGGAACAAGGAACGTTTGCTAACGAACATGAAAGATCTTTTCAGAGTGATGAAAATGTTCTAATATTGGATTTTGGTTATGGTCACACAACTCTGTAAATTTACTAAAAGCCATCAAACTTCATGGTATGAATTACTGATTACTGTTACAGTATGTAAATTATACCTCAGTAAATCTGTTTTAAAAAGAAGACAATAGGGCTTCCCTGGTGGCGCAGTGGTTGAGAGTCCGCCTGCCGATGCAGGGGACACGGGTTCGTGCCCCGGTCCGGGAAGATCCCACATGCCGCGGAGCGGCTGGGCCCGTGAGCCATGGCCATTGAGCCTGCGCGTCCGGAGCCTGTGCTCCGCAACGGGAGAAGCCACAACAGTGAGAGGTCCGCATACCGCAAAAAAAAAAAAAAAAAAAAAAAAAAAAAAAAGAAGACAATAGAATTACATTGTAGAAGTGTTTAAAAAACCCTGCTAAAGTAAAATTCTATATCAAGGAAAAATTCCTTCAAAAACGAAGGCCAAAAATATATTTTCAGGCAAACAAAAACTCTGAGACTTTATCACCAGAAAATCTGCGCTAAAGGAAATAGATATTGTTTAGGCAGGAAGAAAACAGTTCTAGATGGAAGCTTAAGGGTGAATGAAGGTTTAAAGAAAAATGCAAAGGGTAAATATGTGCTAAATTTATTTTAAATTAATTTTTATTGGAGTATAGCTGCTTTACAATGCTGTGTTAGTTTCTGCTGTACAGCAAAGTGAATCAGCTACACATATACATATATCCCTTCTTTTTTGGATTTCCTTCCCATTTAGGTCACCACAGAGCATTGAGTAGAGTTCCCTGTGCTATACAGTAGGTTCTCATTAGTTATCTATTTTATACATAGTATCAATAATGTATATATGTCAATCACAATCTCCCAATTCATCCCACCCCCCCTCCCCCACCGGTATCCATAGGTTTGTTCTCTATTTCTGTGTCTCTATTTCTACTTTGCAAATAAGTTCATCTGTATCATTTTTCTAGATTCCACATATAAGCGATATTATAAATATGTGCTAAATTTAAATGAATACCGATTGCACAAAAAACAATAATGTATTATGGGTTTTTAAAAATACACAGAATTGAAATAGTTGAACAAAATAGCACATATCTCTGTAAGTAGAATAAATGGAATTTAAGTGTGCTATGTACCTTGCATTGTCTGGAATGTGGTAAATGTACTAGTTTATTGTAAACTTTAATAAGTTAAAAATGCACATTGTAATCTTAGGATAACCACCAAGAGAACAGCAAAATAACTTACAAATTCTAAACTAACAGAGGAGAAAATATAAAGTAAAAAAAAAAAAAAAAACCCACTAAATCAATCCAAAACACCAGAAAGGAAATAAGAGAATATGGAATTGGTGGGATAAATAGAAAACACTGAATAACATGGTAGACTCAAAACCAAATGAATTAGAATTTTTATTAGTTGTAAAGGACCAAAGCTTCTATTTAAAAAGTAAAGATAGACAAATTAATGTTTTTTTAAACTCCAGCTATATTCTGTTTATAAGAAATACACCTAAAATATATGGCTACAGTTAGAATAAATGCAAAAGGATGGACAAGGAAAATATCCTTCAAAAATCAGGGAGAAATAAAATCATTTCCAGACCAAAATAACTGAGAGTGTTTGGCACCAGCATAAAAACAGTAAAGGACGTGGTACAGAATGTACTGCAGGCAGAAGGAAAGTTACTGGAGAAGCATGAGGAGAAAACAGAAAGAGTTAACTATGTACATGAATTTAAATGACCATTGTCTTCCCCAAACAACAATAATGTTTTGTGGAGTTAAAAAAGAGAATTAAAATATATAATAATAGTATATAAGTTGGTGATGGTGGGATGTGTGTGAATAAAATTCAAGTGTTCCAGAAGCAGAGGAAAGATACTAATTCACCTGAGACTTTGATAAATTACATATGTGTATCTCAATATCTAGGCTTACCACTAAAATAAGAATATATAGTTTCCAGTTAGTGTGGGGTAGGGAGGAAAATATAGAATGAGAAAAAATAATCCAAAAAAGGGAGAGAATAAGCCGTATAGACTAAGCAGGACTAGTATAAAATATAAAATGATAGATATAAACTATAATATATCATAAGTAATACTCGTAAATAGCCTACATATTCCATTTAGAAGACAAATATTACCAGACTGGGTAAAATACTCACCTGTTCTTCTTGCCACTTTATGGCCTAGTGTGGCCTCTTGGGTAGTTTACCTGGAATGCCTCCTCAAAGCCTTCCTAGCACTGAGCCAGCATCCCTGCTTTATTACATTCAAATAGCTTGGTGGATGAATCAGCCAATCTCAGAGCTGCCCTAACTTGGGAAATCTTTTTAAATGAAATAATAAACCTTCCTAATAAACCAGCTGAGTGTGGGTTATCTGTTACTTACAATCAAAAGTATCACAACTGGTATAATTTTTTTTTTGATTTTCATTCCTAGAAATTTATGTTAAAATTTTGTTTGTTGGGTGATATTACATTCAATATTTTCTGCATTAACCAATATCCCTATTACTGGAAGTACTAGTCAGAGGCTGGAAGACCATTCAGTGAGGATGTTATAGAAAGGATTCAAGCACAGGGCAATGTTTAAGATCCCTTCCAACCCTAAGATTCCTGGAGTCTATATTTTTGTACTTGCTTACCGAATGAAGACTTCTTCCATAGTTGTGACAGAGGCCCCAAAGCCGGCAATGCCCAGCTCTTCCTGCCTCAGTTCCAAGTCAGTAAATAGAAATTCAAACCTGAGATGGAAGAACAGTTTTATTCCTCAAAGGTGGAAGGTGAATCCCTCATTATCACCATTGGCTTTCTACAGAGGAAAAAGCATGGGCTATGGAGTCGAGAATATTTTTGTTCAAATCTCAACTCTGTCCCTCTCTAGCTTCATGACTCTGAACTTGAACAATGAGCATAACAGCATTTACTTCAAAAACTTTCTGTAAGGGGCTTCCCTGGTGGCGCAGTGGTTGAGAGTCTGCCTGCCAATGCAGGGGACATGGGGTTCGTGCCCCGGTCTGGGAGGATCCCACATGCCACGGAGCGGCTGGGCCCGTGAGCCATGGCCATTGAGCCTGCACGTCCGGAGCCTGTGCTCCGCATTCATACAAAAAAAAAAAAAAAAAAAAAAAAATTTCTGTAAGGATAAATCAAACATACACCTAGCACATTGCAGATACAAAGTAAATATTAATTAATCTCTTTTATTTTGAGCAAGAAGAAATAACAGTACTATTTTTGGAGTGCTTACTAAATGCCAAGGGCCATTCTAAGCCCTTTTCCATTTATTAACTCTGTGAATCCTCTCAACAGCTCGCTGAGGACAGTGCTGAGAAGGTAAATAACTTCTGTGGGAGCCTGGCAACAACTGGACTGGAAGTCAGCCACACCTACTAGACTGCCCATAGTAGTCAGCCTGCCACAACAGAAGAGCACACATAGCTCACATAGGAAACACCTGTAGAGCATAGAGCACTGGTGACCAGACAGGAATGCACCGCTGGGATGCATAGGATGTGATGTCTCCTACCTAAGGCCACTTCTCCAAGATCAGGAAATGTAACCAATCTATCAAAAACGTAAAAATAAAAACAGCTGGAATTAGGCAAAATGAGGTGACAGAAGAATATTTTTCAAATGAAGGAACAAGATAAAACCCCAGAAACAGAACTAAGTGAAGTCACTTAACTGATAAAGAGTTCAAGGTAATTATCCTAAAGATGCTCAAAGAACTCAGGAGAAATATGGGTGAACACAGTGAAAAGTTTAACAAGGGGTTAGAAAATATGAAGAAGAACCAAACAGAGCTGAAGAATACAATAATTGAAGTAAAAAATACACTAGAAGGAATCAACAGTAGATTAAACAATACAGAAAAATGGATCAGCTAACTGGAAGACAGAGTAATGGAAATCACTCAAGCTGAATAGAAACAAGAATTTTTTAAAATGAGGACAGTTTAAGAGACTTCTTAGACAATATCAAGTGTACTAACATTCACATTACAGGGGTCCCAGAAGGAAAAGAGAGAGAGACAAAGGGACTGAGGACATACTTGAAGACATAATAGCTGAAAACTTCCCTAACCTGGGAAGGGAAACAGATATTCAGGTTCAGGAAGTAAGAGAGTCCCAAACAGGACCAACCCAAAGAAGACCACACCAAAACACATTGTAGTTAATATGGCAAAAATTAAAGACAAAGAGAAAATATTAAAAGCAGCAAGGGAAAAGCAACAAGTTATGTACAAGGGGACTCCCATAAGGCTATCAGGTGACTTTCAGCAGAACCTCTGCAGGCTAGAAGGGAGTGGCACAATATTTTTAAAATGATGAAAGGGAAAAACCTACAACCAATAATACTCTACCCAGAAAGGCTGTCATTCAGATTTAACGGGGAGATCAAAAGTGTTACAGACAATAAAAGCTAAAAGAGTTCAGCACCACAAAACTAGCTTTCCAAGAAATATTAAAGGGACTACTCTAAGCAAAAAGAAAAGGTCACAAGTAGAAATGTGAAAATTATGAAAGCAAAAATCTCATTAGTAAAGACAAATATACAGTAAAGGTACTAAGTCAACCACTTATAATGCTATTAGGAGGGTTAAAAGACAAAAGTAGTATAATCATCTATATCCACAATAAGTAGTTAAGGGATACACAAAACAAAAAGATGTAAAATATGATGTCAAAAACAGTAAACATTGGTGGGGGGAAGTAAAAATGCAGGGTTGTTAAAATACGTTCCAACTTAAGAGATCAGCAACTTGAAATTATAGATATAGATATATAGATATAGTTTGCTATACATTAACCTCATGGTAACCACAAGCCTAAAATCTATAATAGATATACTCACAAAAAAGAGAAAGGAATCCAAATAGAACAATAAAGATAGTCATCAAATCACAAGGAAAGAGAGCAAAAGAAGAAGAAAGAAACAAAAAAGAACTACAAAACAACCCCCAAACAATTAACAATTGGCAATAAATACAAAGCTATCAATAATTATTTTCAATGTAAATGGTCTAAATACTCCCATCAAGAGACAGAGTGGCTGAATGGATACAAAAACAAGACCCATTTATACGTTGCCTACTAGAGACTTCAGATCTAAATACACACACAGACTAAAAATGAGGGGATGGAAAAAGGTATTCCATGCTAATGGAAATAAAAAGAAAGCCAGGGTAGCAATACTTATATCAGACAAAGTAGACTTTAAAATGAAGACAGTAACAAGAGACAAAGAAGTACATTATATAATGATGAAGGGATCAATCCAAGAAGAAGATATAACAATTGTAAATATATATGCATTAACATTCCATCCAAAAGCAGCAGACTACACATTCTTTTCAAGTTCACATGGAATATTCTCCAGGATAGATCAAATGCCAGGCCAAAAAACAAGTAGACAAAGAAGTACATTATATAATGATGAAGGGATCAATCCAAGAAGAAGATATAACAATTGTAAATATATATGCATCCAATATAGGATCACCTAAATACATAAAGCAAATATTGATAGACATAAAGGGAGACATTGATAGTAACACAATAATACTAGGGGACTTTAACTCCCCACTTACATCAATGAACAGACCATCCAGACAGAAAATCAATAAGGAAACTCTGGGCTTAAATGACACATTACACCAGATGGACTCTCTCTTTCTCTCTGTGTTAGCAGACTACACATTCTTTTCAAGTTCACATGGAATATTCTCCAGGATAGATCAAATGCCAGGCCAAAAAACAAGTCTTGGTAAGTTTAAGAAAACTGAAATCATATCAAGCATCTTTTCTGACCAAAACAGTATGAGACTAGAAATCAACTACACGAAAAAAACTGCAAAAACCACAAACACCTGGAGGCTAAACAATATGCTACTAAACAACGAATGAGTCACTGAAGAAATCAAAGAAGAAATTAAAAAACACCTGGAGACAAATGAAAATGAAAACACAATAATCCAAAATGTACATGATACAGCAAAGGCAGTTCTAGAGGGAAGTTTATAGTGATACAAGCCTACCTCAGGAAACAAGAAAAATCTCAAATAAACAATCTAAACTTACACCTAAAGGAACCAGAAGAAGAAAAATAAACAAAACCCAAAGTTAGTAGAAGAAAATAATCATAAATGTTAGAGCAGAAATAAATGAAATAAAGACAAAAAAATAGAAAATAATCAATAAAACTAAGATCAGTTTCTTTGAAAAGATAAAAAAATTGATAAGCCTTTAGCCAGACTCATCAAGAAAATAAGAGAGAGGGCCCAAATCAATAAAATCAGAAATGAAAAAGGAGAAGTTACAATGGACACCACAGAAACACAAAGGAATATAAGACATTACTATGAACAGTTATACACCAATAACATGGACAACCTAGAAGAAATGGACAAATTCACAGAAATGTACAATCTCCCAAGACTGAAACAGGAAGAAATAGAAAATATGAACAGACCAATTACCAGTAATGAAATTGAATCAATAAAAACAAAACCAAAAAAACCTCCCAACAAACAAAAGTCCAGGACCAGATGTCTTCACAGGTGAATTCTACCAAACATTTAGAGAAGAAAAATCCTTCTCAAACTATTCCAAAAAATTGCAGAGGAAGTAACGCTTCCAAACTCTATCTACAAGGCCCTGATACCAAAACCAGACAAAGATACAGCACAAAAAAAAGAAAATTACAGGCCAATATCACTAATGAACATAGATGCAAAATCCTCAACAAAATATTAACAAACTGAATTCAACAATACATTAAAAGGTTCATACACCATGATCAAGTGGGATTTATCCCAGGGATGCAAGGTTGGTTCAATATCGGCAAATCAATCAATGTGATGCACCACATTAACAAACTAGTCAGACTCATCAAGAAAATAAGAGAGAGGGCCCAAATCAATAAAATCAGAAATGAAAAAGGAGAAGTTACAATGGACACCACAGAAACACAAAGGAATATAAGACATTACTATGAACAGTTATACACCAATAACATGGACAACCTAGAAGAAATGGACAAATTCACAGAAATGTACAATCTCCCAAGACTGAAACAGGAAGAAATAGAAAATATGAACAGACCAATTACCAGTAATGAAATTGAATCAATAAAAACAAAACCAAAAAAACCTCCCAACAAACAAAAGTCCAGGACCAGATGTCTTCACAGGTGAATTCTACCAAACATTTAGAGAAGAAAAATCCTTCTCAAACTATTCCAAAAAATTGCAGAGGAAGTAACGCTTCCAAACTCTATCTACAAGGCCCTGATACCAAAACCAGACAAAGATACAGCACAAAAAAAAGAAAATTACAGGCCAATATCACTAATGAACATAGATGCAAAATCCTCAACAAAATATTAACAAACTGAATTCAACAATACATTAAAAGGTTCATACACCATGATCAAGTGGGATTTATCCCAGGGATGCAAGGTTGGTTCAATATCGGCAAATCAATCAATGTGATGCACCACATTAACAAACTAGAGAATAAAACCATATGATCATCTCAATAGATGCAGAAAAAGCTTTTGGACAAAATTCAACATCCATTTATGATAAAAACTCTCCACAGAGTGGATATAGAGGGACCATTCATCAACATAATAGGGCCATATATGATAAGCCCACAGCTGACATCATACTTGACAGTGAAAAGCTGAAAGCACTTCCTCTCAGATCAGGAATAAGACAAGGATGCCCACTCTCACCACTTTCATTCAACATGGTATTAGAAGTACTGGCCACAGCAATCAGACAAGAAAAAGAAATAAAAGGAATCCAAACTGGAAAGGAAGAAGTAAAACTGTCACTGTTTGCAGATGACATGATACTATACATAAAAATTCGAAAGATGCTACCAGAAAACTACTAGAGTTCATCAATGAATTTGGTAAAGTTGCAGGATACAAAATTAATACACAGAAATCTGTTGCATTTCTATACACTAACAATGAAAGATCTGAAAGAGAAATTAAAGAAACAATCCCATTTACCATCACATCAAAAGAATAAAATACTTGGGGATAAACCTACCTAAGGAGTCAAAAGACCTGTACTAAGAAAACTATAAGATGCTGATGAAAGAATTCGAAGGTGACACAAACAGATGGAAAAATATACCATGTTCTTGGATAGGCAGAATCAATATTGTGAAAATGACTATACATAGAAAATCCTCAAGATGCCACCAAAAAAACTACTAGAACTCATCGATGAATTTGGTAAAAGTTGCAGAATACAAAATTCATAGACAGAAATCTACTGCGTTTCTATACACTTACAACAAATTATCAGAAAGAGAAATGAAGGAAACAATCCCGTTTACTGTCACATAAAAAAGAACACAATACCTAAGAATAAACCTACCTAGGGAGATAAAAGACCTGTACTTGGAAAACTATAAGACACTGATGAAAGAAATTCAAGACAACACATAGTGGTGGATATACTGTGTTCATGGATCGGGAGAATTATTATTATTAAAATGACCATACTACCCAAGGCAATCTACAGATTCAATGCAATCTCTATCAAAATACCAATGACATTTTTGACAGAACTAGAACAAATAAGTCTAAAATTTTTATGGAAACACAAAAGGCCCCAAATAGCCAAAGCAATCTTTAGAAAGAAGTCTAGAGCTGGAGGTATCATGCAAAGCTACAGTAATCAAAACAATATGGTACTGGCACAAAAACAGACAAATAGATCAATGAAACAGAATACAGAACCCAGAAATAAACCTATGCACCTATGGTCAATTAATTTACAACAAAGGAGGCAAGAATATGCAATGGGGAAAACACAGTCTCTTAATTAAGTTGTGCTGGGAAAACTGGACAGCTACATGTAAAAGAGTGAAATTAGAACATTTTCTCACATCATATACAAAAATAAACTCAAAATAGATTAATGATCTAAATGTAAGACCAGAAGTCATAAAACTCTTAGAAGAAAACATAGGCAGAACACTTTTTGACATAAATCGTAACAATATATTTTTGGATCTGTCTCCTAAGGCAAAGGAAACAAAAGCAAAAATAAACAAATGGGACCTAATTAAACTTAAAAGCTTTTGCACAGCAAAGGAAACTATTGACAAACAAAAAGATAAACTACTGAATGGGAGAAAATATTTGCAAATAGTATATGACTGATAAGGGGTTAATATCCAAAATATATAAACAGCTCATTCAACTCAATATCAAAGAAAAAACAACCTGATTTTAAAATGGGTAGAAGATCTGAATAGGCATTTTTCCAGTTTGGATGGAAGAGTGTGAAAGCCACTGTGAAGTAGACTAAGTAATGCATGGGTGATGAGATAAAGCAGGCAACATGCTTAGCCCATTTTAAGAGTTTTGATTGTGCAGGGTTGCAGGGCATGGAGTGGTGGCTGGAAAGACAGGTAGGCTCAAGAGAGTGTTTTTCCAGATCACACTAATATGTTCATGGAAATGACCCAAAGAGAGAGAAGTTGGTGATGTAGATGAGAGAGGAAATTATCAAACAAGTGAACTCTTGAGAAGGTGAGGTGGGTGGGTACTTGAGCTGGTGTTGAAGCAAGCAAGTTTGTAGGTTTGTGACAGGGATAAAATAGAGTTCTTGTTGGATGGTGTTTATTTTCTCAATGAAGTATAAGGTAAGATTCCTCTCTGAAAGCAACATGAGGACTGAGGAGAGGGAGAGAGGGAAGTGTTGGGAACCAATCTGAGGTCTGAGATAATTACAGGGCTGACTTCTGCTCCCACCCCACATCAGAAATCCACTTATAACTTTATAGTCAGCCTTCCATATCCAAATGTTCCACATCCACAGATTTAACCAAATGGGGATAGTGTAGTACCATAGTAACCTATTTATTGAAAAAATCTGTGTATAAGTGGACCCACGCAGTTCAAACCTGTGTGGTTCAAGGGTCAACTGTAATTTAAAGGAAAATCAAGTAAAATCTTCATCTGAGCTCAGTTACTTGGGTGCATGTAATTAGAGTTCACACAATCAAGGGCCCCTCTAAAGCCATCTTAAAGAATTTGATTTTAACCTGAAGGCAACTGGGAACCATCAAGGGTTTTTAAGGCGAAGGAAACATGATCAGAGTCCTGTATTTTCAAGTGCACTCTGGCTGGGGTGTGGTGTCTTTCTAGGAAATACCAAAGGCCTAGGGATCCAGACCATTACAGCTTTGAGTGCCCTTGGCGAGGACAGGGATAGGAGAGACAACTGTACACTCAGTACATGCAAACAATTACTCCAGACGTCTCAGGTATGGCATACTTGTGCACACTCTCTTTAGGAAGTATAAATGTTATTTCTTCTCCAGTGCTAGACTGGAAAATTGCATTTGGTGTGTGTTGATAAATCAGATGAGAAATCTTCTCCGTGTTACAGTGAGGTTTTTTCACTAAAGTCATATAATATCCTGCACCTGAAACAACATTTAAAAGATCATGAAACAGTTTTACCCTTTTTAGTCACATTTAGCATTCTATATCCTAGAACAGGATAGCTCCACAGGACAGGGAAGCTGGTGAGCCCTGCAGGCTTGAATTTAAACCACAGTGAACTTGGCTTTGAAGGTCTATAATGCTACTCTTGAGTCTTACCTTCTACTCCATAGTTGGGAGGTGATAATAGCACATTTAGCAATGCTAGGCAAAATAAAGGTGGGTTGTATTAAGGGCAACACTCTCTTTAAGCGATAACTAATGTGGGGAAGTGAAAACTTAGTAGGTAGGGGCCTTGAACATTAAGGTTAAGAATAAGCATACCTCTATCATAATTAAATTATGTTTTTGAGGATACATACCTTATGGTATTCTAAACATTCTTTCAGAAATTACTAGTAACATTTGTTACTACACTGCTTGCAATGCACTCATTCAATAAACATTCACTGAGCTCTTATGATGTGACAGGCACTCTTCTAGGTACTGAGCACATAGCAGTGGACCAAATAGTCAAAGATCCCTACTCTCAAGGGGCTTTCATTAAAGGCATGTGAGACAAATAATAAGATAAATAAGTAAAATTTAGAGTATATTAGTGACAAGTGCTAAGGCGAAAGATGAACAGGGGAGGGGATACAGAGTATCAGGGATTGTGACTTTAAACAGGGTCACAAGGAAGGCCTTACTGAAAATGTGACATCTGTAAAAGGACTGAAGACCTAAGGAAGAGGAGAAGGCATGACAATATGTGGCCCGGAGGAAGGAGCAGGCCCAGTATGCTGGATAAGAAAGGGGGCCATGAGGCAGGAGCAGAGCAAAGCAGCTGAAGAACTTTAGGAAATGTGGTCGGGGTAATAGGACCAGGCAAAGCAAGGCCTTTGGGCCACTCCCAAGACTCTGCCTTTTCCTTTCAGTGGAACAGGAAGTCATTGGTGGACTGAGCAGAAGAGTGACACACTCATTCTGACAACTGGGCAGAGGCCAGGGGTGGGTTAGAAGCAACTGCAATAATGCAGGTAGAGGGACGGCAGCTTGGACCAGGAGGCTAACAAGTGGTAGAGGTGGGAGGAAAGCAAGGTCACTAGTTTGCAGGTAGATCAGTTATGGGCTATGAGAGACAGAGGATCAGGGAGCCCCCAAGGTTCTGGCCAAGCATCTAGAAGAATGGACCTGCCGGGCTTCCCTGGTGGCGCAGTGGTTGAGAGTCCTCTTGCCGATGCAGGGGACACGGGTTCGTGCCCCAGTCCAGGAAGATCCCACATGCCGTGGGGCGGCTAGGCCCGTGAGCCATGGCTGCTGAGCCTGTGCGTCCAGAGCCTGTGCTCCGCAACTGTGGCCTGTGGCCTGTGGCCACAACAGTGAGAGGCCCACATATAGCAAAAAGAAAAAAGAAAAAAAAAAAAAGAATGGCGCTGTCTTTACTGTGGGGGAGATGGTTTGGCAGTAAAGAGCTGGAGCTCAGCTCTGCACAGGTTTTGGACAAGTCTTTCAGGTCTGTTCACTGTCTATGTGGATGTGTGGAGTAGGCAGTTAAATACACAAATCTGGAGTTCAGTTGAGAGGTCCAGCCAGAGATACATACGTTTTTCAGCCAGGTAAGTATTTAAAGTCAGGACACTGGATGAGATCACTAAGTCAGTGGGCAGAGAAAGAAAAGTAAAGCAACCAAGGCATTTCCATGTTTAGAAGTAGAAGTGATGCAAAGGAGCATTCAGAGACATAAGAGGGAAACACAGAGGGCTGGGGGTCCAGGAAAACAAGGGGAGGATGTTTGTGGTGGGATGCTAATGAGGAGTACACCCAGTTGTGGAAATAACAACTCGCACTTTTGCATGCACTAGCTCCCACTTTGAGGAACATGGTATCTTAATCTCCGTTTTATAGATCAGAAAACTAAGGCCAAAAAAGGATGAACTAACTTGGTAGAAAGGATGAAGAGGGAGTAAACTACCAGAGTGGAACTCAAACACAGGCCTTCTAACTCCAAGTCTCAGAGATCTGCTTCATTCCTTCTTCGTTCTCACAAGCCCCTCTGCCTGGGGCCTCAGGTCTCTACCCACAGGTAGCAGAACAGGATGTCTAGAGAAGGCCTCTCCCTGCCTGATCTCAGGGGCTCTTCAGGAACGTTACCAATGGATACTTTCTCCAGCACACTGGGCCAGCAACGCTGACCCCACACAGAATGGAGTTTTGGCTGCCTGCCCGGGGCCGCTCACCATATTTCTGCTTCAGGAACAGAGATGACCCGCAGCACTGCAGCTCCCCCTTGGCCATGATGGCGATGCGGTCCCCCGGCAGGTTGGCCTCATCCACGAAGTGGGTGGTCAGCAGGATGGTGCGGTCACTTTTGTGCTGCTGAGGAAGGTCCCAGATGGCCCTCCTGGAGATGGCGTCCATGCCTGAGGTTGGCTCATCCAGCATCAGCACCTGAAGGGCAGAGGAATGACCTTGTGATGACGGCAGAGTCACGTCCCGGGCCCCGGCTGGCTGCACTGCAGGCCCTATGTGACTGGAGGTCAATGAAGATTCAGCAGTACCACCCACACGAGACTGCCCATCCAGGGTGTCCAGAGCTGAGGTGCCTGGGCCATGGCTGAAGGGCCTGCAGCCAGCCCAGGCCAAGTGGGAACTATAAAGTGATACTTCTGGGCCCTGCTGACCCAACGTGTTTGTCTACTGCATGTGGGGGCCCTGACCTGTATCTTTAAGGAAGCCAGGCCCTGCAGCCCCCTACCTTGGAGCCTGCGATGAGGGTGATGCCGATGAGGGCGATGCCAATGGAGAGCTTGTGCCTCATTCCCCGACTCAGGAACCTGCTCCGGGAGTCCCGTTTGTCCTCCAGACTGAGGATGTGCAGCACACATTTGATTTCTTCAGGGCACTTCTGGTGCAACAAGTCTTTCAGCTGAAATAGCAGAGGACAGAGATCTGGCAGCAGCTTCTGAGGGGAGGCTGGCTCGTCCAACAAGCATTTTGCTTGTACAGCAGTCCCCCCTTACCTGAGGTTTCGGTTTCCACAGTTTTAGTTACCCACTACCCACAGTCAACTATGGTTTGAAAATATTAAATGAAAAATTACAGAAATAGGGGACTTTCCTTGTGGCGCAGTGGTTAAGACTCCGCCTGCCAATGCAGGGGACACGGGTTTGAGCCCTGGTCCAGGAAGATCCCACATGCCACGGAGCAACTGAGCCTGTGCGCCACAACTACTGAGCCTGTGCTCTAGGGCCCTCGAGCCACAACTACTGAGCCTGCCTGCCACAATTACTGAAGCCCGTGCATGTAGAGTCAGTGCTCTACAACAAGAGAAGCCACCGCAGTGAGAAGCCCGTGCACCGCAACAGAGAGTAGTCCCCGCTCACCGCAACTAGAGAAAGCCCGCGTACAGCAATGAAGACCCAATGAAGAAGCCAAAAAATACATAAATAAATAAATATTTTAAAATGATAGAAATAAACAACTCATAGTTTTAAATTGTGCACCGTTCTGAGTATCCTGAACTCTGAAATCCTGTGCCATCCGGCTCTGTCCTGCTCGGGATCCCCAACCATCGACATCGTCTGCCCTTTACATCGATGTTGTCATGACTTGATGATCCAGGATCACCTGGAGCAGATGATTCTCCTCTGATGTATTGTCACTAGGTCAATAGCCTAATGCTGTGTCACAATGCTTATATCATTCACCTGACTTCATCTCATCACATGGGCATTTTATCACCTCAAATCACAAGAAGGGTAAGTACAGTACAATAAGATATTCTTAGAGAGAAAGCGAGACCACATTCACATAACTTTAATTACAGTATATTGCTATAATTGTTCTATTTTATTATTATTGTTTTGGTTTTTTAAAATTTTTTAATTTTTTAACATCTTTATTGGAGTATAATGGCTTTACAATGGTGTTTTAGTTTCTGCTTTATAACAAAGTGAATCAGTTATACATATACATATGTTCCCATATCTCTTCCCTCTTGCGTCTCCCTCCCTCCCACCCTCCCTATCCCACCCCTCTAGGTGGTCACAAAGCACTGAGCTGATCTCCCTGTGCTATGCGGCTGCTTCCCACTAGCTATTGGTTTAATGTCTTACTGTGCCTAATTTACAAATTAAACTTTGTCATAGGTATGTATGTATAGGAAAAAACATAGTATATATAGGCTTTGGTACTATCTGAGGTTTCAGGCATCCACTGGTGGTCTTGGAACAAATCCCCTGCAAATAAGCGGGGACTATTGTATATACATAAACTGTACATAAGAAAGACACATAATAAACTTACTACCTTCAGGGAAAGGGATAAACAAAAGACTTTTGTATCTTTTTTTTTTCCCACACCATGAGGCTTGTGGGATCTTAGTTCCCTGACCAGGGATTGAACCCGGGCCCTTGGCAGTGAAAAGGTAGAGCCTTAACCACTGGACTGCCAGGGAATTCCCAGCTTTTGCATCTTGAACCATTTAAATATATGACTTATTAATACTAAGTACCGCAGCATATTAAAAGGATTATACACCATGACCAAGTGGGATTTATCCCAGGAATGCAAGGAAGGTTCAGCATATTAAAAATCAATGTAAGTGTTGTATAATAAAGAATCTGGATGGCCTCTGTCCCCAGTTACTGGAAGGGGCCTCTAAATCCTTGGAGTGATAGGGGTGTCTTTGCTATTCCTGGTAGTACCCTCAGGCCACACCTGAGTTTATGCTAATGAGGTGATCAAGATCTGGGCTGGTCATACCAAAAAGACCAACCATGTGATTTGATGGTTGGGGCTTTGAGCCATGATATCAATCTGACCTCCCAATCTGCTGGGAGAGAAAGACTGCAGACTGAGCTCAGTCACGAGGTCCATGATTCAATCATTCACGCCCATGTAATGAAACCCCAGTAAAAACTAGACACTTGAAGCTTAGGTGAGCTACCCTCTATATAGCAATGTGCCAGGAGGGTGACACATTCTGAAGACATGGAAGCTTTTCATTTGGGACCCTCCCAGACATCACCCTATATGTTTTGGCTGGTCCTGATTCTTTTTTTTAATATTTATTTGGCTGCGCCAGGTCTTAGTTGTGGCACGAGGGATCTTCATTGCAGCATGCGGGATCTTTTTATTTAGTTGTGGCATGCAAGCTCTTAGTTGTGGCATGCAGGATCTAATTCCCTGACCAGGGATCGAACCCATGTCCCCTGCATTGGCAGGCAGATTCTGAACCACTCCGCCACCAGGAAAGTCCCCTGGTCAACTGATTTTTGACAAAGGTGCAAAGACCATTCAATGGGGAAAAAACAGTCTTTTCAACAAATGGTGCTGGACAACTGGATATCCACGTGCAAAAGAATGAATTTGACACATACCTCACACCATATAAAAATTAGCTCAAAATGAATCAAAGACCTAAATGTAAGAACTAATGTATGGGGCTTCCCTGGTGGTGCAGTGGTTAAGAATCCGCCTGCCAATGCAGGGGTCACGGGTTTGAGCCCTGGTCCGGGAAGATCCCACACACTGCAGAGCAACTGAGCCCATGCAGCACAACTACTAAGCCTATGCTCTAGAGCCTGAGAGCCACAACTACTGAGCCCGTGTGCTGCAACTACTGAAGCCTGCGAGCCTAGAGCCCGTGCTCCCCAACAAGAGAAGCCACTGCAATGAGAAGCCCACGCACCACAACGAAGAGTAGCCCCCGCTCGCCACAACTAGAGAAAGCCCGCACGCAGCAACGAAGACCCAATGCAGCCAAAAATAAATAATAAAATAAAATAAATAAATTTATTTTAAAAAGAACTAATGTTTGAAACTCTTAGAACGAAACATAGGTGGGAATCCTATGCAATGCTTTGTATTTTTAAATTTTATTTATTTATTTATTTATTTATGGCTCTAGAGTGGACTGATGTATGTATTATTTATTTATTTATCATTAGTTATTTATCATTCATGGTCTGCATTTTGGCAGAATTTACAATTACATTAATTAATTAATTCATTCATTCATTCAATGATATTTGTTTAGTGCCTATCCTTTGCCAAGCACGGTTCCAGGCACTGTGGATCCAGAAGTGAACAGAACAAGCTTCCTAGGGAGAGGGATGGGGGAGACAGAGAAATAACACACACACACACATATATATATATATATATATATACACAAACCAGATGAGCACAGACTGTGATGAATACTAGGAACAGAATATAAGGGAATGCAATAGGGAAGTGTCTATGGAGTGTTTCTATCCGTCGGCCTTCTTAAACAATGTTTGTACCTGACTTGCCTCCTTGATCACTTAGCCTGGTGTCTAGCTGGATCACCCTTCAAGTACTGAGGACCTCACAAGTCTACATAGACAGGGAGGCCTTCCCGAAATGATCATGCTGCCAGAAGTAGCAATGCCTGTATCTGAGAGAGGACCACCTGTCTGGAGACATTACTGCACCCCCGTCCTGACACATCCAGCGCCCATCCAGCATGTATCTGCTGGGCTGAAACTTGGTTTTTAAAGTCCCAGTACCAAAGGCACCTCAGACCAAACTTCACAATATTGCTGCTCTTCAAATGTCTTCAGTGGAAGGTGCATCAGCAACCTGTGAGGAGAATTGTGGCAGCTTGACTTTGAAGTGCTCATAGCTTCCCAGCCGTTTGGTGTTCTGTATGTAACACAGAAGAACTGGTGGGCTTTCAGAGTGCCTCAAAATTTGGAAATGCATCTCACTGGTTTTGTACAGAGCTTTACATAGGTTAAGCCTTCAATAAATATATGTTTCTTGAATGAATGAGTTTTCAAATATCACAGATATTATTTTAGTTAATGGAATGTGAAAGAATTATTTAGGCATAAAAACTATTCTGAAACAGATAATTTTAGAATAATTCACCAGGTATCATTCTAAAAGTGCCCCTGGCAATCAAAAGTAAGTGGATGAAATGTTTGGTTGAGAGATTAGTGGTGCCTCACTGTACCGGAAAGTTCTACCTGGAAGGAAACATGCTAAGCAGTGTTCACAGCTTCCTGATAGTGTTTGAAACTAAGTTCCTCAGATTGACCGAAAGAGTCAAAGATTCCCTTTTCCTGCTACAGGGTAATGTGAACAACCAGGCACTACTACGTAGATAGTAAAAAAACAAACAACAAAGATGCCAGTGAAATCTGATGAGGGGAGATGGAGCCAAAACATCTAGATCTGGATCAACAATTTCTTCAGCACTTCCTCGGGAGGGCTGACCCCACACACATATCTGTGAGCATGCCGCAGGTGGTGGTTTTGCCTGCTCCATTGTGCCCCAGGAGAACAGTGATCTGCCCTCGGTACAGGTTTATGGTCAGATCTTTGACTGCCATGTGTTCATCCCTTCCCTTGTAGAACACCTGTTGAAAAGCCAACTCTGACTGACAGTGTAATATGCACACGCATGTGGCATTTCCGAAGAACCTGTGACAGGCCGAGCACCCACACCAACTTCCTCCGAAAGTTCATCAGTGGGACTCCAAGTGGAAATCCATAAGGGAGCTCCTTCTTTCAGAGTTTAGCTGCCTGGAGCTACTGAGGACCATGATGGGGAGCAACACCAGGGGGGTTTCCCTGGCCTCTGGAGCCTGGTGGTAGAGCAGCTGAACCACAGAGGCCAGAGCTCAAGGACGAAGGGCTCAGAGCTTGAACGAGAACTTCTCCCTGCTTCTCGAGCCACACCTTGCTCTGCACTGCCTGGCTAGTCCCCTGAGAAAGGGCACCCTGCCTCTTGTGGGCGGTGTTGATCTAGGGAGAGAACACCAGACAGTCTGTCCTGTTTTCTAAATCAAATGTCTCCAGTATTTTTTTTTTTTTTTTGCGGTAAACGGGCCTCTCACGTTGCGGAGCACAGGCTCCGGACGCTCAGGCTCAGCGGCCATGGCTCACGGGCCCAGCCGCTCCGCGGCATGTGGGATCTTCCCGGACTGGGGCACGAACCCGTGTCCCCTGCATCGGCAGGCGGACTCTCAACCACTGCGCCACCAGGGAAGCCCTGTCTCCAGTATTTTATTTTATTTTATTTTTTTGCGGTACGCGGGCCTCTCACTGTTGTGGCCTCTCCCGTTGCGGAGCGCAGGCTCCGGACGCGCAGGCTCAGTGGCCATGGCTTACGGGCCCAGCCGCTCCGGGGCATGTGGGATCTTCCTGGACCGGGGCACGAACCCGTGTCCCCTGCATCAGCAGGTGGACTCTCAACCACTGCGCCACCAGAGAAGCCCTCCAGTATTTTAAATACCATTTATTTTTTTCTTATTATACAAGTAATTCATATATGAGTATAAGGAAGAAAATAAAATCACCCACAATGCCACTTGACTTGCAGAGATACATCACACTTCATCACATTTCAGCTCTGTGCCATTCCTCACACATACCAGGCGCACTCCTTTTGAGAGGCTTCTATCTTTACTGTTTTCCCAGTCTTAGACTTGGTCTGTCTTGTTCATGCTGAATTCCTAGTGCCTGAAACTGTGCCTGATTTCTGTCCTGTCTAATTGCATCTGGGCTGGACTTGGGGTTTGGAGTGCAGACATTATAGTTGGGTGAGACTTAGACGTCACTTCTTCCCACCATTTATCTAACTGTGTTTGGAAGCAGGGTGCTGCGGAAAGGAATTTGGCACACGTCTCCTGCCCCCACATCCATCTGGTATGATTATTTTGAATCAAGTGTGATGGTCCTCTTCCCTAACTTCTCAGTCTCCCTTTTGCAGTTGAGGTGGACATGTGGCAGAATTCTGGGCAATAAGAATAAGGGGTGATCTACTGAAGGGCAGAAAAGAAGGAAGGAAGGAAGGGAGGGAGGGAGGAAGGAAGGAAAGAAGGAAGGAAGGAAGAAGTCCTCCCAAAAGAAAGCCCCTCGCTCTTATCTTTCCCTATAGATGAGCTACAGCAGCCATCTTGCAACCGGGAAATGACAAGCACGCAGATGAGAGCTATATGCTTCCACTGGTCCAGGGAAAATAAATGAAAGCAAGTGAGCAGAAAGAGCAGGGGTCTGGGACAGCTTTGCTGAGCAGCTGAAATCATGCCAGAACCATGTGCCTGCAGACTGCTTGTTATGTGAAAAGAGGAAACGAAATCCCTGCTTATTGAAGCTACAATAAATTGGGTGAAGACTGGAGCATTCCAAGCTGCTACCACAGTATGTAAAGGAGCTGGGATGATCCCCCATGCTGTGGAGCCCCTGGGCCAGCATGTGATGCACTTGATCCCATAGGCCAAGGAAGGCAACACAAAGTATTGAGCTAGCACCTTAACTGTGACCTTGTATCAGTCATACAGAGGACACTGCCTCTCCTTAGGCTCATCATATTTGAAGAATGGAAGATTCCAAACAAAAAAATAATGCTCTGGAGGACACACCAGGGTATAGAGCTTATATCCAGTCATCCTGTCAGGGGAGTCCTTAGTCAATGCTGGACTCAGCAGACAGTGGTGAAAGAACAAACACTTCTGCATCTGGAAGCCAGCGGTGAAATCTGGTTTACTATTTGATTTGGTTATGTAAAAACACTGGTGGATCAAAGTCAGCCATCAAATGACTGAGTTCCAGGGTGTCCCCAACAAGAGGTGTTTGGCTTTTGCGAGACTGTTTCAAGAAAGATCATCTAGACCCTCCATCCAGTCACTTAACTGTATGACAGAAAACAGGACATTTTACATTATACTCCTAATTTTGAGGATAACATTACAGAAGGGAATTAAGAATCTATCACAAAATGTACCTTGTAACCACTGGCAGAATAAAACAGAAGCCTCTATGCACTATTTCTCAAGTCCTTGGAAGAAGATTTGTGAGCTGATACCTTGTATAGATGTTGGATTTCAATTCCTTTTATCAAATCAGTAGGCTCTTCCTGAATGAACTTGCTTTTCAGAGCTTTCTGAGGATCCCCCAACTCCAGCACTGAATTCGTAAAGGATATAGGTTCTCCACGCCAGTAGAAGGGCTAGAGAGGAAGTCAACTTACATTAATACATGTAGGTGAAGTGCTCTCTTCTTCTGGAAGATAAATATTTTGGTAAATTAAATTCTCACACTTCCCTCCCCTAACCCCCACCCCAGCCTCACCCACTGGAGCTTCCTGGTATCGAACACTTAATGGTGCCTGAAGAAGTCAAGAATTTGCTCACAGACTTACTACTAATAAACTGCATTTCAACCTACAACCATCTGGAGGATGGAGCTACAAATGATGCCTCACATCCACGCTCCTGGTGTACTGGGGAAGCTGTTGTGTTGGCAATCAGCACCCCTGTGGGCTGAGGCCTGGAGAAATACTGGCGTTAACAATCTACCCACTTCTCCACAGACCAAGAAGGGCAAACATGGCAGCCTTTCCCGAGGCCTGAAGTGAGTACCTGTGCAATTCAGATGGGATCAGACTGAATCTGCAAGAGGACTGAATCAGGCATGATGGGTTCAACTTTGTAGGAAAATTTACTCACCATAGGAGAGAAAAGATTTGGAGAGCTTCATGGGGTTGTCAACGAAAGCTGTGCCCCGTGCCCGTGCCCCCAGGTCACAGAGGTCTCAAAGAGCTTCAGGGCCTTGCCACCAGCCCAAAGAGGAAAGAGGCCAAGGAGTCCTGAGGGCTCTAGCTTGTTGGGGTGGCATTCTGTGAGAGAATGCAGGGCCTGCCACTCAAGTGGGCACATGTGAGACAGCCACAGGCACTCTTAAGGGGACTCTGCACAGGGTATCAGCAGTGGGGCAAGAGTCAGACTCGTTAATTATGCTCCCTTGGCAACCACAAGTTGATAGGTTTGGGGTGAATCCAGGTTAGAGAACTGCACTTAGATTTCCAGGAGTTTGAGGTTGCAACCAACACCACAAAGAGGGATAGGAATATTGATGATGAGCTATAAAAATTCTAATGTCAATCTATAAAACAGCAGCATCAGTACTCACCATGAGAAAGAAGTACCAAGGTTTGGATGTACCATACACCCCTGGGAAGACAGACTCCACATACCAGGCCACCAAGCCATTTAAGAGTCCAGCAGTAGCATCAGCAGCACCTGAGTGAAGTTAAACTCTCCTCCTATACTGCCCATGTTCCTCCATTGGATGCCTGTGCCTATTCCAAAGGAAGGAAAACAGTCACCACATCGAAGACAGAGAAAAGTTACCAGAACTTTCCAATCAAACAGTTGGAGAACAAGCCAATGAGAAGACTGGACTATTCATGTCTGGGGTATTAAGGGACAAAAGTTAGGCACAGGAAAAGAAAAGCTAGTTGTTGGTTTCTCAAAGAAGGTAAAACTTTTTTTTGTTTTTTGGTTTTTTTGACCATGCCACACAGCTTGTGGGATCTTAGTTCCCCAACCAGGGACTGAACTTGGGCCCAGCCGTGAAAGCGCTGAGTCCTAACCACTGGGCTGACAGGGAATTCCCAATAAAACATTCTTATTATTGCCAAAATGATTCTTTGGTACCAAGAAGTAGAAATTTGGTCATCTGAGACACATCTTCACACTCTTGCACATGCTGTCAGGTAAGCCCTTCCTACTCCTCCCCACCTTCTTTGCCTGGTTAATTCTTACTTGGTAGGTCAGCACAGGTATCTCCTTCGCCAGCAAGCATGTATACTCACTCTCTTGGGTTATGTCTAACCCACGTGCATCTGGGGCACCCTGCGCTAATTGTGAGCACTGAAGGTCTCACTCCGCACTGTGAAACTGCTCACTTATTGCCAACCCCAGCTTGGGGCCAGGGACTGTCAGGTTATCTCAGTATCTCCAACATCTGACCCAGGACCTCATATGCAGCAGCTGCTCAACACATACATATGCCATGAAGAAAGGAGTGCTGAGGATGGGCTTGGGACCAATTCCTGGGTGCGTATAAAGATAAGTATCCTTTGTGATGCCAAGTGTCTAATCTGAATGCAAGCTGACTAAGCTTCTCATGTAAAGCATCCAAGATACCCTGCATCTGTTGCCACACGGCAGGATTGAGGAGGTGGTAACTAGCAACACCAGAGGACATTCAAATACTGGTGAGCAGACAGATGGGCTAGAACGGTGCTCCTCAAACTTTCCCGTGCTTACTAATCACCTGGGGATTTTGTTCTGATTAAGTGCGTCTGGATGGGCCTGGGAGTCTGCATTCCTAACAAGCTCTCTGAGGGTTCTGATGCTGCTGGTGCACAGGCCACGCTGTGAGGGGCGAGGGGCCAGGAAACCTCTGAGGCCCTTCCTGAGATGAGATTCTATGACTTGTGTCTGTCTTTGTGCCAATCGAGAGCCTTGCCTTTCACCATGGCTTACAGACAGGTCTCGCAAACCTCAGCTGCCATAAACAGCACGCTTAGTTTGTGAAAGCCAGGTACATCCTTGTTCAGTGTAAGTCTGCAGTGTCTGAAAAGAAGAAAGAGACAAGGCTCCTTCCCTACCTCAGCAGACATTTGATTGCCAGTTAACTTTATTTATTTATTGGGAATATACATATCAAGTATATAAAATGGAGTTTAACAAGCAATTACACAGGAAGTACTTTGTACAACTACCACCCAAATCAATAACCCCCCAAACCCCAAATATGCACACCCCCTTTACAACTTCACCGTCATCTTTGCCTGTAGGCAGCATCTAGTTGGGTTTTGCCTTTTTATCTAAACTGACTCTTTTTAATTGGTACGTTTAGATTATTCACATTTAGTGTGATTATTGATTGGATTAAAATCTACCACTTTGCCAGCTCTTTTCTATTTGGTCCAAACTTTTCTTTGTTTCTTTTTTCCTCTTTTTCTTGCATTAATGGGGACTTTTTTTTAATCATTCCATTTTATTTCTACTATCGATCTATTACTTATACCCCTAAAAAATTTTTTAGTGTTGTTCTAGGGTTTAAAATCATCTTTAGTCTATCTTCAAATAATATTATACTACTTCATGTGTAGCATAAGGATCTTACAACAATTTCCAGTTTCCAGTTCTTCCCTCCCACCCTTTGCTACTGTTGTCATACATTTCATTTTCACATAAGCTATAAACACAATACATTGCTACCACTTTTGCTTTAGACAGTCAGTTCTCTTTTAGAGCCAGAAACCTCCACAAAAGACAAAATAAATTGTATCTTCCATTTTCAGTGCACTTAATTTCTTTGTGCAGATCCAAGCTTCTGTCTGATATTGTTTTTGCTTGAAGAACTCAACATTTCTTGTAATGTCTCCCAGCAATTGATTCTGTCGCTTTGGTTTGAGAGAGTCTTCATTTCTCCCTAATTTCCCCCTGGATATAGAACACTGAGTTGACAAGGTTTTTCTTTCAGTACTTTCTTTAAATATGTCACTTCATTTTCTTCTAGCTTGCATATGTTTATTGGTTATTTGGATATGTCTTTTCATGAAGTACCTATTTTTGCCTTTTTTTTTCTTTACTATAAAGTATGATATATAATTGATTTTATGAATTCTTTAAATATTCTGGATACAAGCCTTTTGTAGGTTAAATGTATCCTCTCCCACTCTGTAGCTTCTCCTTTCATTCTCTTCATGGTGTCTTAATTTTAATGTCATTATTTATCAGTCTTTTCTGATGGTTAGTTATTTTTGTGTCTTGTTTAAGAAATCTTTCCTACTTCAAGTACATGAAGGTACTCTCCTATATCATCTCCAAAAAAGTTTATAGTTTTTTTTTAAAAGACACCAATTGTACTTGAATATTTGTTACTTTTTTAAAAAATTTATTTATTTTTGGCTGTGTTGGGTCTTTGTTTCTGTGCAAGGGCTTTCTCTAGTTGTGGCAAGCGGGGGCCCCTCTTCATCGCGGTGCGAGGGCCTCTCATTATCGCGGCCTCTCTTGTTGCGGAGCACAGGCTCCAGACGTGCAGGCTCAGTAGTTGTGGCTCACGGGCCTAGTTGCTCCGTGGCATGTGGGATCTTCCAGGGCTCGAACCCATGTCCCCTGCATTGGCAGGAAGATTCTCAACCACTGCGCCACCAGGGAAGCCCCACTTTATAGTTTTTTTACATTGGAATTGATATCTGTGTATGGTTTGAATTCAAAGTCCAATTTCAATTTTTTCCATAAGGTTCTTTAGTTGCTCCAGCACCATTTATTAAATCCCACTGCTCTGAAGTATCATCTCTGATATTTAACAATGCATTTATCTCTCCCTTCTTTTCTGTTCTATTAGTCTATTTGTCAACCATAATCTTAATTACCATTGCTTTATGATAAATCATGAAATCCGGTAAAACAAGTTTTGCTGTTTTGTTCTTCCTCAAGAGTTCTTGGCTATTCTTGGTCCTTTATACTCCCATGTACATTTGAGAATCAGCTCATCGAGTTCTATTTAAAAAACAAAACAAAACAGAAATACTGCTGGATTTTGGATTGGGTAGGAGTTAGCTGTTACTTCTTTCCACAATTTATTTATTTGTGTTTGAGAGCAGGTTGCTGCTGAAAGGAATCTGGCAAAGTTCACCTGCCCTCACATCTCTTTGATCATGATTGTTCTTCCCTGACTTCTCATCCCCCTTTGCAGTAGAAGAGGCCATGTGACATAATTCCTCTCCCACACCACTTCTTTTTGACTCAACCAATCTTTTATTTCATTTTCTCTCTATTAAGTTTGAAAGTTATACACTGTTCCTAGCCTTTTCCTGGTCAACTCAGTAGTGAATTACCAGATCTACATTGCTGCAAAGTCTAAAGTTAATCAATATCTTTACTCCCCTTCCAAAATGTATTTACCCCCACTAATTTCTGACTTTATCTCCTCAAAAACCCTTTTATGTATTTTAATTCTATCTTTTTAAAAAAATCCTAAAGACATCATCATTATCATCATCATCATTATTATTTTAAACAACGTATAAAGCCACTATCTTCAGGCTCCCACTCTTGGCTCCTTTGTAAAGCAATCTGTCTTTTTTTTTTCCCCTCCAGCTACTTTTAAGATTTTTCTCTTGACCTCTGGTGTGCTCAATTTTATGTTGATATGTCTAATGTAGATTTCTTATTGTTAATCTTGTTTGGGATTTGCTGGGCTTCCTGAAATCCAGTTTTGGAACAGGTTTGGCCACCATCTTTTCAAATGTATTTCTCTGCCCTATTCTCTCTTTTCCTACTGGAACTCTTTTGCTCAGAGGTCATTTACTAACAAGAAAACTTTGGGCTTCCATTCGGATGGCCTTTCAAGGCAAGGGAGCTAAACAACAAGGCCCAGCGTCCCACCCAGGTGGAGAGCATAATAGGAGACCCCTCTCACATTAATAGGGGTCCCAGAGATAAATTCAATAGTCACAGGTTGGGTTCCTTGTGACACAGACCCTGAAATGGAGTTTAGTATGCAAGATGTTTATTAAGGAATACCCTTGAGATCAATACCTGTGGAAGGGAAGAGATTGAAACAAGATTAGTCAGGGCTACAAGACAGCACTGACAAGCTTGAGGAGTTGGGATAAAATGGCCCATCTGAGCATCTATAATAACCCCTCCACTAAGTTTTTTATTAGTTATAAAAAGATATTTGGGTATTAATAAGATGACATCTCTGTACTGTTTCTCAACTGGTTCAGAAACTAAGGAGGGGAGAAGGGTGCTATTTACTGGGCCTCTTAAAAACTAAAATCAATCTAGTAAATAATAAATTAACAAATAAATCAATAAATGGAAATTTCAAGTGACAAACCCAGTTGCTCCACAAGCATGCAGGTTCTGATTTTAAGAGGCCAAAATGTTTCTGCCATACAACCAGAGGCCTGATTCATGTTGTATATAGTGATTCCTGCTCAAGATTAAAACCGAAAGCACTGCACTAGACTTACTGAGAAAATGTACAGAGTAATTTTTTTTTTTTTTTTTTTTTGCGGTACGCAGGCCTCTCACTGTTGTGGCCTCTCTCATTGCGGAGTACAGGCTCCAGACGCGCAGGCTCAGCGGCCATGGCTCACGGGCCTAGCCGCTCCCCGGCATGTGGGATCTTCCCAGACTGGGGCACGAACCGGCGTCCCCTGCATCGGCAGTTGGACTCTCAACCACTGCGCCACCAGGGAAGCCCCATAGTAATTTTATTTATTCACTCACTAGAAGGCGTGCTATCTGATTTGAGCAGATAGGTCAAATGAATAGGAAAACCTAAGCCAGTGAAAGTATGAGGATTCTAAAAAAGAAATATTATCCTTGGATTTCTAACATTTCATCAATTATATTCTTAGAGATTCCTACCTGCTTACGATCATATGCATTTGCATTTCCTTCAGCTGTAACACTAGACACCATTTATGGGCTATCCTGTGTCTTTCAGGAATGAACACTGAACATAACACACCGTTCATCCAGTCCAACCACCTACCTAGATTCCCTCAATTTCAACAGACAGGCTCCATAAAGCATCTACGTTCATTCACTAACATGTAAGGAATCAGATATACCATTTCAAATATACTTTTCCTCCATAAGTATTTGTAAATCATGGTCTCAACATTGCTTTGTTAAAGAAAACCACTCACTTTCAATAAATTCTGGTCAACTTAACATCCTTTATTAAATTTTAAGCACCCTTAACCCATTTAGACCATCCAAACTTAATAAAGAAATTCATTGGTAGGTGATGCCTCTAACCAGGACATTGGAGATTATCCCAATTGCAGTAAGGGGACCCACAAACTCGACCCAACTTATAACTCCTATCCCTGTTATCTGCTGCTAAACCAAGCTTTATCATTTGGGACCTGGACTCTGGTGATAAAAGCTAACATTGAGCAATGAAGGCACTTGTTAGAGTGTTCAGAGCAGATCATCTTAGTACCACCGAAATGGGAAACTGTTTCATTCAGTAAGTACTGTAACCCCACAGACCTCAGGGTCCTACATTTTATTTATTTACTTGTTTGTTTGTTTATGGCTGTGTTGGGTCTTCATTGCTGCGCATGGGCTTTCTCTAGTTGCGGCGAGAAGGGGCTACTCTTCATTGCAATGTGCGGGCTTCTCATTCAGTGGCTTCTCTTCTTGCAGAGCACGGGCTCTAGGCATGTGGGCTTCAGTAGTTGTGGCATGTGGGCTCAGTAGTTGTGGCTCACGGGCTCAGTAGTTGTGGCGCAGGGGCTTAGTTGCTCCATGGCATGTGGGATCTTCCCAGACCAGGGCTTGATCCTGTGTCCCCTGCCTTGGTGGTGGATTCTTAACCACTGTGCCACCAGGGAAGTCCCAGTGTCCTACATTTTGATTGACATGTTGGCTGCAATCTTCTGCAATGACTGTAGATGCTGTGGGAAATTCTTCAAACTCCAGAAACATGAGACAAATGAAAACTTCACATTGTACTTTCAACTCCAAAGTGTGGAAGTTGTAACATCTCTGATGGAAGGTCCCCTAGACCAACTTGTGAAAGAAGACTAACTCTGAAGCCTATGAGAATAAAATATGGTATCTGTAATAGCACTACATTATCTGTAAAGTTCTAAAGTGTTATTTGAACTTCTAATCATAAATCTATATATTTTAGATCTATACAACTATATAGGTGTATAATTCCCTAAATCATTTACATTTTTTAGTTTTTCTCCCCAATTACATTGTAAGCTGCATTGTGTAAACGTCATTCTACATTTCTTAAGTGTTTCTTACAGTACCTACCATAGATGTAAGTATACTGTAAATGCTCAGAACACTGAATAAAATGAGCCAGTTATGTTTATTTGGCAATGAAGGTCAACTCTGCCTGTCAGCAAATGGCAAAACATCAAGGCAGTTCACCTTGAGAGAGGTAAGGCTCACCTTTTGTCTCATATGTGGAGATTAATCAGACTCCCAGTGCCATGGCAACACTGGAGAGGAGACAAAAGGCAATCTTTTGGAAGTGACTCCTTTGGTTGTAGCTGAAAGCGAGGTACAGGTATGGGAGGTAGGTGAAGAAGAAGATGATGCCTCTGGAGGCAGTTGCAACATGAGCTGCAAATTCAGAGGGGAAAAATGAAGAGTTTCATCAATAACGCACCAAGAGGGACTTCCCTGGCGGCGCAGTGGTTAAGAGTCCACCTGCCAATGCAGGGGACATGGGTTCAGGCCCTGGTTTGGGAGGATCCCACATGCCGCAGAGCAACTGAGACTATACACCACAACTACTGAGCCTGTGCTCTACAGCCCGTGAGCCACAACTACTGAGCCCACGTGCCACAACTACTGAAGCCCACGTGCCTAGAGCCCGTGCTCTGCAACAAGAGAAGCCACAACAATGAGAAGCCCGCACACCACAACGAAGAGTAGCCCCCGCTCGCCGCAACTAGAGAAAGCCTGCATGCAGCAACAAAGACTCAACACAGCCAAAAATAAATAAATAAATTTTTTAAAATGCACAAAGAACCTATATGAGAAAACAATCTAAGAGAGAATGAATATATGTATAACTGAATCACTTTGCTGTACACCTGAAACCAACACAACATTGTAAATCAACTATACTCCAATAAAATGAAAATATTAAAAAAAGAAAAAGAATGTATATATATGTATAACTGAATCACTTTGCTGTACAGCATAAATTAATACAACATTGTAAATCAACTATATTTCAATAAAATAAATTTTTTTAAAAATAAAAAAATAATGCACAAAGAAGTATAATGCAAGTCTCTTTTCCCTGCCATGGTAAGGAAAGCATCTCTGCATTTGTCTCAGCATTTCAGAAGGGAAGTAGTCTTTTAAGAAATTTTGATAGAAACCTTTTATACTTGCACTTTCACTACCAAAAGACTAAGAGGATTTGTTGCACTTAAAAAATTAATCAATCCTTACAAAAAAGCACAAACATTTAATTGCCTAAAACTTCCCCTAATACTGCATTAATAACATCTCCTACAATAAAAACCATCTTCTTCAAAGATAAGCGGTAGATTATATAGCATCTATGGAGCATTGCCTGGCACTGGGTAAGCACTTTATATACAGTATCTTATTTAATCTTCATAACCTCCCTGTTTTTCAGATGAAGAAACTGAGGCTTAGCCGCATTAAATAAATTTGCTCAATGTCATGGAACTAGTAAATGATGGGTCAAGGATTCAAGGTTTCCCAGGCTCTAAGTATAGTGGCTCCAGATTTGGAGATAAACCAATCAGACTGAAGTCTGGAAGAAAAACGCAAAATAAATGCAAACATTTACCTTCCAGGAAGTTAAGAGAATACAGATCGAAAATGTAAGGATTGCATATATAACAGATAGAGCCACAGTTAAGGCATCAGGCAGCCCTTCACTGAACCTGACTACATGAACTATGGCTGACCCTGGGTCTTCTATAACTTCTCTGACTTTGCTTCTTCTTTTGTAAAACGTGATAATAATTGCTAACATGTACTAAGTTCTTACTATATACCAAGTATTGTTCTCAGCATTTTACATCCCATTTAATCCTCATAACTAAGTTATGAGATAAGTGCTATCATTTTCCAGTTTCACAGAAGGGGAAATGGATACAGAATCTATTGACCTGCTCAAGGTCAGGATCCACACCGAGATATAAATACAGCACTCTGAGGCTGGAGCAAGAGCTTCTGACCTTGTTGTAACAAGTAAATCCTTCTTGTTTATCTACTTGATATACAGTAGTGTGTATCTCTTAATTCCATACTCCCAATTTATTCTCTCCCCTTTCCTTTTGGTAACCATAAATTTGTTTTCTATGTCTGTGAGTCTGTTTCCATTTTGTAAATAAGTTCATTTGTATCATTTTTTTTTAGATTCCACATGTAAGTGATACTATATGATATTTGTCTTTCTCTGTCTGACTTACTTCGCTTTGTATGATTATCTCTAGGTCTATCCATATTGCTGCAAATGGCATTATTTCATTCTTTTTTATGTCTGAGTGATATTCCATTATATATACACCACATCTTCTTTATCCATTCATCTGTTGATGGACACATGTTGCTTCCATGTCTTGGCCATTGCAAATAATGCTGCTATGGACATTGGGGGTGCATGTATCTTTTCGAATTATAGTTTTTGTCTTTTCCAGATATATGCCCAGGAGTGGGGTTGCTGGATCATATGGTAATTCTATTTTTAGTTTTTTAAGGAGCCTCCAGACTGTTTTCCATGGTGGTTGCACTAATTTACATTCCCACCAACAGGGGTTCCCTTTTCCCCATACCCTCTCCAGCATTTATTATTTCTAGACTTTTTGATAATGGCCATTCTGACCAATGTGAGGTGATACCTCATTGCAGTTTTGATTTGCATTTCTCTAATAATTAGCAATGTTGAGCATCTTTTCATATGCCCATTAGCCATTGGCTTTAGTTACCTTTACCAGGGGTCTTTATTTCTTCTTATGGCTTCGAGTTATTGTCTAGTGACTTTTCATTTCAGCCTGAAGAACTCCCTTTAGCAGGGAAAGGAAGGACTATTAGTAATAAACTCTCTCGGCTTTTGTTTATCCAAAAATGTCTTAATTTCTCCATCATTCTTGAGGGATAGTTTTGCCAGATAGAAAATTCTTGGTTAAAAGTTTTTTTTCCTTTCAAGATTTAGAATGTCATCTCACTACCTTCTAGACTCCATAGTTTCTCTAGAGAAATCAGCTGTTAATCTTATTATGTAGGGAGTCTCTTCTCTCTTGCTGCTTTCAAAATGCTCTTTGAGTTTTGACAATTGGAATTTTAGACTTTTACTGGGGATCTCTTTGAGTTTATCTTGCTTGGAGTTCATTGAGCTTCTTGGGTTTGTAGATGCATGTATTTCATCAAATTAGGAGGAGTTTTCAGCCATTATTTCTTCAAATATTTTTTCTGCTTCTTTTCTCTCTCTCTTGTCATTCTGGGACTCCTATGATGTGTATGCTGGTGTTTGATGGTATCCCACGGGTTCTGTTCTAACAAAGACAATCCCAGGACTAGATGCCTTCTCTGGTGAATTCTATCAAACATTTAAAGATGAGTTAACACCAATCTTTCTCAAACTCTAGATATAAAGACCAATGGAATACATTAGAGAGCCCAGAAATAAACCCTCACAAATATAATTAACTTGGGTGCCAAGACTATTCAATGGACAGTCTTTCAACAAATGGTGCTGGGAAAACTGGATATCGCCATTCAGAAGAATGAAGTGGAACCCTTACCTTATACCATATGCAAAAATTAATTCAAAATGGATCAAAGATCTAAACATAAAGCTAAAAACCATAAAACTCTTAGAAGAAAACTTAGTGGAAAATCTTCATAACCTTGGATTTGGAAATAGTTTCTTAAGTATGACACCAAAAACACAGATAACAAAAGAAAAAAATAGATAAATTGAACTTCAACAATTTAAAAGGTTTTATGCATCAAAAGACACTATCAGGGCTTCCCTGGTGGCACAGTGGTTGAGAGTCTGCCTGCCGATGCAGGGGACACGGGTTCGTGACCCGGTCCGGGAAGATCCCACATGCCACAGAGCGGCTAGGCCCGTGAGCCATGGCCGCTGAGCCTGCGCGTCCGGAGCCTGTGCTCCACAACAGGAGAGGCCACAACAGTGAGAGGCCTGCGTACTGCAAAAAAAAAAAAAAAAAAAAGACACTATCAAGAGAGTAAAAAGACTACTCACAGAATGGAACAAAATATTTGCAAGCCATATACCTATTAAGGAATTGATATCCAATATACATAAAGAATTCCTACAACTCAATGTCAACAAAACAAACAATGCAAGTAAAACATGAGCAAAGGACTTGAATAGATATTTCTACAAAGAAATTGGAACCCTTGTGTATTGCTGACGGGAATGTAAAATGGTGCAGCTTCTGTGGAAAACAACAGTTGGATGATGCCTCAAAAAGTTAAACAGAATGACCATATGACTCAACTACTGTGCCACCAGGGAAGCCCAATCATGTCATCTTTGAATAGAGATAGTTTTACTTCTTCTCAAATTGCATGCTTTTTATTTCCTAATTGCTCTGGCTAGAACTTCCAGTATAAAACTGAATATCAGAGGGGAAAGTGAGCATCCTTGTCTTATTCCTGATCTTAGGGGGAAGGCTTTCAATCTTTCACAACAGACTATGATGCTAGCTGTGGGGTTTTCATAAATGCTCAGTATCAGGTTGAGGAAGTTCCTTTATATCCTGGTTTGTTAATTTTTTTTATCATGAAACATATTGGATTTTATCATATGCTTTTTCAGTATCAATTGTGATAAATAAAAATGAATAAAATTGTGTTTATTTTTTCCTTCATTCTATTAAGTGGTGTATTACATTGATTGCTTTTCATCTGTTGAATCATTCTTGCATTCCTGGGATAAATCCCACTTGGTATAGTGTATAATCCTTTTAATATGCTGCTAGATTTAGTTTAGTAGTATTTTGTTGAGGATTTCCCCATTGATATTCATAAGGGATACTGGTCTGTAGGTGTTTTATTTATTTTTAACTTTTATTTTTTTATTTTGGCTGTGCTGGATCTTAGTTGCGGCACACGGGATCTTTGTTGTGGCACATGGACTCTCTTAGTTGCGGCATGAGGGCTTCTTAGTTGCAGCATGCATGTGGGGTCTAGTTCCCCAACCAGGGATCAAACCTGGGCCGCTTGCATTGGGAGCATGGAGTCCTACCCACTGGACCACCAGGGAAGTCCCCTGTAGTGTTTGTTTTTCTTTTTTGGCTGTGTTGGGCCTTCATTGCTGCATGTGAGCTTTCTCTAGTAGCTGCGAGCAGGGTTTACTCTTCGTTGCAGTGTGCCGGCTTCTCATTGCAGTGGCTTCTCTTGTTGCAGCACGGGGGCTCTAGGGCATGTGGGCTTCAGCAGTTGTGGTGCACGGGCTCAGTAGTTGTGGCTCATGGGCTCTAGAGCACAGGCTCAGTGGTTGTGGCGCACGGGCTTAGTTGCTCCACGGCATGTGGGATCTTCCTGGACCAGGATCGAACCCATGTACCCTGAATTGGCAGGCAGATTCTTTTTTTTTTTTTTTTTTTTTTTGGGTACAAGGG
>NW_020174705.1:2066464-2077265 GCF_003031525.2 Neophocaena asiaeorientalis asiaeorientalis | reverse complement strand
AAAAAAAAAAAAAAAAAAGACTTTGGGAAGGGCTATGTACTCTACCCTTCCCTCTCCCTGGGAGATTGACAAGCATATTGACATATTAAGACATTAAGATGCCCTGCAACAAAGAAACTCTTTTGGTCTGTTAAAAAAAATATCCACGTGTAATATCTCCTTTGTTCACATCACTTAGTGGTTATATCGCAGGTCACAGCAAAACGTGGCAAACATATGCACTACTCATGCCTTTCTTATTTTTTCCTCTTAATTGAAAGCTGTCTTCACCCAGGGGTTTCCCTCACGCTTTCTGTTCTTCAATTTCACTTAAATATTTTTCAATTTCTTATTAAAATGGAGATAAGTAGAAATGTAATAGAACTTAATAGATGAGGATGTAGAAAAATGGTTAGATTCCTGTTTAAAAAATTATGCTTAAGTTAGTGGCATAAATTGATGTCCTCATGCCTAAAAATGTACACATTTTGTACAATATGCCTTTTCCTTCCCTTGTGCTCAGAAATAGTCCATCTTTTTAGGGGGCCTGGGGGTTGCTTTTCTTGTCCCGTATATGTCCCAGGCATTGCCTAAGTGATAGCTTGCCTGTCACTCTAATAAGACAGTGAGTTGTTCTCACTGTCACATTTATCAAAGCCTTAATGCTTCCCTATCTTTTACAAACACACACACACACACAGACACACACACACACACACACCCTCTTGGTAAAAAGAAGTGGCAGATGGGGGACTTGAGAAAAGAATGTTGAAGAGGATTCCACCCCATTGCCCATGTGCTGTGCTTACCCCGGATTGGCTCACTCTTGATTTTCATGCTTTATATGAGTCTCACCTTCTTTGCTTCCACCCTTCCCTCTCCTGTCGCCCAGCAGCCTCCCTGGGTCATTGCTTCAAGGTGTCTGGTCACTTGAGAAAGTCAGAGTTAAGGTAAAAGATGGGAAATGGGGCTAGGAAAGTTGATCCAAATCCAGAGAGTTTTAAGCATCATTTTTGGGACTACTTTTTTTTTTTCCATTTTTGTTTTTAACACCAAAATACATGGCATTAGTTTTATGAGAAACTAGGCGTTTGGAAAGAATGATTTTGATAGGTTTTTGGCCTATCCAGAATAAATTTCAATCTTTTCCAAACTTTGTTTATTCACCACACGTTTTTTTTTTTTTTTTTTTTTTTTTGCGGTACACGGGCCTCTCAATGCTGCGGCCTCTCCCAATGTGGAGCACGGGCTCCGAACGCGCAGGCTCAGCGGCCATGGCTCACGGGCCCAGCCGCTCTGCAGCATGTGGGATCCTCCCAGACCAGGCACAAACCCGTGACCCCTGCATCGGCAGGTGGACCCCCAACCACTGCACCACCAGGGAAGCCCGGCAGGCAGATTCTTAACCACTGTGCCATCAGGGAAGTCCCCCCACTGTAGTTTTATTTTTTATTGTGATGTGTTTTCTGGCTTTGGTATCAAGGTAATGCTGCCTATAGAATGAGTTATGAATATTTGTGTTTTTATTTTTGAGTAAGTTTTCTTTAAGTTATTCTGGATTCAGGTCTCTTATGAAATAGTTTACTTGCAGATGTTTTCTCCCAGACTGTAGGTTGTCTTTTCACTTGCTTGACTGTATCCTTTGAAGCATGGAAATTTTTAATGCTGATGAAGTCCAACTTAGCAGTCTTCTTTTTGTTTGTTTGTTTGTTTTGCGGTACACGGGCCTCTCACTGTTGTGGCCTCCCGTTGTGGTGCACAGGTTCTGGACGCGCAGGCTCAGCGGCCATGGCTCACGGGCCCAGCCGCTCCGCGGCATGTGGGATCTTCCCGCACCGGGGCACGAACCCATGTTCCCTGCATCAGCATGCAGACTCTCAACCACTGTGCCACCAGGGAAGCCCCTCAGTCTTCTTTTTTATCACTTGGGTTTCTGATGTCATATCTAAGAAATCACTGTCTAACCCAAGATCATGAAGATTTACTTCTGTATTTTATTTTAAGAGTTGTATAGTATTAGCTAGTTCTTACATTTAGGTTTATAATCCACATTGAGTTAATTTTTGTGTATGATGTTATGTAGAGATCCAACTTAATTCTTTTATATGTGGATATCTAGTTGTTCCAGCACCATTTGTTTAAAAGACTCTTCCTTATCTGTTGAATTGTCTTGGCCCCTTTGTCAAAAATCAATTGATCAGGGACTTCCCTGGTGGTACAGTGGTTAAGAATCCGCCTGCCAATGCAGAGGACACAGGTTCGAGACCTGGTCTGGGAGGATCCCACATGCCGTGGAGCCACTATGCCCGTGCACCACAACTACTGAGTCTGTGCTCTAGAGCCTGTGAGCCACAACTACTGAGCTATTATCACCTTTGGGCCCAAAGGGGTGAGAAGGAAGGGAGGTCACAAGACCCCAGGAGAGGAGAGAGTCTCGTGGAGCAAGATAACTTGAGAAGACAGTGACCTTCAGCTAACGGACAAACCAAGCCCAAAACTACCTGTGGGGAGAGAACTGGGATGGGGGGACAGGACACACCCTGACCTCAGCCCCCTACTTCCTTCTTCTGAGGTTCTTAGGGCTCCCTCCTCATGGGAGCATGTTTTGGAACATGGGCGGCTCAGCCTTCCAGACAGAGAACAAAGTGGAGAAAAGTGAAGAGTGCATCTGGAGGGCCAAATAAAAGGTAGGAGGGTGAAAGGAATGAATGGTCCTACAGTGCTGCCCAGCACAAGGCAAGCACCACATACAAGTACATACTATTAAATCAACAAACAACATGTTTTATGCCATTTTGTGTTAGTTGGATTTTGTTTCTTGAGCTATTCTAATTTTTTTTTCTTTTAAAAGGAAAGCTGATCCCATCGACTATTATTTTATAACTGCCGTATTTGGTCTTCTGCTACCTTATTTAATATTATACTTTCTGTTCTGTAGGCTTTTTTTGGTGATTTCCTTTGTTTCCTGTCTTTTGGTATATGAACTATATTTTCTTTCCTTTTATTTTCTCCAGGGTTTTAAGAATTATATGTCCGACTTTTAAATACTATTGGTGGTTACTCTTAAGTTTTTCAAAAGTGTTCTTTAACCTACTCTTGTCTAAAGAGTAGACTCAAGCGTGAAATAGGAAACACACAACCAATTCAGTGGCATTAAGTGTAAACATTTGATGCCCACCCCTTCCCTCCACCAATTTGTTGCTGAAACAGTTTAACAAACAGGAAAAAGAAACTCTCTCTCTCATCCAGGAACTAAAATGGGTTTCCAACAGCACATCAGAAGCTTCTAGTTTCCCTGGGGTTTTTCAGTCGGTGCAGAGCCAAGTGGAGAGGCCTGCCAGGTAAGCCACTGTCCCACCATCACCCATCGCAGTGCAAAGCAGGTTCCCTGCCTTTCCACCCTATCAAGGCAGCAGGATGAGACTGCTCCTTATGCCTGAATATGCAAGAAGACAGAGCAAACCAAACACTATTGGTGAGGCCAAGCATAGCTCAGGGAGCCACTGGCAGGCTATTTTAATACATAAGAATCAACAAATAGAGAAGAAAGCTAAAGAGTGAGAAGAGAAGTTTTTTTAAAGAGCAAAAGGTGAGGAGGGAAGTAACAGGAGTGATTAAGTAAGCAACAGAGGAGTGCAGAAAGATCAACTTTGTCTTAAGTTGTATCTTCTACAGAACGCTTCCCATCTACCTTGCAGCAAAATGAGACCAAGTTAATTTTGGATGATTATTTCCCTCACTTATCAGTTAGTCATTCCACAAACATATTCTGAACACCTATCATGTGTGAGGCTGCGTATTAGCAAATCAGGAACCACTAGGCTGGACGTTCCCAGTCTAAAAGTAAGAATTCATGTAATAACATGAATTAAGTTGCAAGCTGGTTAAAATGATGAAAGAACTTCCAAGTTGCTTGGAGTTTGCTCTGATACCTAAAGCAACCTCTTACCTGCCTTGGCCTCCCTCCTACTCTGGCCATTTTTATTAGCAGCTCCCATACATTCCTGTCCAGGGAGAGGCACACATCTGATGTGATGGAGTTACCTTCAATTTTCTCTCTTTCTCCAGTGCAATGGAATTGATGGTGGTGAGCTCAATGTAGATGAAGCTGAGCATGAGGAAAAGAGGGAACTCATTCTGAAGGACCAGGAAGAAACTGTCCTGGACATAGGCTCCATGTGGGAATCTCTTCAGAAGCACACTGAGACTCTCAAACAACTTGGTCGTCTCATTGGGAGCGCGGTGCCACATGATGGCTTTATCTGTTGCATGCTGTATGGCCAGGAAGCCTTCTTTGTTGTATCCTACAGCATAAAGCAGTGGATATCAAGTATAAGAGACTAAGAATGAAGATGAAAAACAACAGATATTTCAGATGGGTCATGGCTAGCCATTCACACACAGACAGGAATAGAAAAGGCATTTCTATAGCCAAGATGCTACAATATGGAAGAAAGAGCAGAAAGTCACAATGGGAACCCTGTGGCTGAGGGACAATGTCTTTTATCAGAAAATGGGGTAAAGTAGTTCTGGGCAGACAAAATAAGGGATACCCAATATTACAATCTTCCAGGTGGGGCTGCATCTTCTCCCCTAAGTACTCAGGCTTCAGGGAAAGGGTGCCCATTCTGCAGTTTAGCTCATCCAGCACACAGAAGTAGTTAAATTCAAAGCACTTGGAAGACACAGCCCCCCTCAACTGCTGTGACCTGTCTCTGAGTTGTCACTGCTGTAGTCCAAGGGTTATCGTCACTGAATTTTGCTGCCAAGCCTCAAAAACAGTCTTTACCATAAGTAACCCTTGTTTCAATATAGCACAGCTGGTGTGCTAAGGTCAGCTTTGGGGAACAATAGATTGAAAGGCAAAGAGCCCTGGTTTTGGAGTCTTCTAAGAAATAATGGCCTCACTACCAAGCAAGGGTCACCAGGCCTCCAAACCGGCAGAGCCAGGGTAGGATATGCCAGCACTGGAGTAGAAGGGACTAAGGTCTTCTGTTGGCCTAAACCTAGGGAGGCCTCCAGATCTGTCAGGATGAAAAAGGCAGGAACAAATTTGATGATAAAGTTCTGGGAACTATTAGATATTCTTGACTGCAGAACTGTTCACATCTTTTCTAGAATCACATGAAACTATAAACCCTGGGACTTGGATTCCCACTTGGGGAGCTTGCAAGCCCAAGGCTTCAGGTCAATTGTGTGGTTACTTCTACAAGGTGCTGCAGACTGTCAACTTAATTTTCTAAGAGCAGTTAGTTCCCTAGAGGATGGTTACCCTAAACCCCTCACAAAGAGGGAGACCAAAACTCGACAGTGAAGTGGAGGGCATGAGTCCAAAAGAGGATCAGTTCCTGGGCCTCCAGTCATGAATACGATGCTTATTGCAGAGGACAGAGGATGAGCAGATCTCCACGTTGTCCCACTGTTCTCCCATAGTCTGCAGAGAGTTAACAGCAGGTACACATTTTTATAAGCAGAAAAGTTAACACATACAGAAACATAAAGAAGGCACTCATTCCTGTAAAATTCCATTCTTCTCTCGAACAATTCAGTATCAGCACAAAACAATCAAATGCATAACTGCTAGACTAACTTACTCTAGATTGTAAGCATTTTACAGAATGCCACATTTCTAAATGTAACTCCTTCAACATCTTCTGAAATGTTACTGTAGCAAGTGTTCAGAGAGCAAAAACAACACAAATAGCATCATAAATATGGGACAAAAGCAGGCTGTGCTCATGATAACACATAGAGGCTTCCTCACCAGGGGATCCCCCATCGGAAAGACCATAGTCCCGGGGTTCTTGGCTTAGGTTAGGAGGATAAAGATAGGATGTGCTCCAGCCTTGAAAGTCATCTTCATGGAGTATTAGCCTCAAGAATAAATAATTCCTCTGAAAACTACTGAAGCGCAAGTAATACTTAACCTATGAAGAATAAAGAGAAACAAATTCGGTCATGAGATTGTGAAACTCAGAAAAGGAACAGGACAGAGCAAGGGTGTGCCTGACGTCAGCTGTGATGGGAGGAAAGGCACCCACAGTGGTAGATGTCCCTCTGCAGAGCACACTGTAGTTGTGGTCTTCTCTGCATTCTGCTGTGACCATCCTAAGAAACAGACAAGGGGCTATTGAGCCCCCATCCGGATAGGAGTGCTGCAGAATAATTCTGAGTGCAGGCTCTGGAGCCAGACCACCTGGATCCAAACCCCAATCTCCTAATGAATAGCCATGGCACTTTGGGCAAATTACTTAATCTTCTTGCCTTGGTTTCCTCATCAGTAAAATGGGAATGATGTTAACAGTACCTACCTCAGAGGTGCTGTGGGATCAAGTGAGATGGTCCCCGTGATGGGCCTGGCATTAGCAAGTGTTCGAAAAATGCCTTGTCTCCACCTACCAACATCCCATGCCAGTTCTAACAACTGATCATTAGATAAACTGTACAGCACAACACAAAAGCTCTACATTAGTGGTTTTCCCATCCTAAAGCAGAAAACAAGTATTCTGATATTTAAAACACTGCCTTTTCCTTAAACAAACAGATCTACCATATCTGAAGTCCATGGGATTAGTAATAATGACAATAACTATTCCTTCTGGAAAATGCCTCTGCTCCAGGCTCTGTTCTAAGCACTTTATAGGCATAAATTCATTTAATCCTCACAATGGTTCTATGAGTTACGAACTACTATTAATCTCATTACACTGATAAGGAAACTGAGGCCTAGGAATGTTAGTGACTGTCCCAAGGTTACACAGTAGGACGCTGCAGAGCTGGGACTCCAGTCTATGGAGTCTAGCATTGGGGCTCGCTTCTGTAATCCAGCAGCTGAAAATATGCCATCCTGTACCCTTGGGACAGAGGCTTACTCCAAAAATGTCTTCTCTTTTAAAGAATCTGAAAACTGGAAGGAATCTCAAAGTCCAGGATATAATATATAAAATCAGGAGTATTCTCTTACCTCCTCTGGAATTAAGATTGCCACCAGCTGACAAAGCTGACTAGAGGGAGCTCAGGTAACAAGACTGCTTATTGAACTTATGCTCAAGGCTGGGTAGCACAATAAGATTGTGATGGAAAAGATGCTCTTACCTCAAGTGGCAAGGGCTCCTTGCTGTCATTGAAGCCATGATCAAAACCAATTCCAGTCAATACGTAGAAAGCTTTGGGATCCTGAATTATGTAATTTTCAAATGAAGGTACTGAAGGATAGCCTAGAACTACAGAGAGAAAAATCCAGTTAGTGAGTGGCTGGTGGGAAGGCAAATGCTGCCCAACTATCCTCTTTCTACCGAAGGAGATATGGTCTTGCCAGCTTCTCAACTGAAGGATGGAAACGGTCATTCACTCAGTCCTTCATTCTGCAAACAAATGGACGCATCTTATGTAAGATGCCCGGGGCTGTGCTAGGCAGTGTGAATACAAAGTCAAATGATAACAGCCTCAGGCTCCGTGGCATTCTGAAAGCTCTTGTATTCGAGTTCTTCTTAGCTAGGTCGCACTTAGGGCTACAGTACACAGAGCACAATTCTTGTCCATGTTAATGAGGAAATTATTGCTCCGTTGCAGCCTTCTCTTCACGGTTATAACAACCAAAAGTGGAAACAAAATCATAAAGAAATATAGCTGCTCTGATGAGAGAAGTAATTTCTATAGTCAACTGCCCTCACATCTGACTGACAATTTAATACAGGATCCTCCTTGAAAATAATTCTTTCTCAGAATGTTGAAGGTGTTACTACACCATTTAGCATGCAGCGTTGCTGAGTGTAATGTGTGATTTCCGTGTAGGTAACCAGAAGCCAGTGAGACTTCTATTCCTTAATCTCTGGGTTCAGAAACGTCACTAATACATGCCCAAGTTTCCTCTTTTTTGTTCCCCTGCTTGTAACTAGTGAACCCGTCCAAGGTGGAAATGGTGTTCAGAAATCTTTTCTATATTATTTTGTTTTCCTCCCCTCATTTGTCTCCTTTCTTCCTTCTAGAAATCCAAGTAGATGAGGTGGGACTTCCAGACCTGCCCTTCATGTCTAACCCACCTTTCATACTTTCCATTTCTTTGTCTCTTTGCTTTACATTCTCAGAGGCTTCCCTCACTTTATCTTCCCCATCACCAACAGAACCTCAAACATGTCCATTCTATCATTTCCATGAAAGTTATTTTGATAATCGTTTTTAATTTCCATGTCCTCTTTCTGTTTCTTTCATGGTTTCCTTTTCACAGGAGTCCAGTTTCATTTTGGAGTGGCAATATTTTCTCAAATGTCTCTGAAAATACTAATGAGAATTTTTTATTAACTAGATTAAAAAAATAACCAGGGCATGCACATGGTAAAACTTTGAATGATACTAAAGGTTAAAAGGTGAAGCATCATTCACCTACCATTCACCCCCAATTCCTTTATCATGACACAATCTCTTTAAGCCACTTTCATTTGTATGTTTAAAAAAAAATCTATGACTTATGTTTTTGGCCATGATGGAGTAATGGAGATTGAATTTACACTCCTACCACAAATAACAAGAAAACTGGACAGGAAAGAAAAGAATCAAGAATCAGACAATGGACAATATGTAGCACAGCATTACGATTCCTGAGAAAAGAGAAACAAACAAGGTGATCACTAAGATTGCCCTGGTTTTCTGTCTGGAGGCACATTTCAGACCATAGAATAGGGAGGGGAAACCCAAGTGGAATGCAGCTACTTGGCTGCATTGACAGAGATTAGAGTTTGAAGAGTCTGAAATGGCTAAGAGTTGCAGGGCAGAGTTCCCAAGAGAAGAAGGCTGTGCTGGGAAATCACCCTAGAAATCTGGACAGAGGACCCCTTTAATGAATACTAAGATATGCCCTGCCTGAGCAAACAGGAGAAGTATGAGCTAAGTGGTGCCCAGAGCCCACATAAGACCAGGAGGCATTTGAGTTCTGACCAGCCAGTGTGGACAGTTCCTGGTGATCACCTGAGGCATTCAGAAGAGTCACACCTCAGTAATGGGATAAATTATCTTTAAAGTAAAAGCTGTTCCACACCTTCCCCACAAAAAAGGTTAAAAGTCTTGATAGACTTTTTGATGAGACTGAACTTTAACTTTCTAGCAGAACAAAACCCATTCTTTAAAGGAAAACAACCACTTGATCCACGAAAGTTGAGACTTGATCCAGTTCTCAAATTGTATGATCAAGACTTCATTTTGTAGATAAGTTCATTTGTACCCTTTTTTTGGATTCCACATATAAGCGATATCATATATTTGTCTTTCTCTGATTTACTTCACTCAGTATGATGGCGGGGGGAGGGGTAAACTGGGAGATTGGGATTGACATATACACACTACTATATATAAAATAGATAACTAATAAGAACCTGCTGTATAGAACAGGGAAATCTACTCAATACTCTGTAATGGCCTATATGGGAAAAGAATCTAAAAAAGAGTGGATATATGTATATGTATAACTGATTCATTTTGCTGTACACCTGAAACTAACACAACTTTGTAAATCAACTATACTTCAATAAAAATTTTTTAAAAAATGACTTTTCTTTCTCTCCCTCTGTATTACTTCTTTGATGTCCTAAGATGGTTGCTAGCAGCCCCTGGGACTAAAACTTCCCAGTTCAAGTTCTGAATTGAATAACAAGGGCCCTGTCTCTTAACCTTTCTTCTTCATTTTGTCAATTCATCTCTCTCTGTGTTGTACTGTGTTGTGAAAATTTCCTTCAGATCTATCTTCCAATTCACCAGTTTTACATTCAGCTGAGTTTTATACTCTGATCATTTTATTTTTCACTTCTGGAAGTTCTGTTTGGTTCTTTTTTTCCCCCTCACACCTGCTAGGTGACTCTTTATAGTGAAATGCTATCTATAAATATTTTCAGGTTGTCTTTTATTTCTTTAAATCTAGTAAACATAGTGATTTTATAATGTGAGGCTAATAATTCCATTATCTGAAATATTTCTGGTTCTGTTTTTGCCATCTATTGTTCATACTGATCTTCATCCTTGCTGTCTTGTTTCCTGGTGTGTGCTCATTGACCGTGATACATTTGTGGCCACACTTCTTTGAGATACAGAATCACAGCGTGTTCCTCCAGAGGTTTACATTTGCATCTGGCAGTCGACATCTCACTCCGTAGTTTGACAAGTTTTCTTTGGACAACCAGGTGATGTGAATTTGAGCTACAAATCCCTGGGACGGGTGCACCTGCTGCTGTGCTCAGTTGGGAGGCAACTCTCCTCAGAGCCCCTCAGGAGTGGGAATGAGGTGTGTTTTCTTCTGGCTCAACCTTACACTAAGAGTACAGGCATTTGGGATCCCAGCTCTATGGGGAGATGGTCTCCTGTGAGACGTCCCTCCTGAATGAGGCTTGACTTTTTCTTCTTTCCCTCTGTGCCTTACAAGGCTTGAAACTACATCTCAGTTCCCCCTCATATGATGCAGTTTTCATAAGAAGCAGTTTGAGGACTCCACTGACCTCTCTGGGTTCTTTCCTTCACCTAGATTTTTTCTTAAGAAAAGTATCTAAGAATATGGAAATATTTTAACAATACAGTAAATAAAAAGTAGGTTACAGGGGCTTCCCTGGTGGCGCAGTGGTTGAGAGTCTGCCTGCCGATGCAGGGGACACGGGTTCGTGCCCCAGTCTGGGAATATCCCACATGCCGCGGAGCAGCTGGGCCCGTGAGCCATGGCCGCTGAGCCTGTGCATCTGGAGCCTGTGGTCCACAACGGGAGAGGCCACAACATTGAGAGGCCCACGTACCGCAAAAAAAAAAAAAAAAAAAAAGAGGGAACAAAAAAAAAAAAAGAAAAAAA
>NW_020174705.1:2045323-2065891 GCF_003031525.2 Neophocaena asiaeorientalis asiaeorientalis | reverse complement strand
GGGGAGGCCACAAAAGTGAGAGGCCCCGCTAACCCAAAAAAAAAAAAAAAAAAAAAAGTAGGTTACAAAGAGTTCATACAAAATGATCCTATTTTTATTAGAAAAAGGGCAGGAAGGGTGTATGTGAGGTTTTGAACAGCACTTGTATCTGGGTGATAGAATTATGAGTAAATTTTCCTTTTATCCTATATATGGGGTTTTTGTTGTTGTTGTTCTTTTGTTTCCTTAGCCTTATTTAGGTTTCTGTTTAAACACACACATATACATACACACATATTTGGTTAAATTGCACAAAATAGCATACATAGAGGAAGGCATATGAAACACAAATGTTCAGTTTAATGAACAATTATAAAATTAAAATCTAAGTAATTACCCCTTGGATCAAGAAATAAAATATTTTTACCCAATGCTGTTTGTCTTGATGGTTCCTTACTGTCTATTTAGTTCTTTAATACTTTTAAGAACATGTTTAAATATTTATCCAGCATCTGTTTTTCAAAAAGAGGGTTGGTCCAAATAACCTAGTCTGCCATATTACCAGAAGCAGAACAGCAATAATCTTTTTCCCAGAAATTCCCAGGAAAAAATCTAAGTGTTTCCTTGAGTCTTACTGAGTTATGTGTCTTCCCTGGACGAATCCCTATAGCAAGGGGACTGCCAAGTGCAGACTGGTGTAGACAGAGGTTATATGACTCATCCTGAGCCCAGGGTGGAGTCATCATGGGCTCAGAGTGGGAGAGGGATCAGGCCTCCAGGGAGAAATAGGCTGTGCGTATATCAAAAGGGTTGATAGATGCTGTGAAGAAAAAAACCCAGAAGTCTACCACAGTTTGGAAGGGATCGTCAAACTATTGTTTGTCCTTACTTCTAGGGTGGAGGATTTGCTTAGGGGAATGGCATGAAGAGGGGAGTTTAACTTTTATTATCTTTTTATACTGTTTGAAATTTTCAGTGCAAGGAATTCTTGTATTTATTGTAAATTTTAAGATGCTTTAAAAAATTTTTTTAATTCCAGAAAAATACATCCCTAACAGTTAACAAAGAATTCTGGGAAGTGGGATTAGGGATGGGAACTTTAACTTTTTACATTAAACACTGCATTGTGTCATGTATCATTCTGTAATAAGGAGAGAGGGAGGAAAAGAAGGCAGAAAACTGTTTGAGGACAAAAAGTGAGCAAGGAAGGCTCCAATGGAAATGGCAGGGAGGTAAAAATAGATGAAGATTACAGTATCACAGCATTCAAAGCAGTAGAGAATTCCAAAGAGATGGATGAAAGCATCCCTGTCACAATGAGGACAAAGAAAAGAAGATGGGAAAGAAAGCACTGGAGTTGGCAATTAGCAAGGCATCTTTCCCTTCCTGATGTCTGCAAATTCTAGTCCCTTCCAATCTCTCTTCCAGAGAATAACCAGAGAAACCTTTTTAAAACAAATTACATTGCAGCATAACCTGTCTTCTTAAAACCCCTTCAATGGCTCCTTCTGCATGTAGAAGAAAACCCAAACACTCTAACAAGGCCTGCAAAGCTCTGCATTATGTGGCTCCTACAGACATTTCAAACCTCATCTAACTCTCTCAACTTACTTCAGCTTCCCTTGATGACTTTCAGATCCTCAAACACCTCAGGGCCTGGCTACTCGCTGTGCCCCTGCCTGGATAGCCCCTGACTCCTGAAACACACCACCCTCCCATTTCCTATGGCTTGTTCTTTATCATCATGTTTTATCTAACTTATCACCTCACCACGGAGGAATTCTGGGGTTTTTTTCTTTTAATTTTGTAATCTCATATTTATAAAAGGTAACTGATTAGAATAATATTTTAGAATACTAGGCAAACATAAAGCACAACTTTCAAAACAGTAGTTCCCACACATTTTACCACTGAGGTCCTTTAAAAGAATTGTCTTCATTGAGTGGCACTCAAAGCTGAGAGAGGAGAGCTCTTTCTTTTCATGTTCTACCTTATATATTATTAGAATACCTTATAAAAACATATATTACAATTATAGGAACTTTGAAAAGTTACTCCATATTTTGAAAAATTTTATCTACCTAACTGCATTCATTCAATAAATATGTATTGAGTACCTACTGTGTGCCAGGCACAGTGTATGAACAAAACACACATAGTCTTCTGCCTTCACGGAGGTGGAACCTAGCAGGGAAAGGCAGACAATGCACAGGGAGCAGTGAGTGGCAATGTAATTAAACATTTATCAAAATGCTATGAACATATCCAATGGGATTCTGTGAGAGAGAAAAAGGCAGAGATGGGAAACCTACATTCCTAAGTGTCATTTTGGCTGAAACCTTAATGATAAGAAGGAGCAACCCACAGGAAGAGCTGAGGGCAAAACATTTTGTCAGAAGGGAGGAAAGACTCACAGATTCCGGGAATTGAAAGGTGGCAACACCACCAGTATGGGAGCCCAAGGAAGAGAGGAAGCCAGCAAGACTGAGGAAGGGTCTGGTTGACTGCCAGTGCAACGGAAGTCACTGAAGGAGCTGAATCGGGAGACTGGCCAGATCCCACAGATCTTTTAAAGATCTTTTTGGCTCCACGTAGAGACTGGATGAGAATGGGACAAGAAGACGAGGAAAGAGACCAGTTAAAAGGCTAATTCAGAAACTGGATGTTTTCTGTCTTTTATTAGTCAGAGACATATTATGACTGCAAGTCAGGATTAATATGAGATAACCAGTGTCGCTACAGTGAATTAAAAACAAATACTTAACATTTTAACTAGCTATGAAGCCTTGTGACATAAATATACAAGTCTCTTGTGCGTTGTGTGAAATAGTAACTATACCTCGTGAACTGGTTTCCCCCAACTACCACCTTTGCAGACTCTTCAGAATTCAGAGACCCCAGATTTGGAATCAGTATTGTAAGAACTCACAGGAAAAAACTTCAAACTATACTTTATAAAAATGCCCTCTCTATCCTTCCCGCATCTTTATGTCTAACCTTCAAACTCAACGCCAAAGGTTTTTTCCACACTTTCAGTGATACTCTTCAAAGTTTCACTTTTGGAAGGGATACAAACTAGTTGAAATCTATTTTTCAGAGGATATTGAATGAAGAATTCTGGCAGTGAAGTGATATCAATTGCACAGTAGTTGACAGGAGGTCTATTTCTTGGCAAACTACCAAAATGAAGATACATTACAATTGCAGAAAATAGTAATGGCATCAAGATTTCAAGGACTGTTACCAAAGTCTTTGGTTTCTAAAATAAAAACAAAAGCCGTATGTTAAACCAAAATAGAACACAAGCATTAAATGGCTACGTGGCAAATGTTCTTCCATTAAGAATGTTTTCAATCAACTTTACTTCACTAAAATATATATTATATATATAAATAAAAGAATGCTTTCATTTCTTCCAGCCTCCCTGTACAACACATGACAAAGAAAAAAACAATGAGAACTAGCTAGAAACATCTCCTTTTATTTTTTCTATAACAATGGCTAGAAATAAGTAACAATGATGCTACCTTCAATAATTAGGGCTAACAGAACTACTGTGGAAACATGGCTCATTTGCAGAAAAGGGCCCCTTTACAAGTAAAGTTCTTAATTTTTTCTTTACTCCATTATTAGAAACGAATTTAACTAAATCTTTCAGTTCCTCCCAAAGAGACTCACATTTTCCCTACAGATAACCATACCTACCTTTAAAATGAAATTCTTCCAGAGAAGAAGTTTTAAGTTCCTGAACATCGTCATTTTTCTAGCTGAAGAGGAGGGATCACCACTAGTTGGGAAACAAATGGGGCAAATATTATGTGTAACAAAAATGTTGAATTACTCTTTCATCCTTGAAAAGCTTTCTTCTCTTAGGCTTTCAGAACATCGCTCTGGACTACTTTTCCTCCTTCCTTTCTAGCAGTTCCTTCTCTTTTTTGCTGACTCCTCCTCCCTTCCCCACCCTCTAAATATTAATGTGCTCCAGGGCACCATCTGTGGACTCATCTCTTTTCCAGCGGCACTCACTCTGAAGGTGCTCTCACTCACTATTTTGGGTTTAAATCCATCTACATGATGACATTTAAACTTTTTTTTTTTTTTTTTCGGTACGTGGGCCTCTCACTGTTGTGGCCTCTCCCGTTGCGGAGCACAGGCTCTGGACGCGCAGGCTCAGTGGCCATGGCTCACGGGCCCAGCCACTCCGCGGCATGTGGGATCTTCCTGGACCAGGGCACGAACCCGTGTCCCCTGAATCGGCAGGCAGACTCTCAACCACTGCACCACCAGGGAAGCCCTACATGATGACTTTTAAATTTATATTTCCAGCCTTGACCTTGCCTCTAACTCTAGACCCAAATGCCCAATTGCCTGCTTGCCATCTCCACTTAACCCATCAAAACGGGGCTACTCATATTTCTTCTAAAACAGATCATCCTACAGTCTTCCTCATCTCAATGAATGTCAGTTCCACTCTTTGAGTTACACAGGGTTACTGACTGTACTTAAAAAATATACCCAGAATTCAATCTCTTTTCACCACCCCTTCTCTTATCACCCTGGTCCTACACCACCTCATCTCTTGCCTGGATTTCTGCAAGAGCCTCCTCAGTGGTATCAATGTGTCTGCTCCTGCCACCCTGTGATCCATTCTCCCTGCAGTAGCAAGAGTGATCCTGTTCAAGTCGGGTCACACCCACTCCTTTGCTCAAAACTCTCTAATGGCTTGCATTTCACTCCAAGAAAGAGCCTAGCCTTTATGATGAGCTACAAAGCTCTAGGGGATACACCCCGTTACCTCGCTCATCTCTTCTCACTTCATTTCCTGGCCTACTTTCCCTCCTTCTCCCGCTCCTGTGTCACAGGCCTAGAACAGAGAAACCACAGTTCTGCCTCAAACCTTTGCATTTGCTATTTCCTCTGCCCAGCACACACTTCCCTCATGTGTTGACATGGCTAGCTCTCCTACTTCTTTCAGATCTTTATTTAAAAGTCACTTTCTCAATGAGGCCTTTCCTGATCATCCTATATAAAATTTCAAAACCACTAAACATTTTGTATCAGTCTTCCCTGTTATTTTTGCTTCTTAGCACTTTTAAACTAGTTAACGTGGTATTTATTTAACTTATTTATCTGATTTAATATGATTTCCCTACTAGAATTCATATGCTCCATGAAGGCAGGGAATTTTTTTGTCTTTTTTTTTTTCTTCACCATTGAATCCACAGACACAAGAGTAGGGCCAGCATGTGGTAGTCACTCAGCAATATTGAATGAATAAATTAATTAATTAAAGGGTAGGCAATTTTTGTAGGCATGTGGTTGGAACAGACGTGATTGTGAGGAAAGAAAAACACTTTGGATAGCACCAAGTTACTTCCCTTTTCAGTCTTTGTTTCCCAAGTGTAACATATGCTTTAATTTTTAGATACTACCACAATGAGCTTTTGTTTTTCAGAAAAACATTTTTCCATTGAGGAAATATGCATACTTTTCCTCCAGTTAAAGTATCTCTGACATTGTGCATTAGAAATTAAAGAAACTGGGACTTCCCTGGAAGTCCAGTGGTTATGAATCCATGCTCCCAATGCAGGGGGCACAGGTTCGATCTCTGGTTGTGGAACTAAGATCTCGCATGCTGCACCACGCGGCCAAAAAAAAAAAAAATTAAAGAAACAGCATTATGAATAGTACATGAAATATCACTGAACTGTACAGTTTAAAATGGCTAATTATGTGTTATGTGAATTTCCCCTCGATGAACAAAAGTAGTGAATGTAGTGATACACTTATTTAGTCAGCTATTGCTGCCATAAACGTATATGGCAAACACCACACCAGAACTCAGTGGCCTACAACGACACGCATTTATTTCCTGCTTAGGGGTCTGCTGGAAAGTTGTGGCTGTACTGGCCTCCTGGGATTGGCTGGACTTATCTTCAGGCTGGTCATGGGCTGAATTGTGTCTCCCCCACCAAATTCACATGTTGAAGTCCTAACCCTCAGTACCTCAGAATGTGACTGCATTTGGAGTTAGGGCCTTTAAAGAGGTGATTCAGTTTAAATGAGGTTGTTAGGGTGGGCCCTAATCCAATCTGACTGGTGTTCTTAGAAGAGGAGGAAATCTGGATGCACAAAGAGGAGCCAGGGATGCATGGGCACAGAGGAAAGACCATGTGAGGACACAGCAAGAAGACAGCCACCTGCAAGTCGAAGAGAAAAGTCTCAGAAGAGCGCAAACCTGCTGACACTTAGATCTTGGACTTCTAGGCTCCAAAACTGTGAGAAAATTAATTTCTGTTCTTTAAGTCACCTTATCTGTGGTATTGTGTTATAGCAGCCCTAGCAAACTAATACAGATTTGCTCTATGTGTCTCCTCAGACCAGCTTCCAGCTGGAGCATGTTGTTCTAATAGCAAGAGGCCAAGCCAAACCACACAGATATGCTGAAAGCTTCTGCTCATACAACACTTGCTAAACATTCCACTGGCCAGAGCAAACCCCACAGCCAAGCCCGGTATTAGCACAACAGGGAAAGAAACTCTGACTACTCTAGTGGGGGGCACTGCAGCACCACATGGTAAAGGGCACAGATGTAAAATTTCATACAAGGAAAGAGTGAAGAACCAGGAACAATATCCACCTACCAAAATATTCAGGGCTTCCCTGGTGGCGCAGTGGTTGAGAGTCTGCCTGCCGATGCAGGGGACACAGGTTCGTGCCCCGGTCCAGGAAGATCCCACATGCCGCGGAGAGGCTAGGCCCGTGAGCCATGGCTGCTGAGCCTGCGCGTCTGGAGCCTGTGCTCCGCAACGGGAGAGGCCACAACAGTGAGAGGCCCGCGTACCGCAAAAAAAAAAAAGAATCCCAAAACATTCAGCATTTAATTCTTTAAAAGTCGGCATTAGAATTTGCCAACCCTAACCCTCACCATGTAGATGAGGAAGTATTTTGGCTCATTACTGGTGCAACACAAATAAAAAGTAACAGCCAGGGACAATAAGAATACACGGTTTTCTCCAACCACATTTACAGTTCAATGGACAGGAAAAAAATAAGAGCAGGTAGAGGTTTTCATATCTTTTTAAAGTTTGTGATAATACAGGTAGACTGTTTCTTTTAAAAGAAGCTTTATTGGGCTTCCCTGGTGGCGCAGTGGTTAAGAATCCACCTGTCAATTCAGGGGACACGGGTTCGAGCCCTGGTTCAGGAAGATCCCACATGCCACGGAACAACTAAGCCTGTGCGCCACAACTACTGAGCCTGTGCTCTAGAGCCCATGTGCCACAACTACTGAAGCCCACACACCTAGAGCCCATGCTCCGCAACAAAGAGAAGCCACCGCAATGAGAAGCCCGCACACTGCCACGAAGAGTAGCCCTCGCTTGCCGCAACTAGATGCAACTAGAGAAAGCCTGCACACAGCAACGAAGACCCAACACAGCCATAAATAAATTAATTTTTTTTTAAGTTTATTTAGATGCTTGTAATGTACAATAACTGGCAATTATGCATTAAAGCAATTAAGTTTTGAAGGCACTGTGTCTGAGCAAAATGATATCATAAAAAGATCAGTAATGGAGCTCATTTTCATGGAACCCAGCAGTGGAAAATAAGCCTAGTAAAGGAAAATAATATATACAAAGGAAAACATTATAGCACAAGTAAAGTGAGAATCAAAAGAGATGCACTTAAGGATAAGCAAACTTAAGGACAAATGAAACAGAATAAAAGTCTAGTAAGACCTCACAGGTATACGGTCACTTGATTTACAATAAAGCTGACACTGCAGAACACAGGGAAACAGTCTTCAACAAATGACTCAGAGTCAATTGGCTGTCCACATGGAAAACACTGTATATTGACTCCTGCCTCCACCGCACACAAAACAGCACTTCAGGGGAAATAGAGATCGAAATGTGAAAGGTAAAACAATGAAGTTTTTAAGAAAAAAAAAATAGAACATATTCATGATCTTGAAGTAGGTAAACCTACTTCATTGGGTTAGCTGCAAACCACTAAATATACAGAAAAAAACGCTAAATGGAATTATATCAAAATTAAGTATCTTTGCTCCATGAAAGACATCTACAACATCTATAATACATACATCTGACAAACAACTGGTATATAGAATATTTATAGAGCTCCTATAGTCACTAAGAAAAAGACAGACATCCCAGTAGAAAAATAGGCAAGAGATTTGAACAGATGACTTCCAAAATAGAATACCAAATGGCTAATAAACATGAAAAAGTGTTCAACCTATCTGGTCATCAGGGAAATGCATTTTAAAACCAAGAGCTGACACTCAGATGGAGATTTCTGCACAGGAAGTTTACTGGAGAGCACTCTCAAAATCAGTGCTTTGGAGAGTAAAGGAAGCAGGCCTGGGCAGAGAGAAGCCAGGCTGCAATGCAGTCAGAATAAAGGCCTCAGTCATTTCTGCAGGATCACAACATCACAACCAAACACAAACTATGATGAATTATCAGCCTCAAGCTCAATTATGAGGACAGGATTCAAACAGGCCCCAGATAAGTAGGAAGGGGATTAAGAAAAGTCCATTTATGTTATATTTGGGAAAACAGATGACTGAGATAGAAAAAGAAAAAATGGGCTTAAAATAAGCAACACAGCAACTATTCAGAATTTCTACAAGAACATATTACTACCCTTTGACCCACCAATCCCACTTCTAGGAATCTACTCTACAGACATACTTGCACAAGTATGAAATGACATATGTACAAGGTTATTCATTGCAGCAGTGTTCATAACAGCAAAGAATTGTAAACAGCCCAGTATTCATCAATAGGGGATTAGTTATAAAAACTATTATTTATCTAAACAATGAAGTAATGTGCAATCTTTAAAAAAGAGGAAGAGCTCTATGTACTAGCAGAAATCTGGGATCTGCAAGACATATGTGAGAAAATATATTTTCTTATTTATAATAAATGTGAGAAAATATATGAGAAAAAGAATAGAGACAAAAAATAGAAATAAGATTATAGATAGAAAAGATTAAAAGATATGCAAGATGCAGATAATTAATATTCCTGAAATAGAGAATGCTGTGTTGGTCTTCTTGGGCTGCCATAACAAATACCATAGACTCGATGGCTTAAACAACAGAAATTTATTTTCTTACAGTTCTGGGGGCTAGAAGACTGAGATCAGGGTGCCAGCATAGTCAGGTCCCAGTGAGAGCTTACTTCTTGGCTTACAGATGGCCACCTTCTCACTGTGTCCACCCATGATGGAGAAAGACTTCCCTCTCTTTTCCTCTTCTTATAGGACCAGTCCTATCAGATTAGGGCCCTACTCTTATGGCCTCATTTAACCTCAATTACCTAAAAACTCTATCTCCAGATGAGTCCCGTTGGGAGTTCAGGCTTCAACATATGAATTTTAGGGGAATACAATTCAATCCATAGCAAATGGCATAATTAGAACAGAAATATATATATATATTTAAATACGTGTGTATTAGGAGAAAACGTGTCAAATGAAGGAATAGTTAAATCAGAAAAAAAAAGTGTTTTAAAGATCCTCATGTTCCAATAAAAACCTAAATAGAACTGTAAAAATAGAGACCATCCTGGTGAATCACTGAACTTCAAGGATAAAGAAAGACTCCTACAAGCATCCAGGCAAAAAAAAAACCCCAAAATACCAACTCAAATCACTGACCAGAAGGGAGAAAATCAGTCCACCCTCTCTCAGTCCTCTCCCCAGAGACTGTCAGCAGACAGTACAGGAATATCCTCAGAGGATGGAGGTAAAAGAGTACAATTCTGGGGCTTCCCTGGTGGCGCAGTGGTTGGGAGTCCGCCTGCCGATGCAGGGGACGTGGGTTCGTGCCCCGGTCCAGAAGGATCCCACATGCCGCGGAGCGGCTGGGCCCGTGAGCCATGGCCGCTGAGCCTGTGCGTCCGGAGCCTGTGCTCCGCAATGGGAGAGGCCACAGCAGTGAGAGGCCCGCGTACTGCAAAAAATATAAATAAATAAATAAATAAAAATTAAAAGAGTACAATTCTAAGATGTTATAATCAACTAAGTTAACAGGCAGACATTTTCAAGCACGCAAACATCGATGGACCCATAAACACCCTTGAAAAAAATTGAGGATGAAATGCAATCAGTGCTCAAATGATTCCAAATAACTCAGAAATGGGGCAGCTTTCACAAGAAAGTACTTGTAGTGGGCACTGAATTTAATGCGCATCTCAAACTTGAAGTGTCCACAAAGGTACTCTTGATTTTATCCTCTCTGCCTTTTCTACTATCCAGCTCAGTAAATGGTAAGTCTATACCAGTTGCTTAAGCCAAAAATTTAGGTTTTAACCTTAATCTCTTTCCCTCACCTCTCATATCAAATCCATCAGTAAGTCCTGATGGTTCTGTCTCTGAAAGATATCTCAATGTCATCCACTTCTTTTCTTGTTTCAGTTACAAGTATCAGAAGTCCAATTCAACCTAGCTTAAGCACCCGCCCCCCCCGAAAAGGATTCATTACTCACATAACTTTCCAGTCCAAAGTGGAATAAACTACAGAACACAGCTGAATCCAAGTATTCAAATAATGTAATCAAAGTTTGTCTCTCTCTCTCTTCATTCTACTTTCCTTTGTGTATCTTCTTGTCAGGCAGTCTCTAAATACATGGTGGGGTGGGGGGCGGAGATGGCCCCCAGGAGCTCTAGACTTATATCAAAATCCCAGAGAGAAGAGTGTCTCCTTCCTGGTAGTTCCTAGGAGGACTCTTATTGGGTTAGCTTGGGTCCCAGCAGAGTGGCAGGTGGAAGGAGGGTATGGAAAATGGGGGAGAAGAGGTCAGCACCTCCTGAACTATATGGAATAGTTACCCCCCACACACATACACACACCAAAGGAGGTTTCTATTACCAGCAGAAACAGGGTGTGTGTGCACAAAGCATACCTCCTTTGCTCTCCACAAAACAGAAATCCTTCCTACATACAAAATTTCCAAACTTGTCAGTCTAATATAATAAACCAACTATGTGCAAAATAAAACACACTTGCTCCCTCTTCAAAAGATCTGCTAGGTTTTGTGCAGTTTCTGTATCCAAGATCAAGGCTAGGCTGTCTGGGCAATGCGCATTTCTCTGGTCCTGGTCTACATGTGACTCCCTGGGCTTTGGTGGTTTGGGCTAAAAGATGAGAATATGACCACCCAAGTCATCCAACATACACTGAAAGAGGGAAAACTGGTTGTATTTGCCATCCTTCATGGCCTTTCGCAAGTAGGGAATAGAAGGCAATTTCCCTTCTGAGCAGCTGCAGAACCTTAGTAGCCCACTTCTTACTGGTGTGATTTTGAGAAACACCTAGAGACTAACTTAGGGGTTGAACAATCACAGAATTTTGCTTATTAAACATTCCCCCCATGCCCCAGAAATAAAACTCCAGTAAAACATCAGTCAGTTGCCAGTCAATTTACATTATGTTGGCTCCTTAAGCTAGGAACTAAAACCAGATACTCTGTCCAACCACAGGACTTGAGTTTGGATGGCAGCCATGGAGTTCTGTCTCTTTCCACAGATAAGGTCTCTCAGGTTCTCAGTTTACTACTTCTAGAAGACTTGACCCCTGACTCCAAAAGGACTGAGATATTGATGTGGTTCACTGAAATTAGTTTAGTGGAGTTCTTGTTGAAAATACTTTCTAAATGAAAATTCATCATTACTGGTGTAATTCTGACTTAAAGTGGGCATTCAAATCATCCTTGGGGTCAAAACGTCCACCATATGAAAAAGGGGTCAATATAAGTGGGTCAGAAAAGTTCACACACATCCATGACACACACAGAGTTGTGTCAACCATAAAGAAAATGTCAGATTCTAAAAAGCTGAATAATGCTGACCATATTCCTAGACCAAAATGCACTGAAAGTAAATAATAAAATAAAAGCACTAAGCACAGGAAAAACAAACAAAAAAACAAAAAAAAACCACTTCAAACCTTTGAAAATTAAAAACTCTCTCCTAAACCACAAAACACTATATAGACCAGGAAAATGAGAGTCTATAGGCCATAGACTGGCAGAAAACATTTACAGAAGACATATGTCATAAAGGATTGTTATCCAAAATATAAAAAGAACTCATATAACTCAATAGTAAGAAAATGAACAATCAGATTTAAAAAATGAAAAAAAATTTAATGAGCAAAAGACCTGAACTAAGGAAATGACAAATAAGTACATAAAAAGAGGCTCAACATCATTCATCATAGTGAATTGCAAATTAAAACAACAATGAGATACCACTACACACCTATTAGAAGGGCCAAAATCCAAAATACTGACAATATCAAATGCTGGCTAGGACATGGAACAACAGGAAGTCTCATTCATTAATGGTAGGAATACAAGATGGAACAGCCACTTTGGAAGACAGTTTTGCAATTTCCTACAAAAGTACACATATTCTTACCATACAATTCAGCAAATGTGCTCCCTGGCATTTACCCAAATGAGATGGAAAACTATGTCCATACAAAAATCGGCACACAGATGTTTATAGCAATTTTACTCACAATTGCCCAAACTTGGAAACAACCAAGATGTTCTTCAGTAGGTGTATGGAAAACAACCTGTGGTACACATAGACAATGAAATATTATTCAGCGCTAAAAAGAAATGAACTATCAACCATGAAAGACATGGAGAAAACTTAAATGCATATTACTAAGTGAGAGAAGCCAATCTGAAAGGCCTACACACTGTAAGATTTCAATGATATGACATTCTGGAAAAGGCAAAACTATGGAGACAGTGAAAGGATCAGTGGTTGCCTGGGGTTGTTGGGGAGGGAGGGATGAATTGGTGACCCACAGAGGATTTTTAGGGCAGTGAAATTATTGTGTATGATACTATAATGGTGGATACATGTCATTATACATTTGTCAAGACCCATAGAATGTACAACATCAAGAGTGAACCCTACTGTAAACTATGGACTTTGGGGAATAATGATGTTGATAATGGAAGAGGCTGTGTCTGTAAGGGGACAAGGAGTATATGGAAAATCTCTGTATCTTCCTCTAAATCTTGCTGTGAACCTAAAACTGCTCTAAAAAATAAACTCTATTTAAAAAACTATACTGATGCAAAATTGTATTAACAAGAAAATTCATAATCCTAAACCCCTTCACTATTAAATTAGAAAATTTTAAAAGTCATACAAATTAAATTAAAAATCAATTAATTGGGAATGTGTGTAATTTTTTATTACACGGACCATACAGTTCCTTAAACTGATTCAAGGAACTAGGTCTGTGCAGTTACACAGCTGCAAGAGCTTCTTATAGGTCATTAACATCTTTATCACCCACTGTTAGGGATACTAAGGATGTGTATGATGCTTTAGCTTAATGAAAGTGTTGTTGATGAGAGGAAAGAAAGGCAGTCCTTCTTAAACAAAATATAGATGTAATCAAATGTTCCGTTTATGTAGTTATAACTTGAAAGGTATTTTTAAAATATGATAGTTGAGATTCTGGCAAGAAGAGGATCACTGTTATAGTACGCATGACTATCTCTAGTCTATAACAACCCTTTCCAATTGAAAGAATTGTTTATGTAATGTGTTTTCTTAATTCTAAATTTCTTAGAAACACAAGATATTGTTTCATAGCAGAGAGTTTAAGTTTAAAAAGAGAAAAGAAGGATTGACGGTTGGGAAATAAAACCCCTAAAATAAATAATCCACTAGCACACCAAGTCAACACAAAAAGGGAGCCAACACATTGACATATTAATTAAGAATAAAAAAGGGAGTTAAGATTTATCCTTCTAAATTATTCCAAAAAGTTGCAAAGGAAGGAATGCTTCCAAACTCATTCTACGAGGCCAGCATCACCCTGATAACAAAACCAGACAAAAATATCACACAAAAAAAGTAAATTACAGGCCAATATCACTGGTGAACATAGATGCAAAAATCCTCAACAAAATATTAGCAAACCAAATTCAACAACACATTAAAAGGATCATACACCATGATCAGGTGGGATATATCCCAAGGATGCAAAGGTGGCTCAATATCCACATATCAATCCATATGACATACCACATTAACATACTGAAGAATAAAAACCATATGATTTCTCAATAGATGCAAAAAAAAGCTTTTGACAAAATTTAACATCAATTTATGATAAAAACTCTCCACAAAGTGGGTATAGAGGGACCATTCCACAACCTAATAGGGCCATATATGATAAGCCCACAGCTAACATAATATTCAACAGTGAAAAGCTGAAAGCATTTCCTCTAAGATCAGGAATAAGACAAGGATGTCCACTCTTGCCACTTTCATTCAACGTAGTATTGAAAGTCCTAGCCATAGCAATCAGACAAGAAAAAGAAATGAAAGGAATCCAAATTGAAAAGGAAGACAAAATAGGCAAATTACCTGAAAAAGAATTCAGAGTAATGATAGTAAAGATGATCCAAAATCTCGGAAACAGAATGGAGAAAATACAAGAATCATTTAACAAGGATCTAGAAGAACTAAAGAGCAAACAAACAGTGATGAACAAACACAATTACTGAAATTAAAAATACTCTAGAAGGAATCAATAGCAGAATAACTGAGGCAGAAGAACGGATAAGTGAGCTGGAAGATAAAATGGTGGAAATAACTGCCAGGGAGCAGAATAAAGAAAAAAGAATGAAAAGAATTGAGGACAGTCTCAGAGACCTCTGGGACAACATTTAACACAACACCATGTTTTTTTGTGTGTGTGTGGTACGCAGGCCTCTCACCATTGTGGCCTCTCCCGTTGCGGAGCACAGGCTCCTGACGTGCAAGCTCAGTGGCCATGGCTCACGAGCCCAGCCGCTCTACAGCATGTGGGATCCTCCCAGACCAGGCACGAACCCACATCCCCCCACTGCATCGGCAGGCGGACTCTCAACCACTGCGCCACCAGGGAAGCCCAACACCATTTGAATTATAGGAGTCCCAGAAGAAGAAGGGAAAAAGAAAGGGTCTGAGAAAATATTTGAAGAGATTATAGTTGAAAACTTCCCTAACATGGGAAAGGAAATAGTTAATCAAGTCCAGGAAGCACAGAGAGTAACATACAGGATAAACCTAAAGAGAAACACGTATATTGTTTCATAGCAGAGAGTTTAAGTTTAAAAAGAGAAAAGAAGGATTGACGGTTGGGAAATAAAACCCCTAAAATAAATAATCCACTAGCACACCAAGTCAACACAAAAAGGGAGCCAACACATTGACATATTAATTAAGAATAAAAAAGGGAGTTAAGATTTATCCTTCTAAATTATTCCAAAAAGTTGCAAAGGAAGGAATGCTTCCAAACTCATTCTACGAGGCCAGCATCACCCTGATAACAAAACCAGACAAAAATATCACACAAAAAAAGTAAATTACAGGCCAATATCACTGGTGAACATAGATGCAAAAATCCTCAACAAAATATTAGCAAACCAAATTCAACAACACATTAAAAGGATCATACACCATGATCAGGTGGGATATATCCCAAGGATGCAAAGGTGGCTCAATATCCACATATCAATCCATATGACATACCACATTAACATACTGAAGAATAAAAACCATATGATTTCTCAATAGATGCAAAAAAAAGCTTTTGACAAAATTTAACATCAATTTATGATAAAAACTCTCCACAAAGTGGGTATAGAGGGACCATTCCACAACCTAATAGGGCCATATATGATAAGCCCACAGCTAACATAATATTCAACAGTGAAAAGCTGAAAGCATTTCCTCTAAGATCAGGAATAAGACAAGGATGTCCACTCTTGCCACTTTCATTCAACGTAGTATTGAAAGTCCTAGCCATAGCAATCAGACAAGAAAAAGAAATGAAAGGAATCCAAATTGAAAAGGAAGACAAAATAGGCAACCTACCTGAAAAAGAATTCAGAGTAATGATAGTAAAGATGATCCAAAATCTCGGAAACAGAATGGAGAAAATACAAGAATCATTTAACAAGGATCTAGAAGAACTAAAGAGCAAACAAACAGTGATGAACAAACACAATTACTGAAATTAAAAATACTCTAGAAGGAATCAATAGCAGAATAACTGAGGCAGAAGAACGGATAAGTGAGCTGGAAGATAAAATGGTGGAAATAACTGCCAGGGAGCAGAATAAAGAAAAAAGAATGAAAAGAATTGAGGACAGTCTCAGAGACCTCTGGGACAACATTTAACACAACACCATGTTTTTTTGTGTGTGTGTGGTACGCAGGCCTCTCACCATTGTGGCCTCTCCCGTTGCGGAGCACAGGCTCCTGACGTGCAAGCTCAGTGGCCATGGCTCACGAGCCCAGCCGCTCTACAGCATGTGGGATCCTCCCAGACCAGGCACGAACCCACATCCCCCCACTGCATCGGCAGGCGGACTCTCAACCACTGCGCCACCAGGGAAGCCCAACACCATTTGAATTATAGGAGTCCCAGAAGAAGAAGGGAAAAAGAAAGGGTCTGAGAAAATATTTGAAGAGATTATAGTTGAAAACTTCCCTAACATGGGAAAGGAAATAGTTAAACAAGTCCAGGAAGCACAGAGAGTAACATACAGGATAAACCTAAAGAGAAACACGCCGAGACACATATTAATCAAACTATCAAAAATTAAATACAAAGAAAAAATATTAAAAGCAGCAAGGGAAAAGCAACAAATAACATACAAGGGAATCCCCATAAGGTTAACAGCTGATCTTTCAGCAGAAACTCTGCAAGCCATCATGAGAGATTACTACAAGCAACTATATGCCAATAAAATGGACAACCTCGAAGAAATGGACAAATTCTTAGAAAAGCACAACCTTCCGAGACTGAACCAGGAAGCAATAGAAAATATAAACAGACCAATTACAAGCACTGAAACTGTGATTAAAACTCTTCCAACAGGGCTTCCTTGGTGGCGCAGTGGTTGAGAGTCCGCCTGCCAATGCAGGGGACACAGGTTCGTGCCCCGGTCCGGGAAGATCCCACATGCCGCGGAGCAATAGGATACAAAATTAATGCACAGAAATCTCTTGCATTCCTATACACTAATGATGAAAAATCTGAAAGAGAAATTAAGGAAACACTCCCATTTACCACTGCAACAAAAAGAATAAAATACCTAGGAATAAACCTACCCAAGGAGACAAAAGACCTGTATGCAGAAAACTATAAGACACTGATGAAAGAAATTAAAGATGATACAAACAGATGGAGAAATACACCATGGATTTATATGTTTTGATACATCGAATACTCACAACAATCCTATGAAGTGGGTACTATACAATCCCCATTTTACACAAGGAAACCAAGGCACAGAAAAGTTAAGACATTAAGATCTGGGATTCAATTTGAGGCTGTGTGGCCAGAGTCCATAACCAGTTTTAACCACTACAATATAATGCCTCTTAATCACTGAATGAAGGAGTATGTGTACAGCCCTTAGTTTAGAAGGCATCCCCCAATTATAACATAGTCCTATGGAAGCAACTGGAAAAGCCCCATTCTAAAATTCTGCATTGGGGACTTCCCTGGTGGTGCAGTGGGTAAGACTCTGTGCTCCCAATGCAGGAGGCCCGGGTTCGATCCCTGATAGGGGAACTAGATCCCACACGCATGCAACAACTCAGAGTTTGCATGCTGCAACTAAGGAGGCCGCCTGCCACAACTAAGACCCAGAGCAACCAAGTAAATTAATTAAATTAAATAAATTCTGCATTGAATATCAGTAACTACCATACAAAAAAAAATACATATATAAGCATATGTAGGTATAGCTAGATAGTATTTGTGCCTCTCAAAAGAAACAGGTGCTAAAATATTGGTTTCATTTTAAAAACGCATATAGTATATATAGGTATATTATTATGTATGTCGGCCAACTATTATGACTAGGTTTACTGCCTTTTGTAAAGCCATAACATTTGTTTATGAGTGACACCATCGACTTTAACATCTGCCATCAATCTTTGAGAAATGTCTGAGCCATGTGAATCCCAAGGAGTATACCATGTAATTTCTATGCATATATTCATGGTATATAAATGTGAGTAATTCACGTACCAGAGAATATTAAAGAGCTCACAAACCTGAACACCTGGGTTCCGGTCTCATCTCTACTGTGTACTTTGAACAAAATTATGACCATTATGTGGGCCTCCCAATGGAAGGAGAAGACTAGATGGAGCATCTAGGTTTGTTCTGTTTTTTTCAGTAGTGGGCCTTGAGCAGAACATTGGTGGATTTTTCAGTGATTGTTGAAAAGCATCAGAAGAGTCCAGCCCACTGTGGGCAGTTGTTTTTGAACAGGAGTCTAGAGCCTGGAATCTTTGCATGTGACAATCTGCCTTTGCCAGTGACCTTCACACCCTCCCGTTCGTGATTATGATAATTGATAATAATTACAATAGCAGGCACCCTAACATGATTAAGAACAAAGATATAGAATTATTTGCAGTTGTTTTTTTTTCTTAATAAATTTATTTATTTTTGGCTGGGTTGGGACTTTGTTGCTGCACACAGGCTTTCTCTAGTTGCAGAGAGCGGGGCCCACTCTTTGTTACAGTGCGCGGGCTTCTCATTGTGGTGGCTTCTCTTGTTGCAGAGCATGGGCTCTAGGCGCTCAAGCTTCAACAGTTGTGGCACGTGGGCTCAGTAGTTGTGCCTCCCAGGCTCTAGAGCACAGGCTCAGTAGTTGTGGCGCACGGGCTTAGTTGCTCCGCAGCATGTGGGATCTTCCCGGACCAGGGCTTGAACCCGGGTCCCCTGCATTGGCAGGCGGATTCTTAACCATTGCGCCACCAGGGAAGTCCCCAGATGTCTGTCTTGATCTGCATGGTCATTCTTTTTCCTGTGCCCCTACCCTCACCTTCCATATAAGGGAAATTCTGAGTCAGCCAGTTCTGTTTCTGGATTTGGTTATGCAAAACTGGGATCAGGTTTAGAAGGGGTTTGAAAAATATTGCAAGGTGTAACCAATGTAAGTTAGAAATGGGAAGGATGGGTTCCTGAAATTAAAAAAGATTAAGAGAAGCAGGGTGAAGAGAAGGACGAGTCAGCCAGGTTCATAGAGTTTTTCCCAACACTTTTGTTGGGAGGGAAGGGGTGCAGTCTGTGAGGAATAATGGGGAAAGACGGTTTTTAAGATGTTTGTCACATACTAATAATCCACTTTTCTACCTATCCAGTAATTGCCTTCAATTTTTTCTTCTGAATCCTCATTACAGACACCAGACTATATAAGTCTCTAGTTATATTTCCATTATACTACCATTTATTTGGCATTTATGTGCCAGGTATTGCGATAAGCACTTATGTTTTTTTCTCATTTCACTTTGAAATACTAATTACCTTTTGAGTTTGGTATTATTTTAATTTCAGGGATAGGAAATTGAGGTTCAGGAAGTTTAAATGCCATGCCTGCACTAGTTAGGGGATAGGGTCAAGATTTGAAGCCAGGTCTTTGTGACCCTTTCATTCAACAAATATCTATCAAAAGTCTCCTCTGTGCCAGACATGCTAGGACCCTGGGATGTAGCCATGAACTAGACAAAGTCCCTTTACTCATGGAGCCCATCTTCTGGTGAGAGACAGAAAAAAATAAACAAACAAGTAAATAACACTACTTCAGATAATAAAAGATGTTAAGTAAACAAATGGGGCACTGAGACGCTCTTATCACTAATCCATAAACAGTCTTGGGAGGCAGAGGTCCGCCTCCCGAACTGGGTCATTACTTTACGATTCAGTCAGTCTTGTCCTCATTCCAGAGGCGCGCTTGGAGCGGGGACGGGGCCTGGCTGGTCAGCAGGCGGCGTCCTGGGGCGGCGACCTCAACCAGGAGCCGCCAGAGGCTGGGCAGAGGGAAGCAGGGCAGTTGGGCAGCCAGCCGGCAGGTGCACGTTGGGCCGCGGGAGGATCCTCGGAAATGATGGGCCGCTGGCGGCGCTCGTGACCTGGGCAGTCGGGAGCCGAGGGGCCAGCCCGCGTGGACTGTTAGTCACGCGCCGCCCACGCCTCAAGACCCTCTGCCCCCGGTGATCCCTGTCGGGCCTCGGGACCCTCCCGTCCAAGGTGACCCCCAACCCAGCCTCACAACTCTCCCGGCTTCAGGGGACCCCGACCCGACCCGTGACCCTCCTGAGGTAACCCTGACCCTGACTCTCGACCTTCCTGCCTGAGGTGACCCCGAGGCCTCCCTGCCCCTCTGAACTGCGCCCCGGGACCGCGGCCACACTCAGGGACGCTGGGCCGTCCTGCCCACCCCAGGGTCGTTTTCTAGAAATTTCCTAGGAAGGTCCACCCCCAGGGCCTCTTCCGCCCAGCAGCGTCCGTGCCAGGCCTGAGGCAGCAAAGCGCCCTCCCTCCGTGAGGTGTACGGCGCCCAACAGAAAGACAGTGCTGGAGGGCAAATGGAGGATGGCCAGGGAAGGCAGAGGTTCGGGCGAAGACTACTTCAGCCGCCTGTAAGTCCCTGCGGACCACGCAATTCTCCTACCGGATCCAGCCCTCGCCCAGACTCCCGCGTGTCGCCCCTCCTGCCGGCCTTG
>NW_020174705.1:2014823-2044917 GCF_003031525.2 Neophocaena asiaeorientalis asiaeorientalis | reverse complement strand
GGCGGGGCTGGCACCCGCGGGGCGGCACACTGCGCATGCGCGGGCCGGCCGAGGGGCGCCTCCTGCAGGACCCCGAGTGGCCCGGTCCTCTGCCTGTCGCGGGTTTCAGGCGCCCCCTCCCCGCCGTGGCGGCCTAGCAGTTGTCAGCAGCGGTCGCCGCCGCCGCGAGGCCAGAGCAGAGCCGGGAGCCGAGGGAAGGGACCCCGCGAGAGGGCAGCGCCCCGGCCGCTGCCGCCCGGGCGCTAAGGGTCGGTGAGTGCCTCAGAACCCGCCGCTCGCGCGCGCTGGCTCCCAAGGCTCGAGATTTGGGGGCCGCTTCCCCGCCCGGGGCCCCCTACCCACCGCGGGCTGCCGCTCTCCCCGGCCGGGCACCCGGCCCCTCCCGCGGCCCTGCCCCGCCCACGCCCTGCCCGCGGCCTCCTTTGGCGGCGCAGCAGGTGCATCTCCCAGCAGTGCAAGGCCGCCCTGAGGCTTCCCCTCGGCACGAGCCTCTGGGCGTGTCCTCATCCCCTCAGGCATTTCTCCAAAGCCGGTCCCCCCTTGGGGAAACGTAACCTTCCCGGAGCTAGAATCGTTGTGGAATCCTTTGTGCCGAGCCGAGGAGGGTGGACAGACATTTACCACGCTAAGACCCGCTGGCCTTCACCCAGCAGACAGTTTGAGCACTTGCCTGCTAAAGCCAGGCGGCATCACAGGCTGGGGAGCTGAGGCAGGCCCGCCAAGGATGCTGCTGGCTCATCTCTCGGTGCAGAGATTCCCAGTGTGGGTGGGAATGCATCCCCGTAACGGAGTCCGCCCTGTTCCCAAACCCGCCTTCTCATGAGCCTCAGAATGGGGGTCCAGTGGTCCACTGTTAGTGGTGGGAGTTGTGTGGGGGACAGAAGGAAAGGGACCTCGTGGTCTAGGCAGAAGGGCCTGCAACAGCCCTGGTGCCCATGGTCAGTCTGTACTTGGTATGAATTTGTGTTTACATAGGTGTTGGCTCCTTCCTGAACTAGACTATAAGCTTCATGAGAGCAGGGACTATCTCCTAAATGAGGGCTTAGGACACATGCTTAGTGCATATTTGTCACATGCATGAATGCCCCTTCTCACTTCCTTGGACGTTGCATAATTAAAGCCTGTTACCTGATAGGGTTGTTTCTGTTTGCCCCTTTGCCTCCTGATCTGTGAGCTCCCTGAAGGCACAGATTGTCTCTTGTGGGGCTTGCACTTCTAGCACATAGCCAGCACCTGGCACATGAGAGGCACTGAAGGAACGCTTGCTGAAGAAGTGGATGAGACCCTGTAGCAGTGTGGAAATCCAGGCAAGGTGCAAGTGGAAGAGTTATGCTCTTTTCTCCTGAGCAGCTATATCATTTGATTCAGAACATTTTGATGCTGCCTTTTGTAAATGTGAAAAGGTTAAGGATGTTTTCCTTTAGAAAGTTAACATCATTGGAAAAGTAAAAGAAAGGGAAAACAGGTAAAAATGGATGCCATGGGAATCCCCCCACCTTTTTAACTTCTCAGAGGTTTGTTTGGTTTTTTTAATTGAACACTTGCTTACTATATTTGACAAACAGGATGACATCTTTCCTTCTCTAAGGTGATCTATCATCATTCTGTTGAAACAGCCTTTTGGAACAAGAGAGGGAGCTCAAGCTGTTGGTTTTTTTTTTTTTTTTTCTGAGTTACTAGCTTTCCACAGTGCATATGCCAGGCAGTCCATGGGAACCTGTTTTAACTTAGTCTCAACTGGGAAGGCCCAGGTAAGACTCCCTAGTTGACAGTTTCTTTTCCAGCCCTGCTTCCTGAAACAGCAGTAGACTCCTCTGCTATTGAGTCTGTTACGGGGCGGGGAGCATTCTAGAACTCTGGGGAGAATGATGGGCAAGGCTCTGTGCACGATCGGGGACCTTAGGATGGAGCTAAAGAGATGATTTATTCACAAGTAACTGACCTAAGACAGAAAGAGATAAGTGCTACATGAGACATCCAGAAAAGCTGCCTCAAGTATGCAAAGGTGGAGGGGTGGCTTTCGACAAGAGCAGAAGGTGTCAACCCTGACTGCATGTTAGAATCACCCGGGATAGAGTCCCATGCCCAGGCCACAGCCCAGAATCTCCAGGGGTGGGCCTCCAGCATCAGTTTCTGTCTTAAAGTATCCCAGAAGATTCCATTGTGAAGCCAAGACAAAGAACCCCTGAACCAGTCAGGGTTGTCAGTGGCAGCTTCACAGAGGGGCCAGACCTGGACTGGGAAATGATAGGAAGGATTTCAGAAAGTAGAGATGGGAATGGTGGGTGATACTCCAAGCCGACAAAACCACAGAAGGCCCACACACTCCCGGGAAAGTGTAAGGTGTGGCAGTCCCTGTCCTGGGAGACTTGGACAGTGCCTGTCCCCCTGACTGGCTGAGTCGTTCGCCACATTTGGAGAGATTTGGAGTCAACAGGCAGATAAGTGTGGTTGCAGGAGCTGAGTAATGAGCTTGCTGCCTTGCTTGTTGCAGAAGATCCATGGTTACCTCTCTCTGGGGATTCTCAATTGCCTCTTTACCTCATTTCCTACACCTAGAGAGGCAGAAGGCTAGCAGGATGGGGAATGGGCCCAAGGCTGCAGCAGGGGTTAGGAGAGCAGGCAGTGGCACAGATTTTGTAGAACTCTCTCCTTATAGCCTCCTCTGGGCCACACCTTTGGCTCAAAAATATATCCCACCACTCCCTGCCAGGAGCTCCAGTGTAAACTCAGAGCCACATGATTCTGAGGAGCCCGCCGCCCTGACCCAGGGCAGCACAGGTGGTGGCATTGAATGTGAGACCCGTAAACTAGGTCTCCATCTGGGCCTCCCAATGCAAATGACCATGGCCTTGAACCTGGCCTCATGGGGCTCTTGGACAATGACTGCGGCTTGTGGCATTTGTTCCCACCTTAAACACACAAGGATCATTTCTGTAAGTTGTCCAGAAGCTTTTTTCCTGTTCACTGCTATACGTAAAAGAATTTGAGCATGCACCACCATACGTTTTATTTATTTATTATAAAAGAAAGCCATATACTACTGTCTTGAATATCATGGACATAGAAACACATACAAATAAAGACCTATTAAGTGGATGAGAGGCAAAGTGAACACGATTAAATTTTTCAGTGTATCAATAGTACATAATCTATTATACAAATGTGTGCTGTTTTTAAAAGAAAGCCATGTGATCAAGTCTACATCCTATTTATAAACTCGGTGAAACCTGAGTCCAGCATTTGAAGGTGTGGTTCTGAGTTCTGTTTATTTCAGTTCCTGGTTCTTGAGGGGTTCACAGGTAAGCACAGTGAACCTCAGGGAGGCATGCAGACTTGCTGTGCGTCTGGTACTTGTTTTTCAATCCCACCTGCCAGTCATTCGAGGGCTCTTGATGAATCTGGGCTGCTAAGTGTTCAGGGGCTATCAGGGGAGGTGAAAGTCCTGGTTCCCAAAGCTTTTGCTGTGCAGGTGTCAGTGTTCATGTGGATGGTGCACTTGCCACATCCTTGGCAATACAGTCACACACCTGTGGAAACATCGCCAAACGTCTGTTTTCATAAATGCTCTGTTCTTGGCATAGATTATTTTGAAAAGCTGTAACTCATGCATTGTCACCTTTTCCTGGAAGGGACAGATTTGAGTGCATTGGCTTAAAACCAGTAAGCTAGCTCACACGCTGCTGCACTCATTTGTCATTGAATAAAAAAAGAAAAAGGTTTCCAGGTTTGACACTTCTCATGAAAGAAAATATGTATTTCCTCCTTAAGTTCTAAGTCACAAGATAACCAGGTATTCACAACTCCCCAGATCACTGCAAAGTATTGTAAAGCTTTAGCTATTTGAGTCTTTTTTTTTTTTAATTGACCACAACCACGATATCCCAAAGCATGTAAACTCCAACACACCTGAGAGACTTAAAGTAAACAAGCGGGTGAGGGCCAGTCATCACCCACGTGTCACAGAGCCCCTCCTCTGTCAGGATGCTGTGGCTGCTGACACACAGGCCAGCAAGAGTGCCAGGGTGCATTCATGTGTTAAATATTAGTAAAACCAATTTTTCCTCATTTTTAAAGTAGAATTTCTTGCCATTCCTTTACTCTAGCAGATTGTCTTGCTCATCCCACTTGAAGACCAATAGTGGGATTCACTGGTGGGAACCACCCTCTATAAATGTGCCTGCTATTTTCAGCCTATTTTTTACAGTGCTTATTGGTATTTGGACATTCACCTGCAGAATCCACTGAATTAGATATTTTCACAATTTAAAAGATCATGTACTGGGTAAAAGATTATAAGCAAAACAGAACACCCTCGAGCAGAATTACTGCACTTTTGGATCCCCTCCCCACCCCCCATCCCACCCCTACCCCTCCTTCCTTCTTGGCACGGCATCCAAGGCCTTGGTCGGCTTCCCCTTCTGGCTCCGTCCCTGGTGCTCCTCCCCAACCACTCAGAATTACTTGCTGTTCCCCCCATACACTCTTCCATTTCTTCATGATCCTATAATGCCCTCCCTACCTCAACTAACAAGAAACCCGAGACTGGTCTCCTGTGTCACCTGTTTCTGGGAGCCTTCCCAGAGCTCACCCTGTCTTACACATACACACAGAATCCTGATCTCCAGAATCTCATGTTGCTTCATTTGGCTTCAGTTATAGTGATTACAGTACATGCAAGCATGTGCAGACTGTGAACTCCTTGGATTAAGAACACTGTGATTTTCATTTCCAGATCTTTAGTGCCTGGTATAAGTGCCTATCACACAGTAAGTACTTGGCAAATGTTAGTTGGATGAGTAGATGCTTTTTTGTTTTGTGTATCCTAAAAAACCACAGATTCTACCAGCAAACGTGAAGTACCTATCATGCTTTCTGCAGCATGTACACACGTAGACTTAACACCGCTGACTGTTGTGGGCTCCCCGTGTGAGAAGGAAATGCTTTCCTAGCTGAGATGGGTCCTCACCCACCTCGGTCTTCAGGAAAAGTGCCGAGTCCCAGCGAGCACCACCACCAAGGGCATCTCTCTGTTCCACATGTGTGGTCAAGAGAGCAGAGCCCTGGTTGTCTGCTGTCTGTGTGACAGCAAGATGTCTGCCTTGACCTTACTGAGACCCCCTCCCTCCCAGCCATGACTTCCCCAGGCCTGTGCTGACGGCTTCCGTGGAAGGAAAGGCACCGAGCTCGGGATACGACAGGACACGTGACATAACAGCATGTGCCTGGCTTCAGGGCTCCGTCCACTTCTGCTTGCTGGCCTTGAGGCCCACTCAGCAGTGACCTTTCCAGAAGCGTTACCACCATTCTGTTCTGTATATGCAGAAATAAAAGCTTCTTTTGCTTGGGCACATAGAAACTGGAGGACATATTCAAGCCCATAATGAAAAAAAATACCCAAATCAGGAAGCAGAGGTGTCGGGACTCAACACGCAGTGGCAATCACCCGGCACAGTGCTCCCAAACTAGGACAACCATTTCCCAAACCGGGAGAGCCATTTTCAGAGGAATCCCGTGTGACATCAAGAGAGTTCTTAGGGACTTCCCTGCTAGTCCAGTGGTTAAGACTCCATGCTCCCAGTGCAGGGGACCCAGGTTCGATCCCTGGTCAGGGAGCTAGATCCCGCATGCCACGACTAAGACCTGGTGTGGCCAAAAAAATAAATATTTTTAAAAAAAAGAGTTCTCAGAAGTTAGCAGCCCACAATAGGCACTCACTCTGGACCAGCTCCACTGCTCACCTGAAAACCAAACATTGAAATACTCAATTATTTGTGTAATGTTTAATATTTTAACGGTAAGCAAACACGCCTTTCCGTGGTAAAAAGAGCTTTCCCTTCCCTTCCTGGCTCTGTCCTGGGAGGAGTGAAGTGAGCCTTGGGAGAAGTCCTCAGACGTTCTTGTGGGGCTTTGCGAGCAGTTGCTTTGGAGTGGACCCGCCTGGGCTGGTTCTGGATCACAGCCCCCACCACTTCTGGGGGACTCTGAGTGCCGCGGTCTTAAGTGTTTTGAGGAACTTTAACTTCCTTTCCTCGTGTACATTTACTGTCGCAACCAGAAAGCTTCCCAGATTTTGTAATTCTGGGAATCTCCTCCTTTAAATTCCTTTTCTGCTCAAACAGAACAGACACGAGTATGGCATTTAGTGAGACTTCAGATAGAGCATGGCAGGCACAGGGCAAAGAGCTGGGTGCCTTGGGGAGACAGAAACACGTACGATGTCTGTTAAGGTGGTGGGGCTCAAGGGATATTTTTTCTTTTTGATTTCTAATGTTAGGTTCTGGGAGAAATACATAAAGACTTTATAAAGATGTTTGCTGCTTTTAGGGTACACAGACTGTAGGGGTGCAGTGGTAAAAACACAAACTAGGAAGCTCAGATCCTGGGTGTGTGCCTTGCTTCCTGTGTGATCCTGGGTCAGGCACTTCCTCCTAGTTTCTTAGTTTTGAAAGGGTGATGGTACCAGAAGTTAGGGCTGGATTAGGAGGCTCTATAAATATAAAAGTATATAAAATAAAAGCTTCTTACAGTTTATTGTACCAGGAGAGAACAAAAGCCACCCCAGAGTTCTCTGATTCCCAAAATCCATGTTTCTTTGATATTGGACTTGGCTTTGCTTAAGTAACATGCTTGCAGTGTATTTTGCACTTCGATTTCCTACCTCGGTGAGAAGCGTTTTATGATTATTTTTTAAATTATGCTCTGGCACCCTCCATTTGCCCAAAGGTGGCCGGAGCGTCATGCCAGCGAGCCCCAGGCCCTTCCTGATATCCTGTGAGGCGTCAGTGCTCCCGAGCTCCAAGGTCAGCCCACCGCACTCCAGAGGCCTACCGGCCCCACCCCAGAGCCCTCTGTGCAGGGCCGCTTCCTCCCAGCCAGACCTCCCATAGCCCCAGAGGAAAGCCTCAGCCAGGAGCCTCTGTCAGGACTCAGGTCAGTTCCCCAGTATTGCTGTCTGGTGTTGTCCTAGTGGGAAGGCGGACGGTCTGTCTCCCTGCCCTGCCCACCCCTCGGGGCCTAGAGAGGTGGGATTAAGCGTGGGGACATGTCCTTTCTTGACCAGACTTTTCCAGTAAAGGAAGTCATCGACTTCTCTGACCAGAAGACTTCTTTGAACTGTGACCTTTTCACATTCCCCTCTTGGTAGAGAAAGAACCTTCATCTCTGCCAAGCCAGGCACCCATCAGCCTGCTGTGGGGATGATCAGCTCCGTTGGAGGCACTGCTTTCCCCTCTTAGCCTAAACCACTTCTTGAAACTGTTCATAGGCCGTAGGCCTTCGTGGGTAACATTACACTACTGCTCTTTTATTAACTATCTACGACTGATTTTAAGACAGGTTTTTCCACCTTATTAATTTTAAAAGAATTTGGATAATTTATTAAGTTGCCACTTAATAGCCCTTCATTACTATTTTAGCTTTAATCTCTCCATATTTTAACCATATGGTTAAATAAAAGCCATATTTTAAGTTAATTTGTAAATAACTTCTTGCAGTTGTGTTTTCTACTAATATTTATTGAGTGCCCTTTAAAGCTTAAATTTTGAGGAACTACTTTTAGGCAGATACGGACAGCTACATCTTTTTTTTAAAAGCGAGAGTTTAATTTAAAAATGAGCTTTAATGGAAATGATTTTTCAGCTAACTGAAGTCAAAAGCAAAACTGGCTGTTTCAAAAAAAAAAAAAAAACAAGCTCTTGCTCCATGCGCACTGGGTCTCGAGGTGGGTTCTTTGGGCCATGGTGTTAGAGCAGGTTAACTAATGAAGGATTTACCAGCCATTTGTCCGTGCTGTCCTGACGCGCCTAATGGATGGTATTGGGTTAGTATCGACCTGAGTGTGGAGCCGGCTCACTGCACTCAGGACTCTTCCCTGTGAGTCACGGATGCTTCTCCCCACTTGAAGGACCGTGAGCTGTGGAGGGCCCCTCTCTGCTCCATCTGCATACTTGGCGCAGACGGTGACCAGGAGCTCTCCAGGGCCTCCCTTCCTCTGCCACCCTCGCTGCCCACCTCAGGTCCAGCCTCGGCATTCATGCCTGCAGCTTACAGAACTAGGTGCTTCTAGTCATGAGCGTCCTGGGGTCCTCCTGAGCTAACTCTAACTCCCTCCTTCTCTAGAGGTTAGTGTGGCTCCGTGTCTCTGCTTCTCACACTGCAGTCTCATGACATGGATTTCCCTAAATTGAGGGAGACCTTTATAAAGCTCTGTTCTTGTTTCTGCTGTCACTGTGTTTGATAATTAGTCTCAGCAGATTTTCCCAACCATACGTGCCAGATTTAAATATAACATTCATACCTGACATAGAGTAGATTTTCTCTGGAGGAAAATGACCAGTGTCGTGTGGAGGCTCACAGACCACTGCTCACAGTTAAAGCAGGAAAAACTGGTTCTTAGGGTTCAAGGTGGGAGAGCACATGCCATCCTGCCACCCATGCGTTCGCCTCGCCTGCCGTGTCTGCCCCTGGGTTAAGGCCACTAAGGGCCCTCACCCCAGGCTCCTCCCCTGCTCCCCCACAGCGCTCTCCAGGTCTTAGAAATCAGCCCGCAGCCAGGATACTGGGCTGAGTTTCCTTTTACTGTTCTGTGATGGTAGAGAATAAAGCAGTCAGGGAGGGGAATTCCATCAGCCTGAGTTTTTGCTAAGAAATAGCACATTCATACGAACCACAGAGAACATCTGAATAGCGTTCATCGAATGATTGCCATTCCATTGGCCACATTGCATCTACCAGCCCTGCCGTTCATCTCATGTTTCCAGAAGAAACAAAGTCAGCTTCCTGAAAGGGCGTGTGTTCCTTGAACAGAGTAGAACTGGCCTCTCCCTCTGGGGAGCTGTTCTGAGTTAGGCTGGGACAAAAGAAGGTGAGGAGAAGTGGAGGGTCTGTGTCTCAGGACTGACTTTCCCCCACTCTCCCTGCCTTCCCCAAACACGATTCGCAAACCTGAACCAACACCCTTTTTGTCTTTGGTCCACAACTAGCGGCCCTTCTGGCAAGGATGGCGGTGCTCAGGCAGCTGGCGCTCCTGCTCTGGAAGAACTACACTTTGCAGGTGGGTCCGACCCTGGGGGCATGCTGCAGGGGGAAGGGCGAGAGGGGCCTGGCAGAGGGGGTGTCAGCAAGAGGGGGCATCAGTGGGAGGGGCTCCAGGAGCCCCTCGCCTCCACCTCGCACTCCTCAGCCCTCGGTTTCCATTTCTCTTTAGAAGCGGAAGGTCCTGGTGACCATCTTGGAGCTCTTCCTGCCCTTGCTGTTTTCTGGGATCCTGATTTGGCTTCGCCTGAAGATCCAGTCAGAGAACGTGCCCAATGCCACCCTCTACCCCGGCCAGTCCATCCGGGAGCTGCCACTGTTCTTCAGCTTCCCGCCACCGGGAGCCACCTGGGAGCTCGCCTACGTCCCATCCCAGAGTGACGCCGTGAGGACCGTCGTGGAGACGGTGAGGAGGATGCTGGTGATCAACATGAGAGGTGAGTTGTCGGGGACTCAGTAGTGCTGCAGGGCTTGGGCTTTGGGGCAGGGACTGGCCAGGCGGGGAGCCGGGCAGCAGGCAATGCAGTCTGCCCTGTAGTGGCCGCACGGCCCGCAAATCCCTGTGTCATGTCTCATTGCAACAGGGACCAGGGTTATGACAGCTGTGGGAAGCAGTGTGTGTGACAGTTTACAGCCTCTGGCTATTCAGAGTGGGGATGGCGTCCACATACCCCACAAAGCTGTTTAATTATGAGGGCAAGGCCCCGGTGCCAGGAATCTCTTCTGGGATATGGTTTTGGGAGGACAGCTCTGATAAGGGTCATCAAGAAGCCTGCTGAGGGCCATTCCCAGGAAATGTGCCAGTCACCCTCGCTAGGTCTTTGCTTTCAGAATAGAAAGTATTATCCCTTTTCCTCTCCCTCTTGATTTTGGCACTGTGGCCTGTTTAATTCAGTGTAGCAAACACTTAGGGGAAGATCCCTAGTCCCTCACTATGTGATTATAGTCAAACCCTTTATGTGAAATGGGGTCTGGGTGAGAGAGGTCGTTGAACAGACAATACATTAGTGTCCACTTGAATTTTTAAAGCCCACCATTATGGTTATGAGAGAAACTGATGCTGGCTGCAGAGCTCAGGGCAGGGCAGCTGCCCACATGGAGGGGCCCTGCTCCAGATCTCAACTTCTAGATGCCCAGGGCCGGCTTCGATGGTGGGGTTCTGCCAGTCTTCACCGCAGCCCGTCTCTGCCAAAAACAAAAGCCTCCTCGAGTCTTAGGAAAGGTTTACAAAGCCCTAGAGAAACTTGTAAGTTTCAGTCCTTTATCTGAAGGTCCAGCTTTCTCAAGCAGAGTGGACGATTGGGCAACTCTGGGCCCCCCTCCTCCCCACAGCTCGCGGCTTCCCCTCCGAAAAGGACTTTGAGGACTACGTCAGGTACGACAACCGCTCTGCCAACGTGCTGGCCGCCGTGGTGTTCGAGCATGCCTTCAACCACAGCAGGGATCCCCTGCCACTGGCGGTGAGGACCCCAGCCCCACAGAGCCAAGCTTCCTCCCCCAGGAGCCAGAGGCGCTCTGCCTGCCTGGGAGCAAATGGGACTTTCCCCTTGGGTCCAGAATCACCTCTCAGCCCACTGAGGGTCCCTGATGGAGTTTGACCCATCAGGCCAGAGCGGTTTAGAAACCGCGTGTCTGAAGAAAGTGGCCGTAGACCATTGCTGTGGCCCCTCTTTGTCCTCTCGTTTTATGAAAGGCGTTATGGGTCTCCTTTGACAGAGTCAAATAGGACAAGTAGGAAAGTAGCAGATACTCGGGACTTAGCACCATATGGCATTAGAATTTCTGTTACATATTTAAACAAACAAACAAAAAGAAAGGTTTTTTGGTTGCCCCAGTGGCAATAAGACTGGGAAACCGTCAGGTCCCTCAGCATCACGCTGGTGGCCCTGCACTGGTTAGCAGTGATGAGTCATGCGTGGAGTTCCCATTGGTAATGGCAGAAGAGGGTGGTGAAGAGCACTGCAGAGGTGCCCCTGGGCTCTCTGTGCCCTGGCAGGACCGCTCACTCTGACCTCCTGAGATCCAGACACTGGCGGGGGCTGGGGCAGTGGTGAGGTCACGGTAATGAGGGTCCCCCAGCCCTCCCACTGGATGCAGATGTTTGCTCCTCTGGCTGGATCCCTTAGAGCGCTTGGTTTTCTCTTTGTTTCCGTAGGTGAAATATCACTTACGGTTCAGTTACACGCGAAGAAATTACATGTGGACCCAGACAGGCTCCTTTTTCCTGAGAGAGACAGAAGGCTGGCACACCACTTCCCTTTTTCCACTCTTCCCCAGCCCAGGACCAAGGGAACCCACATCCCCTGATGGCGGAGAACCTGGTGAGGAACACTTTTAGCGGGTCTCCTTCCCTCCCCCGGGGTGCTGGCTCGTGATCATCACGTCGGGGGAACCCATCTTGCATTTCTCTGGAGGAAGATTTTTTATGATTATTTGACCTTCTTCTTTGTAGAAGGAAGAAAACATCCAGTAAAACTGGCTTCTGAAAAGCAAAATAATCTTTGAAAACAGCAAAGGCTGTCTCCCTATTTCCCAGCAAACGTGCTGTTGAATGAAACATTCATGTTTCAGTTTTTAAGGAGCTTCAGTTTGCATTGGGTCTTTTGGGCTTGGTTTTCCATTTCCCTTCTCTCCTTGCCCCTCTCTCTGTACAGTTGTATAGGCATTGTACGCTCTGTTGTCCTTGTGTAATTGTCCGTGGTTTCATTGAGTCAGTGGAATGTTTGCAGAAGTCGGATCTCAGCTCACTGTATTGCCAGAGGGTGTGTTGGTCTGTCCGCTGTAACTCTGGAAGGTAGTTGGCTTGTTTGTCTCCTCTGACCAAGGTTCCATCTTAGAACCAAGTAACTGGGGCCCAGGACTAGACTTTGCCCTCAAGCTGAGGCCCAGCTGCAGGCTCCAGGCGGCATCCCGGGTGTTGCAAAGAACACAGAATTAATTCCCTGGTCTGCAAGAGGCAGAACTTGTTAGAGATTTTGATGAAAAGACCCAGGAATGCCCTAAATAGAGCGCCAGGGAGGCAGGAGGCAGCCAGCATTTAGAGATTTATTTCTGGTGCCAGGACCCTATCACCAGGCTAATGTTCCAGGAAAAGATTTTAAATCCAAAAGAGGAGCTAAGATAAGCAAGGCAAGGTGAAGTGTGCAAGGCCCCAGAATGAAGCCCTGGACAGGTCACCAACTGGAGAGGAGGAGAAGCCACATCAGCTGCCACGCCCACTGCCTGCAGCCAGCAGCAGGAGACACTGGCTGTGTGATCTGGGGCGGGGCTGTCCGTCCTGTTTGTGGGGACAGTTTCCTAAGCTTGGAAGCGATAGAGGCAAAAGTTCTCCAAGGAAAAGACTGACAGATTTCACTACGTACAAACTTGAAATTTGCTAAAAGAGAAAAAGACATAGCACCAATTTTGAAAGCAAATAAGAGATTGGGGAAAACATTCCAGCAGATGACAAAGGGTAAATGCCTTCTGTTTTATAAATGATTCCTTAGTCCAAATCAGTTTAAAAAAACACAAAGACCCCAAGAGATGTGGAAAGGATCTGAACTTGGCACACAGCAGGCCCTCCAAGAATTAGGCCAGTGTTCCCCCCAAGCCCACCCCCAAATGTCCATACCTTAGACCCCTGATAAAAATTGAGCCCCTGGAATAGTCTGAAAGAAGGAGAAAATGCAGATGCACAAAAGATGTTACCCACAGCATTGTTTATGATCATAAAAACTTCAGTAGTGGGACATGATTGATCACAGAGGGTGGCTTTGCCTCGGTGTTGAGCAGCTGCAGAGGTTGTGGTGGTGAAGACCCCATGGCAGCATGCAGAACCTCATGGAAGAACAACTAGGGAGCAGGAGGCAGGCAGGACATTTCCTGGGGGAGGCGTTGTGACGTGAGAAAGACACTGGCTTTGAAGCCAAGAGACCAGGGTCCCGTCTCAGCTTTGTCCCCTCCCCCTTTGTGTGGCTCAATGCCCTGGGCCTCAGTGGCCCCATTTGTCCAATGAAGATGTCGTTCACTACTCTGCAGGGTCACAGTGAAGATGAGAACTAAACCCCCACCCAGCACAACGAGGGGTAAGATTCACTGAGCACCTGCTATTTCTGCAGCCATAAAACCACTTACTCAAGGGAGGTGGTAGAAGTGCACAGATATGGTGACCTCGTGCTGGGGATGGGGTGGGCATAAAATTGCTTTTCTTTTTTCTAGAGGCTTGAACTCAGGCAGCTGACAGTTCTGTGTTGGAGGATGTTAGGTGTTCTAAATGTCACTGTTTTAGGAATGAGGGTGCCCACGCCACCCAGACCCGCACCCCATGTCCCCTCTCTGTCCCCTGGGCTCGGATGTCAGGAATCCAGGCTGCCTTTCTCTCTCCTGAGGCTATGCCCCACTCCTTCCATAGGCTCAGCCTCTCACAAGCCTCACTCTGGACTGGAATATCATACCCCCCTGGCCCTTATCACTTTAAAAATGTGGGGAGTCAGAAAGGGCCAGCAGGGAGGGACCACAAAGCACACAAAGGTCGTGTAGTGGTGGCCTTTGGTCTGTGGTTCCTGCCTCCCTTTGAGATGGTAACTCCAGGGTGGATGGAATGAAAGTTGCTGATCAGCTGGTCTCAAGGGAGCAAGACTTGTCGATTATCCCAGTAGGTCCTTAAAAGTGGGCAAGGGATGCAGAAGAGAGAGTCAGAGAAAGATGTGATGACACGGAAGCCAGTCAGAGAGATGTTGCCTGGATGGTTTGGAAGGTGGAAGGAGGGGCCTCGAGCCAAAGAGCGAGGGTGGCCCCTGCAAACTGGAGGCCTACAGGAAACCCCAGGCCACTTCACCAGCTCAGTGCCCTCAGCGCTCTGAGCACCAGCACCCAGGACCTGGCTTCTCCCACATGTATCGACCCCACATGCCGGAACGTCCTCTTGCTCCCGCACTCAGGGTATATCCGTGAGGGCTTCCTGGCCGTGCAGCATGCCGTGGACAGGGCTGTCATGCAGTACCACGCCAACGCCTCCACGCACCAGCTGTTTGAGAAGCTCACCGTGATCGCCAAGAGGTTCCCTTACCCGCCTTTTATCTCGGACCCCTTCCTCGTCGCCATCCAGTACCAGCTTCCCCTGCTGCTCATGCTGAGCTTCACTTACACCTCACTCAGCATCATCCGGGCTGTCGTGCAAGAGAAAGAGAGGAAACTGAAGGTAACCCTGTTTGCGTTTGGCTTTGAGAGATCCTGAGTCTGGGCACAGTGTGGCCATGGGCTGTCGTGTCCTGAGTCCTGTCATCAGGTGGGGGCAGCTCCTGGGCACTGGGGGCACCAGGGCAGCTGGGCGTGGGGCTAGTGCCCACGTGGCTCAGCCCATCTCGGGCCTCTTTGAAATCAAGCCTGTTCTGTCCAGATTTTTAAAACCCTGATAAAGCGCTGTAGTTCATGTGCTGTATGTTAAGGACTGAACATTGAAAAGACAGTGTTTTGGATACATTAGGTAAAGTAAAATACATTGTTGAAACTAATTTCATTTGTTCCTTTAAACTCTTTTGGCTGCATTGGGTCTTTGTTGCTGCGCGTGGGCTTTCTCTAGTTGTGGTGAGCAGGGGCTACTCTTCGTTGTGGTGCGTGGGCTTCTCTTTGCAGTAGCTTCTCTTGTTGCGGAGCATGGGCTCTAGGCACGTGGACTTCAGTAGTTGTGGCTCGCAGGCTCAGTAGTTGTGGCTCGCGGGCTGTAGAGCACAGGCTCAGTAGCTGTGGCTCACAGGCTCAGTAGCTGTGGCGCACAGGCTTAGTTGTTCCGCAGCATGTGGGATCTTCCCAGACGAGGGCTCGAACCCATGTCCCCTGCATTGGCAGGCGGATTCTTAACCACTGTACCACCAGGGTAGTCCCTAAACTTTTTTTTTTTTGGCCACGCCACACGACTTGCAGGATCTTAGCTCCCTGACCAGGGATGGAACCCGTGCCCTTGGCAGTGAAAACGTGGAATCCTAACCACTGGACCGCTAGGGAAGTCCCCCTTTAAATTTTTTTGATGTGGCTACTGAAATTCTGAATTACGTATGCGGGTTGAATTCTGTTTCTGTTGAAACAGTAGGTCAACACAAGACAAATGTTCACATACATGGAGAGCAGGAAGCGAACTTTGCATGTGATCAAGGACAGCTGTGGTGCCCAGCTGTCAGGCAGTGTCGTGGGGGATGGAGAAGTGTGTGGAAGTGTGTGAGGTGTGCTCCACAGGCATCTCACTGACATAACCATGTACATCTGGGTGAATAGTGTCCTCTGTAAGCTCTCACCTCTGACGCTGCCAGAATTACCCAGAATTTATATGAAGTTCTTCCTTTGGCAATGTCTGCAGTGCCAGTGGAAGGACATTTAGAGTATTCTCAGTGGTGCCAACTCTGTGATTATTGGAGCTTTTTTTTTTGCCACACCATGTGGCATGTGGCATCTTACTAGTTCCCCGACGAGGGATTGAACCCGTGCCCCTTACATTGGAAGCTCGGAGTCTTAACCACTGGACCACCAGGGAAGTCCCTATTGGCGCTTTTAAATTGTTATAAATGAGGGGCTGGGAGAACTAATGAGGTGGGTCCTGTCCACTTCGGTGCCTAAATAACTTTAATAAAATGGTGCGACGCTGAGGTGGTTAGCAGTGGACAAGGAAATGGTTCAGGAAAAAATGTTTGTGCGTGCACGCGCCTCCAGGTACATAGATGAAACCAGTGTGGCGGGATGTTGAATGATCACTGAGCCCAAGTGGTATGTGAGTGGCCACCGTTCCAATCTTCCTATTTTTCTGGTGGTTTGAAATTGTCCATGAGAAGAAGTTGGAAAATCAGCCTAGCTTAGTGCCTGGTACACAAGAGACACTTAATCAGCCCTGGTCCCCTCCCCCAGACCAGTGTTGTCCATGATAACAGACAGGCCTGGGTCTGCTGTCCTCTATGGCCCCACTGGGCACTTGTGCCTGGCGCGGCTGAGGAGCTGGCTTTTTGATCTTAAGTAATTTCAGCCAAAATAGCTACGTGTGGCCGCAGGCCGCTGTATTGGATGGTGCAGGTTTAGCGTGAGGGAGGCTCCTGGGGTCTGGTGTGGCAGGAGTGGCAGGCGGTGGGGCGTGTGGAGCAGCACATGTGCCCCTCCCCCAGGAATACATGCGCATGATGGGGCTCAGCAGCTGGCTGCACTGGACCGCATGGTTCCTCCTGTTCTTCCTCTTCCTCCTCGTCACCGTCTCCTTCATGACCCTGCTCTTCTGCATCAAGGTGAGTGTGGCTTCAGAAGGGGGTCTCACATGAAAAGCAAGGCGTTGGAGTTGGTGGGAGGGCCAGAGATAGCTGTGGCATCACCAGGGAGACCCCAAGACTCCGCATTTATGGCTTTGGTTGGGGAGTCTGCCCTTTTGATAGAGAGGACTGGTGTAGCCCTTCTCCCATCCTTACCAGCTCCATTTGGGGCTGGGAAAGTTTGAGACTCTTCCTGGTTTTGTCTCCCCTACCCTGCCCCGACCTGCCCCCACCTGCCAACGGGATGGCCGCACAGGTGAAGAAGAATGTGGCAGTGCTCGCGCACAGTGACCCCTCGCTGGTGCTAGTCTTTCTGGCCTGCTTTGCTATCTCCTCCATCTCCTTCAGCTTCATGGTCAGCACTTTCTTCAGCAAAGGTGAGTTGTCCTGCCCCTGAGAGTGGAGGTCTGTGGGTGATGCACACCTCAGAAGACCGGCAGTTTCTCTTGGGATGAGTAAGGTCAAGGGGTCCAAGGGCATCTGAGCAGAAATAACCCGGAGACTGAGGTTTTCTTTACTCTGTGCCTTCCTTTGGATTCAGTTTTTTGGGTGTTAAAGTACATCCCTGAACAGTCCTTTCAGTGAAGCTCAGCGAGTGGTTAATTCTCATTGACTTTGTGTATCTGAAGATGTCTCTGTTTTGCCCTCACTCCTGAATACTGTCTTAGCTGCGTATAAAATTCTCCTTGGCGCTTTGATAACATTACCTTATTGCCACCGGATTTCCATTATTGCTGGGAAGAAGTCAGCTGACAGTCTAGGTCTGATTTTTCTGTATGGATGTTTGGATCTGAGGACTCAAGTCTTCTCAGTTCTGCATTTCCGTTCGTCATCAATCAGACCTTGCTCCCTGTTAATCCCCCTTCTCTTCTATTAGACCTAAGTTGAAGCCTCTCAGTCTGTCCTTCATGTCTCATAACTTTTTTTTTTATTAATGGGGTAAAATATATATGACATAAATTTACCACCTTAACCATTTAAGTGTAAAGTTCAGTGACGTTAAGTACATTCACATTGTCATGCAACTGTCACCAACATCCATCCCCAGAAATCTTTTCATCTTGCAAAACTGAATCTCTGCCCCCATTAAACACTAACTCCCTACCCCGTTCCCACAACCCTGGAAACCACCATTACACTTTCTGTCTCTATGAATTTGACTACTCAGGACCTCATGTAAGTGGAAATCATGGAGCGTTTGTCTTTCTGTGACTGGCTTACTTCATTTAGCATAATGTCTTCAAGGTTTATCCCTGTTGCAGCTTGTGTCAGAGTTTCCTTCCTTTGTAAGGCTGAGTAATATTTCATCATATGTATAGACCACACTTTGCATATCCATTCATTCATCAATGGATATTTGGGTTGCTTCCACGTTTGTGGCTATTGTGAATAATGGTGCTATGCACATGGGTGTACAAAGATCTCTTTGAGACCCTGCTTTCAGTTCATTTGAGTGTATACCCAGAGGCAGAACCACTGGATTGTATAGTAATTCTATTTTTAATTTTTTGAGGAACTGCCATACTGTTTCTACAGCAGCTGAACCGTTTTATATTCCCACCAACGGTGCAAAAGTGTTCCAGTCTCTCCACATCCTCACCAATACTTGTTATATTTGCTTTTTTTTATAGTAGACCCCTCTTGGGTGTAAGTATATCTCTCAGTCTGTTCTTTATGTCTCTTAACTACTTTTTCATACCTTAAAAAAATCTCTTTGTGCTGAGCTCTATATGAATTCCTTAGAGTTGTCTTCTAATTCCCTAATTCTCTCTTTGTGTATGTTCTAAACTGTGTCTCATCTTTGAGATTTTATTTCTATGACTATATTTATCCTTTACCAACTATCCAGTTGATTGTTGTACATATCCACTTATTCTTGTTTCTTCATCCATTTTTGTGGGGAAAAATCCTCCTTTTATCAATGGAAGCATTTCTTCATTTCCTCCTTAAGTCCTTGATATTCTTGTTTTGAAGTCTATCTCTTTCCTACTCAAACTTACTCCCTTGGAGAGCTTTAAACATGGGGATAATTCCCAGATTCAGACTCATGCCCAGCAACTCCCCTTAGATGTTTAACATGTGTCTCAGTCAGACGTGTCCTGAACTACTGATGGTGTCCTCAAAACCCCATTTCCCCATCTCTACCATGTGCTCACACTAAAAACCTGGGAATGCCCTCGACTCCTCTTCCTCTAGCATCCTGCCCCAGTCCAGTCAAATCCTGTCCACTGTACCACAAGGTACCCCTGAACTCCAGCCATCTCCCACCTCCCCCACAGCCCTGCCCTGGCCCAAGCCACTGTCATCTCCAGCCTGGTTGACGGCGGTAGCCCCATAACTGGCCTCCCTGCTTCTGCCCCTGCCCCTCTTCAGTTTCTGCCCAGGTCAGAGGTTCTCCAGTGTGGTCCACGGGCTCCTGGGACCTTTAGAGGTTCACAAAATCAGAACTTTTTGTGATAATATCAGAATGTCATTTGCCTTTTCTACCATGTTGACATGTGCACTGATGGTGCAAAAGCAAAAGTGGTAAAACTGCCGGCCCTGAGCACGATCAAGACAGGCTCCAAACTGCACTTGACAGTGGCGTGTTCTTCACACCACACACTCTTGTAAACAAACAAACAAAAATGCCAGTTTCACTCAAAAATGTCCCTGACGGAACAGTAAAAAATGTTAATTTTGTTAACCTTTGACTCTCAAGTATACTTTTCTAATATTCTGCGTGACTGAATGAGATGTCCACAGAAAGTGCTTCCTGAGTATTGTAGTATAATGATTCTCTTGAGGAACAGCATGTGTGCAGGTGTTCGAGTTGTCAGCTAAACTAGCCACTTTTTTCATGGAACACCATTTTTGCTTGAAACAATGACCATCACACTGTCATTCACTTGCTGGTATTTGGTAAGCATTTTCTCAAGTGTGAGCTGCCTTTTTAAGGAAAACAATTGGCAATATCTGATGTCAATTACAAAATTCAGGCTTTCAGGCAACAAAAATAGAATTTTGCAAACTTTAATCTGCCACCATGAGCTTTACAGCCTCCCAGTACTTACTTACTTTTTTATGAAATTAGTGATAATATTACCCAGTGTGATTTTTTTATGTGGTGTAATAAAATGTGTCAACATTTGGAAGATGTTCTTTGCCCAACGAGCAATATTTTCCAAATGGCCATGCATCATGTTACAAAATCATGCAAGAATAGTAAATAACCCATTCCAGGTACAAGATGGAACAATAGATTTTCACATAACAGAGTATAAAAAGTTCATTGTTCAGGTTGATTCCACGTGGCACCTCACCTTTAAGAAACCACCCCTTGTTAAGTGGTGGTGTGGTAGCAAAGAATATCCAAAATACCTAAAAAGGCTATTAAAATTCCTGTCCCTTTTCCAACTGCTGATCTCTGTGAAGCTCATTTTCTTCATTCACTTCACCTAAAACAAGGCAATACATCAGAGTGAATGCAGAAGCAGATACGAGAATCCAGTTGTAATTGGTTAAATCTTTACAGAGGTTTGCAAGAATGTTACACAAGGCTACTCTTCCCACTAAATTGTGGGAAATACAGGTGTTGTTCATAAAAATACTTATGTTAACTTGTAATGGGTTTATTATTGTTATTCTTAAATATCTTAACATTTTCTTAGTATTCATCTCTGACACAGTGGAATGTTGACATATATATAATGTTTGTATCCCACATAAACAAAGTTCTTTGACATCCTCAACAACTGTTTACAGCTAAAGGAGTCTTAAGACCAAAGGGTGTAAGGGCACTGCGTCGACTGAAGCCATGCTGTCTCCCCACACCTCCACCACCCCATCCTTACCTCTTTCAGGTCTTTTCCACGTTCACCTCCTCATCAAAGCCTTCCTTGGCCACCTGGTTATAGTTGCAACCCTCAGCCTAGGGAGTGTCTTGTCCCGGGTCTGTGGCTTGTTGCTCTTCACAGGGCTGTACCCACCCAGCACCATCTGCTTTACTTACCTTCTTGTCTACTGGCTGTGTCCGCACTGGATCCTAAGCTCCCCAAGTGGAGGGCTTTGTCTGTTCTGTTTCCTGGTGCCTGGAACAGGGCCTGGCACAGAGCAGGTGCCCAGCGAGTATCTGTGGGATGCACAAGTGAACAAGATGGGGCAGGACCAGGCGGGGGATCAGATGCTCCGTGTTAGTCGTGTCAGGTGTGCGATGCCCAGATAGCTGGAGGTAGGTCTGCAGGAGAGGGTGGAGAAATCCCCTTGGGGTTCCTGGGGTGGGCACAGGCACGCCAACAAGGGCAGAGGCTGAGAGCCGAGCATGGAGCGCCCCCCCCAGCACTGAGGCTTGTGTCCCCGTGTCCCCGGCTCCTGCCAGGCTGGGGTTGGGCAGCTCACCCGAGAGAGGCGTCCTTTGTGCCACGGATGGAGCCCATCAGTGCAGATACCCTCGCCTGGTTCTGGCACACTTGTCTTCCTCTCTCCACCCATAGCCAACGTGGCAGCAGCCATCGGGGGCTTCCTCTACTTCTTCATGTACATCCCTTACTTCTTCGTTGCCCCTCGATACAACTGGATGACGCTTAGCCAGAAGCTGTTCTCCTGCCTCCTGTCCAATGTTGCCATGGCAATGGGAGCCCAGCTCATAGGAAAATTTGAAGCAAAAGGTGAGTATTTTCCTTTACACGGTCTGTCCTTGCTGATTCAGTTACCCCCAGAGGGTCTAAGCAGAGGGGCCTCCAGACTCAAGACTGTCGCTCCAACGATAATCAGACACATCAGCACAGCTAAACGAACAGTGCATTTGGAAGGCAGGTCCTCGGCGAGGGGGAGGCTCGCGCCCAGGGCAGACGGGGAGGAGTGACCAGAGCCACAGGGGAGGTAGGTCAGAGACACGTGGTTCACAGGACAGAGAGTTGAGGTGTCCAATGCAATGTTGGCCACCACCTGGCCATTGCGGTCCCGGCTCTGAGCTCCCCTCGAAGCCCTGCCTGGAACTGGCCGTTACTTCAGGAAAACGCTGGCTGTGAGCGTCTGCATCTGCCAGTGGTGGGATTCAAGTTGGTCACCTCTGAGTCTCTGCCTGCCTCTCGAGGCTTTAGGATTCCTAGGCCAGAGGTCTCAGTCTGCGGGGTTCGAAGGGTTCCCAGCTCTTGGTGAACTTGTAGAACTAGCATCTCCCCTCCTCCTGTTTCCCTGATACCTCCTGCAGTAATTGGTGATGACGGCAGGAAGGCCTGAGAGAGGAACAAGTCACAGACCAGGACATTGCTTTCTTGAGTTTTGTGAAATTTCCTGATTTTTAAAATGTCAAGGGTGTCAAATAAACACCTCTAGGGCTGACGTTGGCCTGTGGGCTCCCATTTTGCAAACCCTGCAGGAGATGCTCAGATTTCACATGGTAGAGTCAAGGCTGCTCCTCTAAAGGGTTGAGAGGACGCCTAGTTTAACCCTTAACCCCACATCTAGTGGGAAATCTCCAGAGATGGAGTGCTCACCTCTTAGGAGAAGGCCCCGTTCATTTCTGGATCACTCAGACCACCTCACAGAAGGGCCTTGAAGAGGCAAGTGGACCCAGACTCGGCCCTGCCTCTGTCTGACTTGCCTTGGTTCCAAGCAGAGACAGAAGGGACAGGATGAGTTTATGCGTGGCTGGTGTTGTGTCGGTGTCCGTCTCCCGGGAGCTCCTGGTGTTGCTCTGGCTCTGCTAGCAGGAGGTGAAATACAACCTTGCTTCTGAGTGACTGACCTGAGTGCATTTTGGGATGGTTTCACCCCGCCCCACCCAGATGTCCTCTATCAGGCTGAATGCTCTGGTTTCTTCCAGTCATGCAGTTCCTAGTTGTAGCTTCCTAGTTGTGGGTCTAAGGAGGGAGGGAGGTGGGTGGCCTCGGGAACCTTTAGTGTGGCTTTATCTTTAATTAGAATTTTTTTCTTCAGTTGGCAAAAGTCCTATGACATTGGTGCTTTTAAATATACGTGGTTCTCCATGTTCAGTAGTGTGTGATAAAATGTAGATTTTTTAAAGGCATAGTCCCTTCCAGGGTTCAAATGCTTTTTAAAAAGCCATTTATAAAGAGGAGTCTAACTACATGGCACCTCTTGGTTTTCAAAATTCTATACTGAATTTTCTTCTTTTTTTTAAAAAATTTCTCCTGTTTTTTATTTTTGGCTGTGTTGGGTCCTTGTTGCTGCACGCGGGCTTTCTTTATTTGTGGCAAGCAAGGCCTACTCTTTGTTGCAGAGCACGGGCTCTAGGCCTGTGGGCTTCAGTAGTGGCATGCAGGCTCAGTAGTTGTGGCTCACAGGCTCTAGAGTGCAGGCTTAGTTGTTGTGGCACACGGGCTTCGTTGCTCCACGGCGTGTGGGATCTTCCCGGACCAGGGATCAAACCCGTGTCCCCTGCATTGGCAGGCAGATTCTTAACCACTGCACCACCAGGGAAGTCCCTGAATTTTCTTAAAATAGACAAACTTCTAGTTGTTTGAAAGTGAACAGTGACCAAGGCTGGAGAGCAGCCATTTCCATCATGGGCCCTCGAGCCAACCCAGGTGGTCCAGCCGCACAGAATCCCCAAGCATCATTTGGACTGTGATGTTGCAAACCAGAGAGAGGACAGAACACCACGAGCACCACTAAACAGAGCTTTATTTATGCTGGGAGTGTTTCCTTTTTTTTGAAAAGACTTATATTAAATGCACCCTCTTCCAGTGTTGGCCTTACCCAGATCACATACGTGTATGTGTGTGTGTGTATGTACACGTGTATGTGCATCCGTGTATATGTACAAGTATGTTATGTAGATAGATATGTGTTTATGTGTGTATATGTCATAAATCAACCATGAGCCCCTCTCGTCAGTTCACAAGCTTTTGTTAGTTCTATGACACCGATTTGGTGACTTGCTCTTGTCTAAAGGCCTGAAGAAAGTTGTCAGGTTTGCTGTAGGCAGGGAAGCGTCACACTGACTTTGCACTGCTACGCACACGTGTACATTGGCGACCACGGGTCCGCTTCAGGCCCGTTTCCTGGCGTGTCTTCCAGGCACAGGTGTCCAGTGGCGAGACCTCCTGAGTCCTGTCAATGTGGACGACGACTTCTCCTTTGGGCAAGTGCTCGGCATGCTATTGCTAGACTCCGTCCTCTACAGCCTGGTGACCTGGTATGTGGAGGCCATCTTCCCAGGCCAGTTCGGCGTGCCCCAGCCCTGGTATTTCTTCATCCTGGTAAGTTCTGACAGCCACCTCTGTAGGGGTGGAGGTGGGCCCAGCACCCACCCCAGGCACCTCTAGTCCCTGACATGCAATGCATGCCCTGTGTGCTGTCATGAGCCGTGTGTCCTAGAGGCCCCGAGACCCCCACGCGCGAGGTTATCCCTGCGCTCCAAGGTCTGAGAGGAGGAGCTGGCGCTGGCTGGCCTGCCACAGGGCCAGTACACAGCCCCCTCCCAGCCGTCTTTCTCAAAAAACATCTTGTTGGGTTTTCTGCCTACAAGTAATAGAGCTTTGTGTAAAAACGATCACGTGCTGGAGTGCACAGCACACTCCCACCACCCAGAGATGAACATCGCTGACACTTTGAGGTGTAGCTCTTCAGATGATTTTCTATGCATGTGCAGCTATAACATATATACGCTTGTTTTTAGAAGGGGGGATTATATTGTAAAAATGCTTGAAACTTGCTTTTTTTTTTTTTAACGTAACAGTACAGCTTAGATATCTTAAGTACATATACATGTGGTCTATTTACAAATATGCTTTTAGATTTTTATCTACATATGTTTATAAATTTTTAAATTTCATGTATAAATATATTTCTATTTAAACATATGTGATTTTATCAACCAACTTCACTTTTTAATGACTACACAGTATTCCATGGATGTACCACTATCATTAACTTAATTCCCTGTTGGTGAGCTAGGTTAGCCAGGTGCCACTTCATCGTTCATTCTTTGATTCAACAAATATTTATCAAGCATCCATTTACTGTATTTCATCAAATCTAAGATGGCCCTTGGGGAATTCTGTGGCGGTCCAGTGGTTATGTTAGGACTTGGGCTTTCGCTGCCAGGGTAGGGTTCGATCCCTGGTCAGGTAACTAAGATCCCACAAGCCGTGTGGTGCGGCCAAAATAAATAAATAAAAATAAAATAAAGCTATAAATACATTTTAAAAAAATCTAAGATGACCCTGATTCTTAGAGGCACCGTTACTTCGTCACTAAGAAAGAAAGATACTGACAGTTAAAACTATGGCATTTCTGTGATTTGTAAGACACATTCTGATTTCAGTCACTTAAAACTTGAGCCATGTGTCCCCTAAAACCAACGGACTGTGATATGAGGAACCACCCCAGGCCGTGGGGTACGTGGGGACTAGAGCTGTGAGTGAGCTGTTCTCCCCCCACAGGGCTTCCCTCCGGGGTGTGGGGATTTTTCCAGGGCCCTGTGCTCACCGCTCTTGTGACCCTGCCCAGCCACTGTGCCATCAGTGTGTCACCCTCAAGTGACACCTGCACTGCTGGGGCCAGACTGTAGAAGGGGAGGCCTCCTCCCAGCAGAGGGAGGCTGGCCCTTGGGCTTCTCCTGCTTATTTCACGAGTGCCTGCGTGGCTGAGTAAGGATGCAGCTGGGGGCTTGCCCCACATGGCTCTGGGCTGGACTTAATGACCTGTTTTTGTATTAAATTCCATTGTTAACTTTCCCTGTATCACCTCTGAGTTGACGTGCATAGTAAGCCCCTTCAGCAGAATAGGAAACAGTCTCAGAGCTTCCCAGGGCAGCTGGGTGCAGAACTGCACTGGGTCTCACCCCAACTCTGAACTCTAAGCAGCGTCTTCCCTGCAGGGGAGTCTAAGGGCGGCTACTGTCTGCTCTAGCTTGTCAGTTGGTTGTCACAAACAAAATGAACTGACGTGAATTGGCTGTTTGAGAGCTTCTGATTTCCATCCTAGCCCTCATATTGGTGCGGGCACCCGAGGACAGTTCTAGGGAAAGAGGAGGAAGACGATGACCCTGAGAAAGTGCTTAGGACCGAGTACTTTGAAGCTGAGCCAGAGGACCTGGTAGCCGGGATCAAGATCAAGCATGTGTCCAAGGTGCCATACCTATGGGGACGGGGACCGCAGGGTCATGGGGCGGAGACCATCCTTTGGGCCTTGTTTCTCCTGGATTCCTATGGCTGCCCTCTGACCGGCTCTCCTGGGCACCAGCCATCCCTCAGGCTGTGTCCCCAGGGCCCAGTGTGGAGGCTCAGGGTCGAGTCAGCAACCTGTGCTGCCCCACTTAACCTCTGACCAGCTTTGCAGTGGATGCTCTCTGAGCTCGCCGTATACGATGCCTGGGCATCATGGGCCTTCTAGTCCTGCCGAGACACCAAAACACCTGGGTGCTGTGGACCTGGGGTGGGGCGGAGAGCAGCAGGAAGCAGCGAGGCCTCCTCTCAGTCCTCCTCCTGCCTCTCTGTGCGCTGGTTGGTGGTACTGGGCGTGGTCTCCTCCCCAGACGCTTGGATGGGTATTCCAGAGGGGAGTAGAAGGGGCCCTTTGCAGTGAGGGGCTCCTGAAGTCTGGGGCCACCCTCTGCCTTTCCTGCAGGTGTTCAGAGTGGGGAACAAGGGCAAGGCAGCTGTCAGAGACCTGAACCTGAACCTGTATGAGGGCCAGATCACTGTCCTGCTGGGCCACAACGGCGCGGGGAAGACTACCACCCTCTCCATGCTCACTGGTGAGGGGCCCAGCCTTCATGCCCTACCCTGACCTCCAGGCCCTTCCTTCAAGGCCACCTCAGGCTGCCCCGGCCTTGTGCCCTCAGGTGGCTCTTGTCCTCCCCCTGCTGTGCTGATAGCTAGTGGAGCCCCAGGGGCTCTGGGAACAGGGTGGGAGCCTCTCAGGCCACACAGAGGTGGCCCCACCCACGCTGATTTAGTCCCGAGCCCACTCTCCTACAAAGCCGTCCTGAATGAGCCAGCCCAGCCCTAACGGTCGTCCTGTCCTCCCTGAGAACAGGCTCGAGTAGGACCTGGGCTCGGAGAGCGTGGGGGATGCGCCTCTCTCATTCCTTACAAGCCACACATCCTGGCAGTGGGCATCCCCCACCCTCCTCTGTCTCCGGAGACCCACACGGCAGGGTGCACACCGTGTGAACCAGGAAGGCTCAGCACTTCCCATGCTACTGGAGGATGTTCGTGCTGAACTTGAGCCCCGGGGTCTTCTGCTCGGCCCTAGGTCTCTTTCCCCCGACCAGTGGACGGGCATATATCAGTGGATACGAAATCTCCCAAGATATGGCTCAGATCCGGAAGAGCTTGGGCCTGTGCCCGCAGCATGATGTCTTGTTTGACAACCTGACTGTTGCAGAACACCTGTATTTCTATGCTCAGGTGAGCTGGCAGGTGACAGGATTCATGGGTCGTCATGGTTATTCCATCACCTACATGCTCGGGTCCCCAGGGCAGCCATGTGAGCCCTTAGCCTCCCAGCAAACTGAACCTGCTCCGAGGAGGCGTTCGCGAATTGTGGGGTGGGTGGGTGTCAGGACACGAGATCCAGCCTGGGGAGGGACGGAGACAGCACCATTCCAGTGCCAGCTGGACAGGCTGGCCTCCCGTCAGAAGCCGCTGCCAGATCTCTGTCCCCTGCTGTGTCAGCTGAAAGGCTTGTCGCGCCAGAAGTGCCCTGAAGAAGTCAAACGCATGCTGCACATCCTCAGTCTGGAGGACAAGGGGGACTCCCGGAGCAGGTTCCTGAGCGGGGGGATGAGGCGCAAGCTCTCCATCGGCATTGCCCTCATCGCAGGCTCCAAGGTAGGGGCGGCGGGGCCTGCAGCACAGCAGCCTGGGCCTAGGACATGGCTCTGCCGTCATCACAAGCCCTTTCCTCTGCCCTCCAGGTACTCATGCTGGACGAGCCCACCTCAGGCATGGACGCCATCTCCAGGAGGGCCATCTGGGACCTTCTTCAGCAGCACAAAAGTGACCACACCATCCTGCTGACCACCCACTTCATGGATGAGGCCGACCTGCTGGGGGACCGCATCGCCATCATGGCCAAGGGGGAGCTGCAGTGCTGCGGGTCATCTCTGTTCCTGAAGCAGAAATATGGTGAGCGGCCACAGGCAAGCAACGGGGCAGGCAGCCGAAACTCCATTCTGTGTGGGGTCAGCGTTGCTGGCCCAGTGTGCTGGAGAAAGTATCCATTGGTAACGTTCCCGAAGGGCCCCTGAGATCAAGCAGAGAGAGGCCTTCTCTAGACATCCTGTTCTGCTACCTGTGGGTAGAGACCCGAGGCCCCAGGCAGAGGGGCCTGTGAGAATGAAGAAGGAATGAAGCAGGTAGTCTTGATTTGGAGCATCATTCAGCTTTGAGCAGTGGACTAGCAGTCAAGTGCCAGGGCCACCAAGAGCAGGGGTGCCGTTGCAGAGACCAAGCCTGCTCGCCAGCCTTGCAGCTCCCAAACAAGTGAGGGTCCCACGGCACTGTCTAGGGCTGGTGGGCAGCGTGTGGAGTCAGCCCCATCTTTGCTGTATGAGCATGGCTTCCCATCTCGAGGACAACTCATGGTCTAACATGGTCCTGGCATGCCAGGTCACATCCATGTCCCGCCAGCAGAAGGAGCCAATACAGAAGACCAGCACCCCACCCCCAGGACACCCCAGGATTTGCACCCCTCACATCTGCAGCTTCCTCTGACCAGCACACAGCCCTGAAAGCAGAAGGTGACCTAGTATGGTCACCATTAGGCTGGAGGGAGGCTGTAAGAGAGTGGCCTTTATCCTTAGGTTCTGCTACCGAGAAAGCAGGGAGAAGGGGTTTTGGGGACAATTTGTACCCCAGTATCTGAGACTTGACATCTGAAGTCCAGCTCTGGTTTCATCTCCTTATCATGCTCAGCAACCCAGGTCCTCCAGCATCTCTCCCCAGCGGGTGGAGGTGGGGTGGTGAGACCCTCAGGACAGTATTGAGGTGCCCTGAGATGCATCAATTCCAGTTCCCTTGCCCCAGCTCTGCAGCCCCTTTCCCAGGAGGCTGATCTGCAGGAGCCCGGGGCCCTGGGTGGGCCAGGAGGAGAGTGGGATGCAGCCTCACTGGGCTCCTGGGTGTACTAGGCGCAGGCTACCACATGACGCTGGTGAAGGAGCCTCACTGCAACCCCGAGGGCATCTCCCGGCTGGTCCACCACCATGTCCCCAACGCCACCCTGGAGAGCAGTGCCGGAGCAGAGCTGTCGTTCATTCTTCCCAAGGAGAGCACACACAGGTACATACATGTCCCAGAGAGCATGGACAGGTACACATCCTAGAGAGACCAAGCACAGGCACGTGTGTGTCCCAGAGCACTCACAGGTACAGATCTGAGAAGGAGGTTCAGGGGGCCTTAAGGGCTCCATGTGTAGAGTCACCCGCCCTGCACCTGTGTGGCTTGGCCAGGGGCACCTCTTAGTTCCTGGGCCTGTGATGGTCAGTATCCAGTGAATCTGCTTGCTGGGCCCAGGGTGCCAGGCCTCCCTGCGCATCAGGGCTGTAACTGAGAAGGAGAAGAGTGGCTCATCACAGGGTGCTCAGTGCCCTGGTGCCATCCACAGTTGGCACGAGGCTCGCTCCTCACACTGCAGCCACTCAGGGTTAGTGTGCAGCTGTGAACTCGTGTGTCTTCTTGGTCTCAGAATCTGAGTCATGAACACAGGCCTCATAAACAGAGCAGACTCCCGGTGTGGGGAAGTAAAAAACAAACTCTTTAAGTCACATTCAGAAACTTCGGAATAGAAGACTTAAAAGTACATTAATCTTGCTGCAATCTGGATTGAGAAATGTGGTTTTAATCACGACAGTGTTCTCTGACTCATTTTTTTTAATTAATTAATTTATTTATTTTTGGCTGTGTTGGGTCTTTGTTGTGCGCGGGCTTTCTCTAGTTGCAGCTAGCAAGGGATATTCTTAGTTGCGGTGCGCGGGCTTCTCATTGCAGCGGCTTCTCTTCTTGCGGGGCATGGGCTCTAGGCATGCGGGCTTCAGTAGTTGTGGCTCGCAGGCTCAGTAGTTGTGGCTCGCAGGCTCTAGAGAGCAGGCTCAGTAGTTGTGGTGCACAAGCTTAGTTGCTCTGTGGCACGTGGGATCCTCCTGGACCAGGGCTTGAACCCAGTCCCCTGCATTGGCAGGCAGATTTTTTTTTTTTTTGGCTGCGTTGGGTCTTCGTTCCTATGTGCGGGCTTTCTCTAGTTGTGGTGAGCTGGGGCTACTCTTCGTTGCGGTGCATGGTCTTCTCATTGCTGTGACTTCTCTTCTTGTGGAGCATGAGCTCTAGGCACATGGGCTTCGGTAGTTGTAGCTTGCGGGCTCTAGAGCACAGGCTCAGTAGTTATGGTGCATGAGCTTAGTTGCTCCGCAGCATGTGGGATCTTCCCAGACCAGGGCTCGAACCCGTGTCTCCTGCATTGGCAGGCAGATTCTTAACCACTGCGCCACCAGGGAAGCCCGGCAGATGGATTCTTAACCACTGCTCCACCAGGGGAGTCCTCTCTGACTTAGATATAGTATAATTTGTTTTACACCTACTCTGTTATCACACACACACAAATGTGCTAATGCACATCCTTTTAGAAAAATCTTTATCAACATCTCCAATGACCCCTTAGAACAGATTCCCAATAGTGGGGTAAATTTTACCAGATTCACTTCTGGAAAGGTGATGTGTTTGACTTCCCCAGCAGCAGCATAAGGGAGTGTCCATTTACTCCACAGTTGCCAACTTTGAGTAAAATTTCTTATTAATATTTGTGTATCTAATGGGTGAAAGTGGCACACACACGTGTAATTG